>NC_053022.1:539667227-539847227 GCF_003073215.2 Triticum urartu
AGGTACCAAATTACACGGCAGATCAACCCCCCGAGACATGGGTGGAGAGCTATAAGATGGCCATGGAGATGCTTGATGTGGATGACACGGCGTGTGCGAAATACTTCACCATGATGCTTGAAGGAACGGCCCGTACCTGGTTAAAAAGCTTGCCAGCTAATTCTATCAGTTCATGGGCCCAATTACGAGCCCGGTTTATCAGTAATTTCAAGGATACCTGTAAACAGCCTATGTCGATAGTGGACTTAGCTGCATGCGTCCAAGAGGAAGGAGAATCAACGACTCATTGGGTGCGCCGGGTTTCACAAGTGTTGCACTCCTCAGATCGCATCAACGCTGACACCGCAGTATTAACCCTAGAAGGCAACTGCCAGTTTGGGCCCCTGAAGTTGAAATTAGGACGGATGAAGCGTCATTGCACCGACATGGGGACCCTCATGGCCGCTTTGGTGAAATATGCTGATTCTGATAGTACCAAGGATCCCGAATCTGATGATGACAAGACAGGGAAAGGGAAGAAGAACAGCAGCTCCAAAGGTCAGCAGCATCACTGGGTAGGCAATGGCGGAGGAGGCAAGCGTAAAGCGGATGGTAACATGGACTTTGTGGCTAATACCAACGCACAGGACAACGGCCAGCGACGCAAGGGTAGGCCGAAAAATCGTAATGGAGCACCCAACCCTAACCCAAACCGTCTAAACTATCTTCTAAGCCAGCCCTGTCCAAGACATGGGACGAAGGAGGAGCCAGCAAACCACCTTTGGAAGGATTGCTTTATTATGCAGGAGTTCAAGAATTCTAATAATTTCCGGTATGATCACGAATCTGGCGGTGGCTCAGGGTCCGGGCCGGGTTACGGTGGAGGAAGTTCCGGTTCAGGATTTAATGGTAATCCGGGCGGACATAATGGTCAAAATAGTCAGAACAACCAGGGTGGTTACAACCAACAGCAGCAACAGTCAGGTTACCAGAGCAACCCAAAGCAGTTGAGTAGTGGGCAGTACCATGTCTTTACCACTAGCTTGGACAAGCGAGACCGGAAGGTTCAGAGGCGGGCAGTCAATTCTGTTGAACCGACCACACCCCGTTATCTACGTTGGTCTGAACAGCCAATCATATGGAGCAGAGAGGATCACCCACCCCAGGTCGATAATCCGGGTCAGTTGGCTCTGGTGGTGGCGCCTCAGGTGGGAGGTTATAAGTTCACCAAGGTGCTCATGGATGGAGGGAGCAGCATTAACATCCTGTACTATGAGACCTTCTGTCGTATGGGACTAATAGATAAGAATCTCAAACCGTCTAATACAGTATTCCACGGTGTAGTGCCTGGCAGATCAGCATATCCCGTTGGTAAGATAGCTCTCGAAGTGGCCTTTGGGGATGATCATGATTCCAGGTCGGAGACATTGATGTTTGAAGTGGTGAAAATCCAAAGTCCATATCATGCCCTGTTTGGGCGACCGGCATACGCCAAGTTTATGGCTCGGCCCTGTTATGTGTATTTGTAGCTCAAGATGTCGGGTCACAAGGGGACAATAACGGTTCACGAAAGCCGCAAAATCGCTTTGGAATGCGAGGAAGGAGATGCGGCTTATGCAGAGTCGGTTTGTGCCACCGAGGAGTTGAAGTACTATAAAGACAATGTTGATCCGGCGGACATGACTCCGTTGAAGAAGCCAACTACGAAGCATGATCCGGCCCTGAAGTTCAAATCGGCAGCAGAAACTAAGCTTTTTGACTTCTTACCTGGCGATTTGTCCAAGCAGTTCAGCATCAGTGCCAACTTGGATCCGAAATAGGAAAGCGCGCTCATCGAGTTCATCCATGAGAATCGGGACATTTTTGCATGGAAGCCCTCCGACATGCCAGGTGTACCGAGGCAACTCGCTGAGCACACACTTAATGTGGATCCTAAATATAAACCGGTGAAACAGTTCCTCCGCCGGTTTAACGAAGAAAGACACAAGGCGATTGGAGAAGAGGTAGCCAGGCTCTTAGCAACTGGCTTTATTGTTGAAGTTTTCACCTCGAGTGGCTTGCCAATCCGGTGCTGGTCCTCAAGAAAAACGGCACCTGGCGCAGGTGTGTGGATTACACAGATCTTAATAAAGCTTGTCCAGCAGATCCTTTTGCCCTCCCCCGTATTGATCAAATTATTGATGCTACGGCGGGTTGTGAGCGTTTAAGTTTTTTGGATGCGTATTCTAGCTATCATCAGATCAAAATGGCAGTTAAGGACCAGGAGAAGACATCATTTATAACTCCCTTTGGAGCCTTCTGCTATGTGTCTATGCCCTTCGGGCTCAAGAGTGCCCAGGCAACTTACCAACGGTGTGTACAAAATTGTCTTCACAAGCAGATTGGCCGTAATGTACATGCTTACGTGGATGATATCGTGGTTAAATCCAGGGAGAAGGAGACTTTGATTGATGATTTGAAGGAAACCTTTGATAACCTGAGAAAATACAAGATGATGCTTAATCCGGACAAGTGTGTCTTTGGTGTACCGGCGGGCAAGCTATTGGGTTTTCTAGTGTCCAACAGGGGAATTGAGGCTAATCCGGAGAAGATCACGGCTATCACCTCCCTGGCTAAACCGAAGTGTATCAACGATGTTCAACGCTTGGCAGGCCGGATTGCTGCGCTAAGCCAGTTTATCAGTCGCCTGGGTGAGAAGGCAATCCCTTTGTATCGGATGTTGAAAAAGACGGATCAGTTTGTCTGGAGTTCTGCTGCTGATGAAGCATTTGAGGACTTAAAGCGGCAATTGGCCAATCCGCCTATGCTCGCCGCTCCCGTTGACAAGGAGCCGTTACTGCTATATGTTGCTGCTAATGTTCGGGCGGTCAGCGTAGCTATTGTGGTAGAGCGAAAGGAGGCAGGTAAGGAGCATCCGGTTCAACATCTGGTCTATTATATCAGCGAGGTGCTCATTGAGTCCAAGCAAAGGTATCCGCATTAGTAGAAGCTGGTGTATGGAGTTTTTATGGCAAGCCGGAAGCTTAAACAATATTTCCAAGGGCACTCAATTACGGTGGTCAGTTCTGCTCCTTTGGGAGATATCATCCAGAACCGGGAAGCAACTGGCCAGATTGCAATGTGGGCCATAGAGCTGGGGCCATACGGTTTGAATTATGTGCCTCGGACAGCGATTAAGTCTCAAGCACTTGTTGATTTCATCAATGATTGGACGGAAATGCAAGCACTTGAAGAAAAGCCGGATCATACGTATTGGATCATCCATTTTGACGGATCCGGGCAGTTGGAAGGCTCGGGGGCTGGAGTCGTATTAACTTCCCCACGAGGTGATAAATTTTGTTATGTTCTCCGTTTAATGTTCCCTTGTACTAACAATGCAGCTGAGTATGAAGCCTTGCTCCATGGTCTCCGGATGGCTAAGGAGATGAATCTAAGTCGAGTTAAGTGCTTCGGTGACTCGGACCTTGTGGCTCAGCAAGTGTCTGGCACTTGGGACTCCAAGGACCCACTCATGGCAGCATATCGTCGTGAGGTGGATACTGTCGTAGGTTATTTCAAAGGCTATCAGGTGGACCACGTGGACCGGCGGAAAAATGAAGCGGCAGACGCTTTAAGCCGGCTGGGCTCTCAGCGCAAACCGGTCCCACCCAATGTTTTTCTGGATGTGCTGCACAACCCGTCTGTCAAGATCCCTGGTGAAGAGGATTTGGCTATTCCTGATACGGAGGCTCAATTGGTGGCGGCTCTTCATGTTACTCCAGATTGGACGCTTCCTTACCTGGCGTACAAGAACCGGGGTGAGTTGCCAGAGGATGAGATTCTAGCCCGGCAGATAATCCGGCGATCCAAATCCATGGCTATCATCAACGGCGAGTTGCATCATTGCAGTATATCAGGAGCTTTTCAACGCTGCGTGTCTCCTGAAGAAGGCCGTGAAATTTTGCGTGAGATCCACGAAGGAGATTGTGGTCACCACGCCGGTTCAAAGTCTCTGGTGGCTAAAGCGTTTCGCCATGGTTTTTATTGGTTAACTGCTCATGCTGATGCGGAGGATCTGGTCAGACGATGTGATGGTTGCCAAAGGTTTTCAAGGCGTGTTCATGTATCGGCTCAAGAATTAAGAATGATTCCAATTACTTGGCTGTTTGCGACTTGGGGGCTGGATATGGTTGGGCCTTTCAAAAGGTCCAAAGATAAGAAGACCCACCTCCTGGTGGTGGTTGACAAGTTTACAAAGTGGGTGGAGGCAGAACCTGTTAGCAAGTGTGATGCGGCCACGGCGGTTCAGTTCATCAAAAAGGTGATTTTCTGGTTTGGCTTTCCGCACATTATTATCATAGATAATGGTATCAATTTGTCCAAAGGTGCTATGAAGGAGTTCTGCGAACGGGAGCACATCCGGCTCGACGTTTCATCAGTGGCACATCCACAGTCCAATGGTCAAGCAGAAAGAGCTAATCAAGAGATCTTGAGAGGCATCAAGCCCCGGCTCATGGTTCCTTTGCAGAGAACACCGGGTTGTTGGGTAGAAGAATTACCATCTGTGTTATGGAGCATCAATACAACACCCAATAGATCAACAGGATACACACCGTTCTTCATGGTTTATGGAGCGGAGGCGGTTCTCCCCAGTGATATCCGTCATGATTCACCTCGTGTCACGGCTTATATTGAAGCGGACAACGAGACAGCACGGCAAGATGCTTTGGACCGGTTGGATGAAGAGCGTGACATCGCAGCCGCCTGATCGGCGATTTACCAGCAGGATCTTCGTCGTTATCATAGTCGCCGGGTCAGAACCAGAGCCTTTCAGGAAGGAGATTTGGTGCTTCGGCTCATCCAAGATCAGACTGATATGCATAAGCTATCCCCACCTTGGGAGGGGCCTTTCGTGGTCAGCAAGAATCTGCACAACGGGTCGTACTATCTGATCGATATTCGAGAGCATAAGGACTCACGTACATCAGAGGAGGAGACTAACAGGCCGTGGAATATAGCTCATCTTCGACCTTACTATACCTGAGCCATTGGCTATACTTATGTACATATTACGACAATGTATATATTATGATTAAATATAATAAACCGGAACCTCAGCTAAAGCGGGGTATCTGTTCTTTTACATCATGTGAGGTTACACGGAGTTGCTCTAAAGCGGCCTCCGGTTTACCCCTTGAGTTCGCTTTGCTAAAAGCATCGTGTTATATCACTTGGAGGATTGGTCGTGTCCGAACCAATACCATGCCTCTTGATAGGCGAGAGTCACCAGATCACTTGGGGACTTGGTCATGTCTGAACCAGTCATGCCTCTTGATCGGCCTAAGGCCACAGAATCACTTGGGGGCTTGGTCGAACCCGAACCATGACCATGTCACTTGGTCGGCATAAATGCCATAGAATCACTTGGGGACCTGGCTGACTAGAACCATTGTTACACCTAACGGGAGCTTGGTCGTGTTTGGCCATGGTAACGCCATTTGATCTTAAATAAACCTTTTTTGGCAAACGTTTTTGTCGTTGCTTTTGCTTCACACTTTTCTTTGAAGGGGGTTTTTTGCTTTTCATTGTGTTTTTTAAACCGACAAAGTTTTTTAACCAATCAATTGACGGAACACAGTTCACGTCAATCCGGAGACTATTTGTCCGGTTTGATCCTTGTTGTTAACATCCTCTTATGGAGTAACACGGTGTTTATTATAACCCGGCACGTTTTACATGGTAAACCAGCGTCATATATATATACAGGAGCTGTTATCTCCTCCAACAGTGTGGGTTTGCAAAACTCCGCTTCAAGGTTGGCCAAGCCAACTTCACACTCAACGATGGCAGGTATTATGTATCTCAAAAATTTGATCATATACTTAAAATTTTGTTTTGGATGTTTTGATTTCATATATACAGACATCATATTCCGCCTGACGGTACAACCGCGGTGGCACTTGACGAATTTCTTATTTCAGAAAGTGTTTTGGAAAGTTCATTACCACAGGAAGAACAAGTTATGCACGAAGGCATATCAACATCAAAGGTATCAGCTAGCCTATTACAAGGCAACATGGTGCCCATAATAATATAATTGTTTTTCACAAAGGAGAGGCAGTTTTAAAACCGGCTTCCGGTTCAAGCTTGGCCACCAGCCTGGCCTAATGGTTGTGGGTCATCCTGCGCCGCTTCAGCTTCCGTTTCTCTACCCAGTGGCTGGAAATCCATAGTTGTCCAGTCGATTCCCATTAATGCTTGAAAAACAGCTTCATCATGAATCAACAATGATGGGTCAATATCGGGAGCGTAAGTATGCTTACGGATTGGAGGGATCAGATTTTCCGATTCATGGATTGGTGCAGCTATTCGCTTGTTCTGACTGTCATATTGGGCTTGATAATGAGACAAGTCTGCTTCCTCAGCCAGTTGACAAGCTAGCAGACGTACCTCCCGGTTTATTTCTCGCAGATCCGCTTCGCCAAATTCTGACCCATCTTCCTTCAAGCTGGGATAGCCCTGAGCCGCTTCAATAGGATCAAAATCCGGCACCCAGGCTTTTGCCTGGATTAAGGCATTGATTGCACCGGTTCGAGCAGCAGATTTCTTCAGCTCTTCAACCCGGGCAGGAAGCACCAACAGTTTCATCAGAGTATCTTGAATCAAAGTGGGCACCGGTTTGTTATGAGATGCGGTACAGATGATCTGCTGGGCACCAGTATACAATTGTTCAACCAATGTATAGGCGGCTTTTAGTTTCTTCCGCACATCTGACCCCAAGTGATCAATGCGTGTCCCTGAAATACCATAAAGGGTTAATAAACCGGCGACTCTGTCAGAAGGCAGAGCCAATTCAGAAGGCAAACTGGCTTACCAAAGATAGCAGTAGTCATGGCATGCACGTGCCGCTTTATGCTGGTCAGTTCATCCGCCACTGGTTTTAGTGCAGCCTCGGCATCCTCTGCTCGTTTGATCAAAGCGGACTTTTCAGTGGCCCAATCCGCCCGCTTCTTCTTGAAGCTCTCCTTAAGTTGTTCCATGGCGCTTAAAGCGCTGGCCAATTCCTCTTTTGCTTTGGAGGTTTCAGCCTGTTGGGTTTTCAGGTTTTCTTGGAGATCGGTGACTTGATTTTCTTTCGTCTTCAGCTCCGCCTGCATGCATACAGATATATGCTTCAACAAATCGGTATAAGGATTCAAGTACCAATCACATAACAAGTTATGCACTTAGCACTTGGGGGCTAATGCGTATTCGGTCTTCATCTTTCAATTGCTTACAAAGTCCCAAGATCAATACAAGTATTCAACTTGGCACTTGGGGGCTAATGGCTATTTGCTCGTATATATTCTGATGCGGCAATTTCAATTACTTAAAGTACCGGTTTAACTACGTTAAGTTGAACCGGCCCTTGGGGGCTACATCAGCAAACTTCAAAGAATCAAGATTTATATTGGTAAGTCCCGGTTTGAAAGAATATAACAAACCGGCCCTTGGGGGCTAGGAGAGTCAGCAAAGAATGGAAGCATACAAGCAGGAAGGAGCATATGGAAGTTACCTCATATTTATCTTTCATCATATTAACCAGACCGGCTTCATAGTCGCGACTGGTATACAACCGGTTCAGATAGCCGGAATGGATATCTTGGGCGTTCAGAGCAGCATAAGTCGTCAGATCAACGTTCCACTTGCCTTTGCCAAAGGCATCAAATTCTTCCTTGGCAGAATGTTTGGATAAAGCGACAGGATTTCTTGACTCAGTATGGCCAGTGCCAGTAATGACAACCTCATCATCCTGGGTACCGCCGGTTTGCACTGGGGCTGTTGCCTTGTTAGTAGGTTTTGCTGGACCGGTGGAACTTTCAATCCGGATGGAACCTGTAGGCTGATTGACAGGACCTAAGGCATCAGTAGGTCTCTCATCAGCAATAAGATCATTGTCCTGCTACGGTGGATCGTTGGGTATATCCTCAGGAATAGCCGCTTCAGGATTGGGTGTCTTGCCTGGTTCAAGAATGACATCTTCTTCGGCCGCTTTGTCCAGGCGGGCCTTCTTGCTTGGCCTAGGTTTGGCCCTGAGAAGAATAACAAAATCAAATACAGCATATGTTCTAAGGCAATGTACTGCAAACATCACAATAATTATAGCTTACCCAAGCACCGTTTTGAGCGGTGGGAGCTGAGTAGCCGATGACTCGCCAGAAGATGAGTGGGAAATAACCTGGTAATCGGAGTCAGACGGATTAAGAGGTTGACGAAAGCAGCCCGCTTTAGGACAAGCACTGACAAGCAAATTAGAGACCTCGGAATGGCGTTTCCGAACCAGACTGTTCGGTATACCGGCGGAGGTAACTACCTGGCCGCTGTGCCAGGTGGTGCGGCGAGCTTCGTGTTGTTGGGTCTTCATAAGAAGTTTAGGATCCAAATAAGCAAGAGGATGAGAAAATTTAACTTTCCGGTTTGCCTGACGGATTTTTTGTGAAGGCAAAGTTTCTGAATCGGAAAAGAGAATAATTACCTCTGCAACATCCGCGTGGCTGGCTTCGGCATCATCCTGACAAATATCATCATCAATAAGACGCATGAAAAATAAACCAAGTGCGTCAAGCTCTACCTCAAAGTCCGGATTATCCACCTCATCATCAGGGGCCGGATTAGAATATGCAGTGGTTCTTTTCCTGTGGGCAGTCTTCTTCACAGCTTTAGTCTTTTGTCGGGTTGCTCTTTCCGGTTTGTCTGGTTTTTCTGGTTTCTCCTGCGGCAGTTTTTTGCTCCAAAACGGATCATCGCCCTGATTATGCAGACACTGATATTAAAAACAATGACCAGACATATCAATAACAGATTCAGCAAAGAGAAAAATCAAAGTCTTACAGCTGGCGGTTTGTTGGTGGCACAAAAGGGAAGCAGGCCGGTTCTAGCGCAGACGTGTTCCGGTTCATTCAGTATCTTATGCACAGCCTCTGTGATTTCTTCACCGGAGAGCTGGAGTTTTGAATGTCGCAGTGGGTCATCAACGCTGTCAGTATACTCACACATCAAACCGGAGCGCTGACTAAGGGGCAGTATGCTCCATGATATCCAACAGCGAGCGAGATCAACCCCTGTTAAACCGTTGGCCATAAAGGCTCTGAGCTTTGACAGCTGGGGAGAATATTTGCTTCTCTCCTGGGCAGTCAATCTTTGAGGAAAAGGGTGTGTATTGCTGAGCCGCTCCGGACGAAAGCCAGGCAAGGGATTCTCACCAGCAGGGGAGGTGTCTTTGCAGTAGAACCATGTCTGATTCCACTCCTTGGGGTGACTGTGCAGCTTGGCGTGAGGGTATGTGACCTCTTTCCTTTTCTGAATCGCCATGCCACCCAACTCCGTATTAGAGCCATCAGTAAACTCAGTACGGCGGTTTAGATGGAAAAGATCTCTGAACAATTCCACTGTGGGCTCCTCTTGAAAGAACACCTCACAGAGCACTTGGAAGTGGCACATATTTGTAACAGAGTTGGGGCCAGTGTCTTGCGGATGGAGTTGGAAATCGGCTAAAACATCCCGGTAAAATTTAGAACCGGGCAGCTTAAAGCCCCGGGCTAAGTGATCTACGAAAACAACAACCTCTCCTTCTCGAGGTGTGGGAGGGCATTCTTTGCCAGGATCCCTCCAATGGATGGTATCTTTGCTGCCTAAAGCGCCAATCAGGACTAAATCGTCCAGCTGATCCTCTGTGACGCGAGAAGGAACCCAATTGCACTCATATACTTGCTTGGCCATGATGGAATCTACAAGGTAGAAGATCCCGGTTCAAAAATGCATTTGATCAAGGTACGTTGGTATGGGCACTGTTAAACCGGAGACAGAACTATCTGAACCAGAGTTTCATGAAGCAACCAACATCTGGCGGTTCAACAAGGGGACTAATGGTATATACCGGTTTGTCAATTTTTTCTACAAAGTTAAACCTCCTGGTCTAAACATTGAACAGTCAAGACTGCAGATGAGTAAGTACACAAAAACAGAGTTCACAAGATTATACTACAGCTTTGGATCTGGAACATGTTCATAAAGGATATAAATATTCAAGGCCCAAAAGGAGCAGTGCCAAATCAATGAGCGAAGATACGGATAAGATCTATGGTCTTAATATGCGAAAGTGAAAACGGAGGATAAAAACTACTGCTACACGGAGCAAAGATTCACAGACTCGTCTAAGGATGTATCATATGATCAAGAAGCAAGCAATGAATGCTAGAGAACATGGAAACCCTAGAACAGATCTATGATGAAAAGGATAGAAGACTTACCGGAGCTGAGGAAGAAGCAGAAGGTCACCGCGGTGCTCTGGTACGCTCAGGGTGATGCAGCGGCCAAAGTTGGTGCAGAGGTCGACGGTGGCGGCGGAGCTCCGAAGCTGGGCGACGCGAGGAAGATGAAGCAGAAGGGCACGAAGGGGAAAAAGAAATGACCCTTCGGTCCTATTTATAAAGCAAGGGACATGGGTCAGGCGCGAAAAACAAGGGGCCGCAAGTTTGGAAACAGAGCTGTCGCCTCGATTATCGCAGATCTATTAAAAAGAAGGTGTCATGGATAGTTTCTTTATGACAGATGACGTCACGCCGGTTTACAGCAATCAGAGAAGATGACATCACGGTGGTTCACCAAACTACAAGAAGATGTTGAAGATGAAGTTTTCGCTAAGGATTGACATGAACCTGTTCAAATCAATCTGGGGCCTAATGTTGGGGATATTACTACTGGGCGTAAACCGGCCTATCTGGGCCGGGTTAACTTCATCAGTAGTTAAGTATGTTAAAGCCCATGAAGGTAGATGAGGGCTCAAGACCCATAATCGGTTGAGAGCCTGTAGCCGTAAACCGGCGTCAATATGTAACTTGTATTGTAAGTTAGGAATAAGTAGAGACCAAACCAGACACATCTATGAGTCGGTGTTGGGACTCTGTAAACCGACGGGCGTCACCCATGTATATAAGGGGACGACCCGGCGGCGGTTCAAGGACAACAGACAACAACTCGAGACATAGGCGAAGCTTGTTTGCTCCCTAGTCATCGAAACCCCATCAATTCCATCACAACTAGATGTAGGCTTTTACCTTCATCGAAGGGGCCGAACTAGTATAAACTCTCTTGCGTCCTTGTGTCCGCTTTAACCCCTTCAAGCTAACCCATTGCGATGGTTCCACGACTAAGTCCTTTCTCTAGGACATCTGCCGTGACAAAACCACGACATCACCCTTTAATGAGAACGGAAATATTTTAAGGATATAAAAGTAGCGAGTTCTCTCATCATTAGTGAACAGGGTGGCTATATAATTTAATTTAGTAAGATGTGCCACAACACTTTCAGATTCATAGCCATAAAAAGGATCAGATTCAACCAAAGTAATTATATCAAGATCAATAGAGAATTCATAATCCTTATTAGTAACAAAGATAGGTGAAGTAGCATAAGCAGGATCATATTTCATTCTAGCATTCAGAGTTTTTTGTTTAAGCTTAGCTAATAATTTCTTAAGATCACTTCTATCATTACAAGCAAGAAAGTCTCTTTTAGTTTCTTCATCCATAACATAGCCCTCAAGCACAATAGGTAATTCATATTTATTAGGTGAGCCTTCATAATCACTTTCATTAGTATTATCAGTTTCAATAATTTCATTCTCTCTAGCCCTAGCAAGTTGTTCATCAAGAAATTCACCAAGTGGCACAGTTGTATCAAGCATAGAAGTAGTTTCATCATAAGCATCATGCATAGCAGAAGTGGCATCATCAATAATATGCGACATATCAGAATCAATAGCAGAAGCAGGTTTAGGTGTCGCAAGCTTACTCAAAACAGAAGGTGGATCAAGTGCAGAGCTAGATGGCAGTTCCTTACCTCCCCTCGTAGTTGAGGGATAAATCTTGGTTTTTGGATCTCTGAAGATCTTCATAATGATAAGCAGATATAAATCCCAAGTGACTCAAATAATAGAGCTATGCTCCCTGGCAATGGCGCCAAAAAATAGTCGATAACCCACAAGTATAGGGGATCACAACAATTTTTGAGGGTAGAGTATTCAACCCAAATTTATTGATTCGACACAAGGGGAGCCAAAGAATATTCTCAAGTATTAGTAGCTGAGTTGTCAATTCAACCACACCTGGATAACTTAATATCTGCAGCAAAGTATTTAGTAGCAAAGTAATATGATAGTAGTGGTAACGGTAGCAAAAGGTAACGGTATAAAAAGTAATGTTTTTGGTATTTTCTAGTGATGGTAATAATAGCAACGGAAAAGTAAATAAGCGAAGAAAAATATATGGAAAGCTCGTAGGCATTGGATCGGTGATGGAGAATTATGCCGGATGCGGTTCATCATGTAACAGTCATAACCTAGTGTGACACAGAACTAGCTCCAATTTTATCAATGTAATGTAGGCATGTGTTATGAATATAGTCATACGTGCTTATGGAAAAGAACTTGCATGACATCTTTTGTCCTACCCTCCCGTGGCAGCGGGGTCCTAACGAAAACTAAGGGATATTAAGGCCTCCTTTTAATAGAGTACCGGATCAAAGCATTAACACATAGTGAATACGTGAACTCCTCAAACTACGGTCATCACCGGAAGTGGTCCCGATTATTGTCACTTCGGGGTTGCCGGATCATAACACATAGTAGGTGACTATAGACTTGCAAGATAGGATCAAGAACTCTCATATATTCATGAAAACATAATAGGTTAAGATCTGAAATCATGGCACTCGGGCCCTAGTGACAAGCATTAAGCATAGAAAAGTCATAGCAACATCAATCTTAGAACATAGTGGATACGAGGGATCAAACCCTAACAAAACTAACTCGATTACATGATAAATCTCATCCAACCCATCACTGTCCAGCAAGGCTACGATGGAATTACTCACGCACGGCGATGAGCATCATGAAATTGGTGATGGAGGATGGTTGATGATGACGATGGCGACGGATTCCCCTCTCCGGAGCCCCGAACGGACTCCAGGTCAGCCCTCCCGAGAGAGTTTAGGGCTTGGCGGCGGCTCCGTATCGTAAAACACAATGAATCCTTCTTCATGATTTTTTTCTCTCTGAACACGAATATATAGAGTTGGAGTTGAGGTCGGAGGAGCTCCAGGGGGCCCACGAGGTAGGGGGCGCGCCCAGGGGGGCAGGCACGCCCACCACCCTCGTGGCTAGGGTGTGGGCCCCCTGGTCTTGATCTTTTGCCAGTATTTTTTATTATTTCCAAAAATAATCTCCGTGAAGTTTCAGGTCATTCCGAGAACTTTTGTTTCTGCACATAAATAACACCATGGCAATTCTGCTGAAAACAACGTCAGTCCGGATTAGTTCCATTCAAATCAGGCAAGTTAGAGTCCAAAACAAGGGCAAAAGTGTTTGAAAAAGTAGATACGATGGAGATGTATCAGTGATGATGTTGGTACCGACGCATGGCTTCGCCTAAGCACCGCTACGATATGATCGAGGTGGATTATGGTGGAGGGGGGCACCGCACACGGCTAAGGGATCAATGATCAACTTGTGTGTTCTAGGGTACCCCCTGCCCCCATATATAAAGGAGCAAGGGGGAGGCCGTCCGGCCCTATAGGGCGCGCCAGGAGGAGGAGTCCTCCTCCTCGTAGGAGTAGGACTCCCCTTTCCTACTCCTACTAGGAGGAGGAAAGGAAGGAGGAGAAGGAGAAGGAAGGAGAGGGAGGAAAAGGAGGAAAGTGGGCCGACCCCCTAGTCCAATTCGGTTTGGGCTAGGGGGGCCGCGCGCCCTGCCTCCTCTCTTCCACCACTTGGCCCATGAGGCCCAATACTTCTTCCCCGTATTCCCGTAACTCCCCGGTACTCCGAAAAATACCCGAATCACTCAGAACCTTTCCGATGTCTGAATATAGTCGTCCAATATATCGATCTTTACGTCTCGACCATTTCGAGACTCCTCGTCATGTCCCCGATCTCATCCGGGACTCCGAACTACCTTCAGTACATCAAATCACATAAACTCATAATACTGATCATCACCGAATGTTAAGCGTGCGGACCCTACGGGTTCGAGAACTATGTAGACATGACCGAGACACGTCTCCGGTCAATAACCAATAGCGGAACTTGGATGTTCATATTGGCTCCTACATATTCTACGAAGATCTTTATTGGTCAAATCGCACAACAACATACGTTGTTCCCTTTGTCATCGGTATGTTACTTGCCCGAGATTCAATCGTCGGTATCTCAATACCTATTTCAATATCATTACCGGCAAGTCTCTTTACTCGTTTCCGTAATGCATCATCTCGCAACTAACTCATTAGTTGCATTGCTTGCAAGGCTTATAGTGATGTGCATTACCGAGAGGGCCCAGAGATACCTCCCCGACAATCGGAGTGACAAATCCTAATCTCGATCTATGCCAACTCAACAAGTACCATCGGAGACACCTGTAGAGAACCTTCATAATCACCCAGTTACGTTGCGATGTTTGGTAGCACACAAAGTGTTCCTCTGGTAATCGGGAGTTGCATACTCTCATAGTTATAGGAACATGTATAAGTCGCGAAGAAAGCAATAGCAGTAAACTAAAACGATCAAGTGCTAAGCTACGGAATGGGTCAAGTCAATCACATCATTCTCCTAATGATGTGATCCCATTTATCAAATGACAACTCATATCTATGGCTAGGAAACATAACCATCTTTGATCAACGAGCTAGTCAAGTAGAGGCATACTAGTGACACTCTGTTTGTCTATGTATTCACACATGTATTATGTTTCCGGTTAATACAATTCTAGCATGAATAATAAACATTTATCATGAAATAAGGAAATAAATAATAACTTTATTATTGCCTCTAGGGCATATTTCCTTCAAGTCGATCTATGATCGTCCGGTCATTCGCTACAACACTCGCCCCATGATGAAAATAATGCATGGATAGAAAGATGATAGTACGAGGGAGATCAATCGTGTGAAGATGGTCACATGTGTGTGGACTCTTCCCACAACTACCAATCCACGGACATAGGCATGACCTACCTCACCATGTCTCGTCCTCCTACCAGCGCCACCGTCCTCATCTTCCCTCTTCCACCTGCTAGTGTCAATCATTAGAGGCAGTGGGGTGGGAACCCGCTTGGCTGCTCCACCCACATTACTCTGGATAGACTGTGCACTACTAGGGAAAAGCCTAGCAGTAGCGCGAGTGCCACCGCGCTACTGCTATGTCGCTATAGCTAAAGGGTAGCAGTAGCGTTTGTTTACCCGCGCTGCTACTATACCTCCTTAGCAGTAGCGCTTCTTGAAGAACACGCTACTGGTAGTTACTAGCAGCGCGCCTCCCTACACGCGCTACTACTATTATAATGTATTCTATTTATTTTTATTTTATGTCGTATTCATACACCATTATACAAGTTTTCATACAGTAGCAATTTGGAGATTGTTTTTACATGATAATGAGTTATTACATCACTAGGTGAAACTTGTTGGGGAACGTAGTAATTTCAAAAAAAATCCTACGCACACGCAAGATCATGGTGATGCATAGCAACGAGAGGGGAGAGTGTTGTCTACGTACCCTTGTAGACCAAAAGCAGAAGCGTTAGCACAACACGGTTGATGTAGTCGTACGACTTCACGATCCGACCGATCCAAGTACCGAACGCACGGCACCTCCGAGTTCAGCACACGTTCAGCTCGATGACGTCCCGCGAACTCTGATCCAGCAGAGCTTCACGGGAGAGTTCCGTCAGCACGACGGCATGGTGACGGTGATGATGTTGCTACCGACGCAGGGCTTTGCCTAAGCACCGCTACGATATGACCGAGGTGGAATATGGTGGAAGGGGGGCACCGCACACGGCTGGGAGAGATCAACTGATCAACTTGTGTGTCTAGAGGTGCCCCCTGCCCCTGTATATAAAGGAGCAAGGGGGGGAGGCCGGCCGGCCCTCTATGGGCGCACCAGGCGGAGGAGTCCTCCTCCTAGTAGGAGTAGGACTCACCTTTCCTACTCCTACTAGGAGGAGGAAAGGAAGGAGGAGAAGGAGAAGAAAGGAGAGAGAGGAAAAGGAGGAAAGGGGGGCCGCCCCCCTAGTCCAATTCGGTTTGGGCTAGGGGGGGCGCGCGCCATGCCTCCTCTCTTCCACCACTTGGCCCATGAGGCCCATTACTTCTTCCTCGTATTCCCGTAACTCCACGGTACCCCTGAAAATACCCGAATCACTCGGAACCTTTCCGATGTCCCAATATAGTCATCCAATATATCAATCTTTACGTCTCGACCATTTCGAGACTCCTCGTCATGTCCCCAATCTCATATGGGACTCCGAACTACCTTCGGTACATCAAATCACATAAACTCATAATACAATCATCACCGAAACTTTAAGCGTGCGGACCCTACGAGTTCGAGAACTATGTAGACATGACCGAGACACGTTTCCGGTCAATAACCAATAGCGGAACCTGGATGCTCATATTGGCTCCCACATATTCTACGAAGATCTTTATCGGTCAAACCGCATAACAACATACGTTGTTCCCTTTGTCACCGGTATGTTACTTGCCCGAGATTCGATCGTCGGTATCTCAATACCTAGTTCAATCTCGTTACCAGCAAGTCTCTTTACTCGTTCTGTAATACATCATCTCGCAACTAACTCATTAGTTGCAATGCTTGCAAGGCTTAGGTGATGTGCATTACCGAGAGGGCCCAGAGATACCTCTCCGACAATCGGAGTGACAAATCCTAATCTCGAAATACGCCAACCCAAAAAGTACCTTCGGAGACACCTGTAGGGCACCTTTATAATCACCCAGTTACGTTGTGACGTTTGGTAGCACACAAAGTGTTCCTCCGGTAAACGGGAGTTGCATAATCTCATAGTCATAGGAACATGTATAAGTCATGAAGAAATCAATAGCAACAAACTAAACGATCAAGTGCTAAGCTAACGGAATGGGTCAAGTCAATCACATCATTCTCCTAATGATGTGATCCCGTTAGTCAAATGAAAACTCATGTCTATGGTTAGGAAACATAACCATCTTTGATCAACGAGCTAGTCAAGTAGAGGCATACTAGTGACACTCTGTTTGTCTATGTATTCACACATGTATTATGTTTCCGGTTAATACGATTCTAGCATGAATAATAAACATTTATCATGATATAAGGAAATAAATAATAACTTTATTATTGCCTCTAGGGCATATTTCCTTCAGTCTCCCACTTGCACTAGAGTCAATAATCTAGTTCACATCACCATGTGATTTAATACCAATAGTTCACATCAGCATGTGATCAACACCCATAGTTCACATCGACATGTGACCAACACCCAAAGGGTTTACTAGAGTCAATAATCTAGTTCACATCGCTATGTGATTAACACCCAAAGAGTACTAAGGTGTGATCATGTTTTGCTTGTGAGAGAAGTTTAGTCAACGGGTCTGTCATATTCAGATCCGTACGTATTTTGCAAATTTCTATGTCAACAATGCTCTGCACGGAGCTACTCTAGCTAATTGCTCCCACTTTCAATATGTATCCAGATTGAGACTTAGAGTCATCTGGATTAGTGTCAAAACTTGCATCACGTAACCCTTTACGATGAACCTTTTGTCACCTCCATAATCGAGAAACATATCCTTATTCCACTAAGGATAATTTTTACCAATGTCCAGTGATCTACTCCTAGATCACTATTGTACTCCCTTGCCAAACTCAGGGCAGGGTATACAATAGGTCTGGTACACAGCATGGCATACTTTATAGAACCTATGGCCGAGGCATAGGGAATGACTTCCATTCTCTCTCTATCTTTTGCCGTGGTCGGGCTTTGAGTCTTACTCAGTTTCACACCTTGTAACACAGGCAAGAACTCCTTTTTGACTATTCCATTTTGAACTACTTCAAAATCTTGTCAAGGTATGTACTCATTGAAAAACTTATCAAGCGTCTTGATCTATCTCTATAGATATTGATGCTCAATATGTAAGCAGCTTCACCGAGGTCTTTCTTTGAAAAACTCCTTTCAAACAGTCCTTTATGCTTTGTAGAATAATTCTACATTATCTCCGATCAATAATATGTCATTCACATATACTTATCAGAAATGTTGTAATGCTCCCACTCACTTTCTTGTAAATACAGGCTTCACCGCTAGTCTGTATAAAACTATATGCTTTGATCAACTTATCAAAGCGTATATTCCAACTCCGAGATGCTTGTACCAGTCCATAGATGGATCGCTAGAGCTTGCATATTTTGTTAGTACCTTTAGGATTGACAAAACCTTCTGGTTGCATCATATACAACTCTTCTTTAATAAATCCATTAAGGAATGCAGTTTTGTTTATCCACTTGCCAGATTTCATAAAATGCGGCAATTGCTAACATGATTCGGACAAACTTAAGCATAGATACGAGTGAGAAACTCTCATCGTAGTCAACACCTTGAACTTGTCGAAAACCTTTTTTTCGACAATTCTAGCTTTGTAGATAGTGACACTACTATCAGCATCCGTCTTCCTCTTGAAGATCCATTTAATATCAATGGCTTGCCGATCAATGGGCAAGTCAATCAAACTCCATACTTTCTTCTCATACATGGATCTCATCTCAGATTTCATGGCCTCAAGCCATTTCGCGGAATCTGGGCTCATCATCGCTTCCTCATAGTTCGTAGGCTCGTCATGGTCAAGTAGCATGACCTCTAGAACAGGATTACCGTACCACTCTAGTGCGGACATCACTCTGGTTTACCTACGAGGTTCGGTAGTAACTTGATCTGAAGTTACATGATCATCATCATTAGCTTCCTCACTAATTGGTGTAGTAGTCACAGGAACAGATTTCTGTGATGAACTACTTTCCAATAAGGGAGCAGGTACAGTTACCTCATCAGGTTCTAATTTCCTCCCACTCACTTCTTTCGAGAGAAACTCCTTCTCTAGCAAGGATCCATTCTTAGCAATGAATATCTTGCCTTCGGATCTGTGATAGAAGGTGTACCCAACATTTTCTTTTGGATATCCTATGAAGACACACTTCTCCGGTTTGGGTTTGAGCTTATCAGGTTGAAACTTTTTCACATAAGCATTGCAACCTCAAACTTTAAGAAACGACAGCTTAGGTTTCTTGCCAAAACCATAGTTCATACGGTGTCGTCTCAACGGATTTAGATGGTGCCCTATTTAACGTGAATGTAGCTGTCTATAATGCATAACCCCAAAATGATAGCGGTAAATCAGTAAGAGACGTCATAGATCGCACCATATCTAATAAAGCACGGTTACGACGTTCGGACACACCATTACACTGTGGTGTTCCAGGTGGCGTGAGTAGTGAAACTATTTCACATTGTTTTAATTGAAGGCCAAACTCGTAACTCAAATATTTTACTTCTGCGATCATATCGTAGAAACTTTTATTTTGTTACGATGATTCTCCACTTCACTCTGAAATTCTTTGAATTTTTCAAATGTTTCAGACTTGTGTTTCATCAAGTAGATATACTCATATCTGCTCAAATCATCTGGGAAGATCAGAAAATAATGATACCTGCCGCGAGCTTCAATATTCATCGAACCACATACATCAGTATGCATGATTTCCAAAAAAAATCTGTTGCTTGCTGCATTGTTCCGAAGAACGGAGTCTTAGTCATCTTGCCCATGAGGCATGGTTCGCAAGCATCAACTGATTCATAATCAAGTGATTCCAAAAGTCCATCAGCATGGAGTTTCTTCATGCACAATATGACCTAAACGACAGTGCCACAAATAAGTTGCACTATCATTATTAACCTCACATCTTTTGGTTTCAATATTATGAATATGTGTATCACTACGATCGAGATCCAACGAACCATTTTCATTGGGTGTGTAACCATATAAGGTTTTATTCATGTAAACAGAACAACAATTTATTCTCTTACTTAGATGAATAACCGTATTGCAATAAACATGATCAAATCATATTCATGCTCAACGCAAACACCAAATAACACTTATTTAGGTTCAACACTAATCCCGAAAGTATAGGGAGTGTGCGATGATGATCATATCAATCTTGGAACCACTTCCAACACACATCGTCACTTCACCCTTAACTAGTCTCTGTTCATTATGCAACTCCCTTTTCGAGTTACTACTCTTAGCAACTGAACCAGTATCAAATACTGAGGGGTTGCTACGAACACTAGTAAAATACACATCAATAATCTATATATCAAATATACCTTTGTTCACTTTGCCATCCTTCTTATCCGCCAAATACTTGGGGCAGTTCCGCTTCCAGTGACCAGTCCCTTTGCAGTAGAAGCACTTAGTCTCAGACTTGGGCTTCTTCATTTGAGCAACTTGCTTGTCATTCTTCTTGAAGTTCCCTTTCTTTCCCTTTGCCCTTTTCTTGAAACTAGTGGTCTTGTCTACCATCAACACTTGATATTTTTCTTGATTTCTACCTTTGTTGATTTCAGCATTACGAAGAGCTTGGGAATCGTTTCCGTTATCCCTTGCATATCATAGTTCATCACGAAGTTCTACTAACTTGGTGATGGTGACTAGAGAATTCTGTCAATCACTATCTTATCTGGAAGATTAACTCCCACTTGATTCAAGCGATTGTAGTACCCAGACAATCTGAGCACATGCTCATTGCTTGAGCTATTCTCCTCCATCTTTTAGCTATAGAACTTGTTGGTGACTTCATATCTCTCAACTCGGGTATTTGCTTGAAATATTAACTTCAACTCCTGGAACATCTCATATGGTCCATGACGTTCAAAATGTCTTTGAAGTCCCGATTCTAAGCCGTTTAAGCATGGTGCACTAAACTATCAAGTAGTCATCATATTGAGCTAGCCAAATGTTCATAACATCTGCATCTGCTCCTGCAATAGGTCTGTCACCTAGCAGTGCATTGAGGACATAATTCTTTTGTGCAGCAATGAGGATAATCCTCAGATCACGGATCCAATCCGCATCATTGCTACTAACATCTTTCAACTTAATTTTCTCTAGGAACATATCAAAAATAAAACAGGGAGCTAAACGCGAGATATTGATCTACAACATAGATATGCTAATACTACCAGGACTAAGTTCATGATAAATTTAAGTTCAACCAATCATATTACTTAAGAACTCCCACTTAGATAGACATCCCTCTAATCCTCTAAGTGATCACGTGATCCATATCAACTAAACCATGTCCGATCATCACGTGAGATAGAGTAGTTTCAATGGTGAACATCACTATGTTGATCATATCTACTATATGATTCACGCTTGACCTTTAGGTCTCAGTGTTCCGAGGCCATATCTGTTATATGCTAGGCTCATCAAGTTTAACCTGAGTATTCCGTTTGTGCAACTGTTTTGCACCCATTGTATTTGAACGTAGAGCCTATCACGCCCGATCATCACGTGGTGTCTCAGCACAAAGAACTTTCACAACAGTGCATACTCAGGGAGAACACTTGTACCTTGATAATTAGTGAGAGATCATCTTATAAAGGTACCGTCGAACTAAGCAAAATAAGATGTATAAAAGATAAACATCACATGCAATCAAAATATGTGACATGATATGGCCATCATCATCTTGTGCCTTTGATCTCCATCTCCAAAGCATCGTCATGATCTCCACCGTCACCGGCATGACACCATGATCTCCATCATCTTGATCTATATCAATGTGTCGTCACATGGTTGTCTCGCCGACAATTGCTCTTGCAACTATTGCCATCGCATAGCGATAAAGTAAAGAAATTATTTGGCGCTTGCATCTTATGCAATAGAGAGATAACCATAAGGCTTTTGCCAGTTGCCGATAACTTCAACAAAACATGATCATCTTATGAACAACTTATATCTCATCACGTCTTGACCATATCACATCACAACATGCCCTGCAAAAACAATTTAGACGTCCTCTACTTTGTTGTTGCAAGTTTTACGTGGCTGCTACGGGCTTAGCAAGAACCGTTCTTACCTACGCATCAAAACCACAATGATAGTTTGTCAAGTTGGTGCTGTTTTAACGTTCGCAAGGACCGGGCGTAGCCACACTCGGTTCAACTAAAGTTGGAGAAACTGAACCCCGCTAGTCACCTGTGTGCATAGCACGGCGGTAAAACCAGTCTCGTGTAAGCGTACGCGTAATGTCGGTCCGGGCCGCTTCATCCAACAATACCGCCGAACCAAAGTGTGACATGCTGGTAAGCAGTATGACTTATATCGCCCACAACTCACTTGTGTTCTACTCGTGCATATTACATCAACACATAAAACCTGGGCTCTGATGTCACTGTTGGGGAACGTAGTAATTTCAAAAAAATTCCTACGCACACGCAAGATCATGGTGATGCATAGCAACGAGAGGGGAGAGTGTTGTCTACGTACCCTTGTAGACCAAAAGTGGAAGTGTTAGCACAACGCGGTTGATGTAGTCGTACGTCTTCACGATCTGACCGATCCAAGTACCGAACGCACGACACCTCCGAGTTCAGCACACGTTCAGCTCGATGACGTCCCACGAACTCCGATCCAGCAGAGCTTCACGGGAGAGTTCCGTCAGCACGACGGCGTGGTGACGGTGATGATGTTGCTACCGACGCAGGGCTTCGCCTAAGCACCGCTACAATATGACCGAGGTGGAATATGGTGGAAGGGGGGCACCGCACACGGCTGGGAGAGATCAACTGATCAACTTGTGTGTCTAGAGGTGTCCCCTGCCCCTGTATATAAAGGAGCAAGGGGGGGAGGCCGGCCGACCCTCTATGGGCGCGCTAGGAGGAGGAGTCCTCCTCCTAGTAGGAGTAGGACTCCCCTTTCCTACTCCTACTAGGAGGAAAGGAAGGAGGAGAAGGAGAAGGAATGAGAGGAAGGAAAAGGAGGAAAGGGGGGCCGCCCCCCTAGTCCAATTCGGTTTGGGCTAGGGGGGGCGCGCCCTGCCTCCTCTCTTCAACCACTTGGCCCATGAGGCCCATTACTTCTTCCTCGTATTCCTGTAACTCCCCTGTACCCCCGAAAATACCCGAATCACTCGGAACCTTTCCGATGTCCGAATATAGTCGTCCAATATATCGATCTTTACGTATCAACCATTTTGAGACTCCTCGTCATGTCCCTGATCTCATCCGGGACTCCGAACTACCTTCGGTACATCAAATCACATAAACTCGTAATACAATCATCACCGAAACTTTAAGCGTGCGGACCCTACGGGTTCGAGAACTATGTAGACATGACCGAGACACGTTTCCGGCCAATAACCAATAGCGGAACCTGGATGCTCATATTGGCTCCCACATATTCTACGAAGATCTTTATCGGTCAAACCGCATAACAACATACGTTGTTCCCTTTGTCATCGGTATGTTACTTGCCCGAGATTCGATCGTCGGTATCTCAATACCTAGTTCAATCTCGTTACCGGCAAGTCTCTTTACTCGTTCCATAATACATCATCTTGCAACTAACTCATTAGTTGAAATGCTTGCAAGGCTTAGGTGATGTGCATTACCGAGAGGGCCCAGAGATACCTCTCCGACAATCGGAGTGACAAATCCTAATCTCGAAATACGCCAACCCAAAAAGTACCTTCGGAGACACCTGTAGAGCACCTTTATAATCACCCAGTTACGTTGTGACGTTTGGTAGCACACAAAGTGTTCCTCCGGTAAACGGGAGTTGCATAATCTCATAGTCATAGGAACATGTATAAGTCATGAAGAAAGCAATAGCAACAAACTAAACGATCAAGTGCTAAGCTAACGGAATGGGTCAAGTCAATCACATCATTCTCCTAATGATGTGATCCCATTAATCAAATGACAACTCATGTCTATGGTTAGGAAACATAACCATCTTTGATCAACGAGCTAGTCAAGTAGAGGCATACTAGTGACAGTCTGTTTGTCTATGTATTCACACATGTATTATGTTTCCGGTTAATACAATTCTAGCATGAATAATAAACATTTATCATGATATAAGGAAATAAATAATAACTTTATTATTGCCTCTAGGGCATATTTCCTTCAAAACTAATCCATGGTTCTTTCACCCAGTTATATAATAACTCATCATCATCATAATATCTTTAACAACTTATCATCATAATACATCATTGTCATATAACAACTCCTTGTGATCATCATTTTCGTCCATGAGACATCATATAACAACTTGGTCACTACTCATAATCATAACTCCTCCTCATCATCATCAACTCTAACACATTGTAGCACATAATAACAACTTCTCATCATCATCATAGTCATAATCAACACTAATTAATTGTTCTTAATACCTAGGACCTACTCCTCTCTCCTAGGTAAAATACCATAAAAGAGATAAACCGGTCCATCTCCATAATGGAGAATGAAGATAAACCTATCTCCAACTTGTGGCTTGTGCACATTCATGTTGTATCCAATTAGTTCTGTGTGTGCATTTATCACTTTGCTCCATTCATTGATTTTGAGTCTTCCATCATTTGAAGAAATCAAGTATGTAGTATGGTAAGCCTTCGAAGGAGTTGGTCGTAAGCTAACCATATGCAGATAACCTTCGGTAAACAGCATGTAAGGCACAACCTCCTTCGGGAGCCTCTGTTAAAAACGTAATGGTAACATATATAGTTAGCAATGTAGTTTATATACTTAAGAAGAATGTATGCAATAAAGTTACCATCATTAACAAAATCTTACCAAGTTCTTAGCAATAAAGTTATCATCATGCAATATATGGACTAGTGGCACATATCCAGTAAAACTTGGGAGGATAGAGTGATTGGTTTTAAAGGCCTCAACATCATCTATGAATGAGACAAGATAACCTTTCTCCTCACAATTAAGCCCGGAGTCATAGCTGTAGTATGTCCTCTCTACAGCCTTCCGAGTATTTTTTGGAAGATAAGAAATAAGCTGGCAATTATAAATAAAGATGTTTAGTACCGATGAACACCAAATATTTTTAAATTAACAATATAAATTACTTAAATTAACAAATTAGTTTGACAAACTCACATTTAGGCAAAACTGGAGGCATATCCACATCCACCCAGATGTCGATATTATCATCATCTTCTTCTTCGGGATGAATATCAAATGTTATTTGCATACCCTCGTCAAATCCATATGCCTTGCAGAGAGCTTCCCAATCAGAGCAACCGAAATGGGAGTGATTGACCACATTGTACAGCTTAACCCGAAATGCATAACCATGTTTAGTTCTTAAGTGAGCCCTCCTCATCTCCATATTCTCAAAGTCTTTGAAACCAAGCTTCTGCAATACATATGGTCTTGCATGGCACGGGATGTACTAATCGAATAAAAAAATCAAGAAATTACACGTTGAACAAAAGAAGAACAAGTGATGATATTAATTACGATGAAATGCTTGTTGTTGCATACCGTACAAACATTAAAGGTCTCGTCCAGCTTCACGGTGAAAAACCTATCATTTTGCAAGTGAGGAAACCTGACGCACAAACCCCAGTCATCGTAACAGTAATGGCACTCGGGGATCCTATCATCATCAGACATCTATCGTGTTCATAATTCAAAGATTAAACTTCTGAATATTCATCACGGGTTGACTTTCGGTCTGTCGAGTCCTCCATGAAAACTCTCATCTCACGTGGTGTATATGGTGGGCACTCCCTCTCTGATATATTCGACCGTCGGTGATGGTTGCTCCTCCCTTCATCCCCGAGTGCATTATACCAAATTGTCTAGCACAGGGAAATGAAGGAGAAGCGACCCCCATGACAACAGTCGGGATTCTTCATCTCCGACATTTGCGACCGTCGGTGATGGTCGTTCTTCTCTTCCTTCCCGTGCATTGCCAAAAGGTCTATGACGATAAAGAAGAGGAAGAGCGACCCCCACGACAACAGTCGGCATTCTTCTTCTCTCATATATGGTGGACACTCCCTCACTTTTTTTAACTTTCATGTATGGAGTCCCAACAGACTTAAAGTCAACCCAAAATGTCATTTATGCTCTTTCCGGCAAATCCAAGGCACTCGATATTTCCTACATTCTAGCACAAGCCATGCTAAAATTCACAGAAAAAATCCAGCATGACCTTTACTAGAAAGGACATATCAAGGGCCTGAAATTTGCCAGGACGGAAATTAATCAACACCCCGGCAAAACATAGGCCACTCAGAGGTGTTCCCTGCAAACATAGGCCACTTGGGCAAACACATATCCTATTTGGCTACATCATCATCATCGACATCAATGGCATGGGGATTTGGCTGCTCTCACCTCAAGGTCGAAGGGGGTTGGTGACGGGGACGGCGACAGGGATGATGCAGGGGCTCCTTGATTTCTGCAAAAACAAAATATAAACCCTATAAGCTATCATCTAAACATTATTATGCTGATTCAAAAGTCCTACATTTACTAAAAATTCAATATATCTTATCACCCGAATATTTCATTTGGTTAAGAAGCATAACTAATGTTTCTTACAAAAAATTTCCATACCTAAATTTTCTTACTAAAATTTCTGTTACTAAATTTCTCATATGGCATCGCGATACATTTCTATATTGAAAATTTTGTATACCTAAACAATTTCTATTACTAAAATTTCTATTCAAAAGACCTAAAATTTCTGTTACTAAATTTGTATACCTACATTCTACAAGAAAAAAAAGAGAAGGCACTACAACAATACCCCACCTATAGCAACGCTTCTTTCCGTATCTATAAGTCCATATATGCGTTGTTAACGTCTTTACCAACGGTTTGGGATGCGTAGCCTTATCCAGTGTTGCTAGCGCATAATGCAACGCTTATACCATCGTTGGTAAGAGAAACCATTGCAAGAGTACAACACATAACGCCAACTTTTACAACACTTGTATATGTTGGTGCTAAATTTACAAGAATCGAAATCTCATTGCTTGGCAACTAGGAGTTTGCTACACTTCAGGTGTTGTTACATAAATAATGTGAATAATATTGCCAACAATTAAACTAATGATCAACATAATGGTGATAATTATGTATATCATGTGAGGACAACAAGAGAGAATATAGTCATAAGAGGAGGAATCATATATTGGATAAAGCTGCTGGTTTACAATGTTGGATATTAGTACAAGAGAAACATCATCCAAACGTGATGCATAATCTAAATATTTTATTTGATAGTGAAACTTAAACAGAGAGCATCCATCAACATCCCTACAATTTGTAACTAAACTTAACCGAGGAACATCATCCAACAGGAACATCATCCCTACAACTTAACTAAAACTAAAAGCGTCCATCATCATCATCATCGTGAACCGGAACATCATCATCATCATTGGAGTATACTTGCCACACACCCATATAATCATCCATATATCTTTTGAATCTACAAAGAAAGTAACAAAATGAACTGTTAATACATAATGAATTGACATGATGCAAGTAGTGATAGAGGCAGGATATTAGGCAAGTACAAAGGTTGAAGGCCACACAATCTTTTTTTTGTGCATTATCGAGAGTATTACATCTTTTGCAACTCCATACCAAATCTTCAGTTTTCACAAGTTTGACATGCACTACCCAGAATTCATTTGTAATTTTAGCACCATCAAGTTTAAATTTAGGATCACAACTTACAACTATAGCAAGAGCTACGACCCTGCTATGATTAGGAAAAGATACCGGCATGAGTGCTAGTTGTCATTGATGACTAATCCAAATGCCACAATATATGACACAGCCTGCAGCACAACATGGCTCAATAAAATAATATGGATAATATCCTAAGTGCTGGTGTGCATTCAAGGGCAATGTCAGTGACTGTAGGTGTACAGAATTAGCAATGATTCTCAAGGCTGGTGATAACTGTAAATTCATTTCACTGGATTTGGGTTGTAGTTTTGTTCCATAGTGTGGTGAGCACCTGTAGGTTTGTTTGTTTCCTATTGGATGACTGAAACTAACTAGAGCTAAATGTTTTGGTTCAGTTTCAGATGACTAAAACCGTTTTGGTTCAGTTTGCTAAATAACTAGAGAAGAGAAGAGAAGTGGTACTGTCACTACAGCCCCAAATGCTATAAATTTGCATGGACAGCAGCATAAAACCTACCATGGCTCAATCGCCGTGGACACAACGAGTAGTACCACGGTAGGGGGAGGGAGAGAGTATACCTTCCATGGCATTATCCATGACTTGCTCCATGAACTCGACTTGCTCCATGGCGTCGCCGTAAATCAAGTTGGTGCGTGCAGCTTCAAAACGAAGGGGAAAAGGTTACATGTGTCTCATGCATCTCCAAAATAGTGCAACACAAGTAAAGCTTCATCAAGTTTTATTCCTACTTAATAAAAGAAGAGGAAGCTATATTCCTCCTGTTCTGTGTGTCCTAGTTACTACCTTGGTTACATCTGGCTCAATAAATTTATCCCCGAGTTAGTTAGACTAGTCATCATCCCGTGCGTCCGCACAGGCTAGACAATTTTAGTTTACCATATAACCAGAACATTTTTATGTAAGAAAAAAAAATATTATAACCATAAATTTTAAAAGAAGCATAATTTTGACTAATTGAGAAATATTACATGTGATACTGTGTTGGGTTCCATGTGGCTGAAGTAAATTGAATTTAAATAAAGGCATTTTTATATACTATTTATCATTCCTATAAATGATGTTTCCAAATTATAATTTATATGAAAAAGTCAGGAAACTAGTGTTAGTAAATATACAGAGGATATTGGTGAATATTGTGATTTCCTTTAATTACATAGCAGGAGTCTAAATCTTGTGTGCTCCTAAAAATTAGTTGTCTAGAAACCCCAAATGATTTCGGTTAAAAAAGGAAACCACCCTTTCAAGTTAACAAACAAAACTAAAGCTAATGTACATGAATACCAGTCCTATATGTATGCAAGGCTTCATTAAGAAATGTTTTCTAAAATAAACACGTACATCACTCAAATCTTCTACATAAGAAACACATCAAATGATTATTTTAAGCTACCTATGAGCATCAAAGTGAAATGGATGGTTGGAGGCAACAGTGCGGCACTACTGTTTGGAACTTTGAATATGTGGTGCTGCTGGAGGCGATCAGAGCTGCAGACCACCCCAACTGGATGCTTTCACTCCCTACAACACAATCGAGACAAGAGGAGTACTCATCAATACAAGCGTACAAAAGCGATATTTTTTCTAGATAAAATAATAGTGATCAAGTCGATTGCATAGTTCTTTCTTTTTTTATGACCTTAAAGGCTGGAGAATAGAAAACAAATTGCCACATGTCCAGTTCCTTCACTCAACAGCCTTGCTACACCTCCGCCTAATCTGGTTCAAACTACTCTTGCTACACTTCCGCTGCTACATGGACTATCATTATATTGATTTAATAATTAGCCTAAAAAAATATATGTTGGATTTTTGCATCATAAAAAACTGAAGAGGAGAATATTAAAGATTGGAAAGAAAAGGAATGGGGCCTTGCAAAGATACTGTATTAATTAGACTATGACCCGATCCTCAACCATACTAGGTCTTTTCTGTACATATTACCTCAAACACACTGGTTGCTGCTTCAAGACGTATTTGAGCTTCAGAATAACTTACAGGAAAGAAAATCATTCCCTACAATGTTGTTGCCCTAGAAAGAATATGCAACTCGGGGTTAATTTGAAGCCATTACTGCTCCTGATGTGCCACGAACAAGAGTAGAGAGGATGAGTGGACCAAGTCACCTAAAGCCAGAGGAGGAGCAAGCTCCATGGCTAATTGGCTGATTCGTCCCATGCAGCTGCAAGGATGTCCACTGGCCGTTCCTCCCTGCACGTATACATGAGAAGAGAAGAGCATATGTTAGAGAAAGGGGGGAGAGAGAGAATGAAACCAGGGGGAGGGAAGCACTCACCGAATGATAGGAGGACGACACGGCCACCGGCGCCGGAGCGGACGCCCGAAACCCTAGCCATCGGGGGAGGGTCGCGGGAGGGCTTTGGTGGCCGCGAGCGCCGGCTCTAACCGTATGGGAGGGCACAGCAGTGCGAGGGGACCTCAGGATGTGCTTCCCGGTGGCGGGGTTTGCCGGACGTCGCCTGAATCAGCCGCCGCAGGAGGTGCAGCAAGGAGCCGCATGAAGAGAGGAGATGGGACGCGAGAGGGATTGGTGGGTGGGGATGGGACGGACCTGGCAGCCTCCGGAGCTGCGAGGTGGGAGGAGCGGAGGGGGAGGGCCTGCGGCGGGGTGGGACGGAGGAGGGAGAAGAGGCACACGGCGATTTGGGAGAGATGAAGGGGAATCGTGGACTCTGTTTCTCGCGCGTCTCTCTCTCTCTCTCGTTTTCTCTGTATTTTTTCATATATGTATCACGATAGGGTTATGGGCTACAAATCTACAACGCATATACTGCAACCCCTTATATACATATCTATTGTAAATTTTGCAACATATAGCCAAAATGTTGTAGAATTTTTGTTGCTTTATAAGGGGTATCCTTGTAGTGAGGGATGGAGGGAGGGAGGAAGGAGGGGGAGGAAGGAGGGGGAGGAAGGAGGGAGGGAGGAGGGAAGGGCCTCACTGGCGGTGGCATGCCGGCGGCGCGTGTGAGGCCGGGTGGTGCGCGCTCGCGATGCGGTGGCACGGGGCGAGGGGGTGGCACATGGGCGGCAGCGGCGGGCAATGGTGACTGATACGTCTCCAATGTATCTATAATTTTTGATTGCTCCATGCTATATTATTTCTGTTTTGGATGTTTATGGGCTTTATTATACACTTTTATATTATTTTTGGGACTAACCTATTAATTCAGAGCCCAGTGCCAGTTTCTGTTTTTTCCTTGTTTTAGAGTATCACAGAAAAGGAAAATCAAACGGAGTCCAATTGACCTGAAACTTCACGGAACTTATTTTTGGAAGGAAAGCAACCCGGGAGACTTGGAGTGCACGTAAGGGAAGCAGCGAGGAAGCCACGAGGCAGGGGGCGCGCCCACCCCCCCTAGGCGTGCCCTCCAGCCTCGTGGGCCCCTCCTGGCTCCCCTGACGTACTTCTTCCTCCTATATATACCCATATACCCTAAAACGATCGGGGAGCACAATAGATCGGGAGTTCCACCGCCAGAAGCCTCCGTAGCCACCAAAAGCCAATCTAGACCCGTTCTGGCACCCTGCTGGAGGGGGGAATCCCTCTCCGGTGGCTATCTTCATCATCTCGGTGCTCTCCATGACGAGGAGCGAGTAGTTCTCCCTCGGGGCTGAGGGTATGTACCAGTAGCTATGTGTTTGATCTCTCTCTCTCTCTCGTGTTCTTGAGGTGGTACAATCTTGATGTATCGCGAGCTTTTCTATTATAGTTGGATCTTATGATGTTTTCTCCCCCTCTACTCTCTTGTAATGGATTGAGTTTTCCCTTTGAAGTTATCTTATCGGATTGAGTCTTTAATGATTTGAGAACACTTGATGTATGTCTTCCCGTGCGTATCTGTGGTGACAATGGGATATCATGTGATTCACTTGATGTATGTTTTGGTGACCAACTTGCGGGTTCCGCCCATGAACCTATGCATAGGGGTTGGCACATGTTTTCGTCGTGATTCTCCGATAGAAAGTTTGGGGCACTCTTTGAGGTCCTATGTGTTGGTTGAATAGATGAATATGAGATTGTGTGATGCATATCGTATAACCACACCCACGGATACTTGAGGTGACATTGGAGTATCTAGGTGACATTAGGGTTTTGGTTGATTTGTGTCTTAAGGTGTTATTCTAGTACGAACTCTAGGGCAGTTTGTGACACTTATAGGAATAGCCCAACAGATTGACTGGAAAGAGTAACTTTGAGGTGGTTTCGTACCATACCATAATCTCTTCGTTTGTTCTCCGCTATTAGTGACTTTGGAGTGACTCTTTGTTGCATGTTGAGGGATAGTTATGTGATCTAATTATGCTATTATTGTTGAGAGAACTTGCACTAGTGAAAGTATGAATCCTAGGCCTTGTTTCAATGCATTGCAATACCGTTTGTGCTCACTTTTATCATTAGTTACCTTGCTGTTTTTATATTTTCAGATTACAAATACTCATATCTACTATCCATATACCACTTGTATCACCATCTCTTCGCCGAACTAGTGCACCTATACAATTTACCATTGTATCGGGTGTGTTGGGGACACAAGAGACTCTTTGTTATTTGGTTGCAGGGTTGCTTGAGAGAGACCATCTTCATCCTACGCCTCCCACAGATTGATAAACCTTAGGTCATCCACTTGAGGGAAATTTGTTGTTGTCCTACAAACCTCTGCACTTGGAGGCCCAACAACGTCTATAAGAAGAAGGTTGTGTAGTAGACATCAAGCTCTTTTCTGGCGCCGTTGCCGGGGAGGTTAGCGCTTGAAGGTATATCTTTAGATCTTGCAATCGAATCTTTTTGTTTCTTGTTTAACACTAGTTTAGTTTGTAAAAGAAAACTACAAAAAATGGAATTAAGTTTGCCTCATACGCTTCATCTTTTTAATATCTTTCGTGAGTATGATGGAAAGGAAAATTGTGCCAAAGTGTTAGAAGAAGAATGCATTAAAATGTTTGGCACTAAATCTTTGAATGATGAGCATGATTGCAATGTTGTTAGTATGAACTCCTTGAATATACATGATGCTAATGACATGCAAAGCCACAAGCTTGGGGAAGCTATGTTTGATAAAGATGAAATTTTTTGTCCCCCAAGCTTTGATGAGCAAATTTATTATGATGATAGCATGCCTCCTATTTATGATGATTATGTTGATGAAAGTGATTTCGGAGAGGTCATGACTTTATTTAGTAATGATTCCACTATTCCGGAAGAGGTTCCAATTGATTATGAGAACAAAGTTGCTATCTATGATGATCATTGTGATGACTTGTATGCTATGAAGAATAATAATATCCATGAAACTTGTCATCATGATTTTAGTTTTCAATTGGATTATGCCTCACATGATAGTTATTTTGGTGAGTTTTCTCTCACTATTCTGAATGAGAAGAATTTTGCTTCTGTGGAGAGTAATAAAATTTCTATGCTTGTAGATCATGAAAAGAATGCTCTATGTGATGGTTATATTGTTGGATTCATTCATGATGCTACTGAAAATTATTATGAGGGAGGAATATATATGCTTGTAGGAATTGCAATAATATCAAGTTTCCTCTCTATGTGCTTAAAGTTTTGAAGTTATGCTTGTTTTACCTTCATATGCTAGTTGATTATTGTTCCCACAAGTTGTTTGCTCACAAAATCCCTATACATAGGAAGTGGGTTAGACTTAAATGTGCTAGTCGTATTCTTCATGATGCTCTTTTTATGTTTGAATTCTTATCTTTTATGTGAGCATCGTTGAAATCATCATGCCTAGCTAGGGGCGTTAAACGATAGCGCTTGTTGGGAGGCAACCCAACTTTATTTTTGTTCCTTACTTTTTGCTCCTGTTTAGTAATAAATATTTCATCTAGCCTCTGTTTAGATGTGGTTTTATGCTTTTAGTTAGTGTTTGTGCCAAGTAGAACCTTTGGGAAGACTTGGGGAAAGTCTTGTTGATCATGCTGTAAAAAAAGAAAAACTTTAGCGCTCACGAGAATTGCTGCCATTTTTATTGGAGAGTGATATTTAGTTAATTATTTTTGCAGATGATTAATAGATAAATTCCTCTTGTCCAGAAATTTAATTTAGAATTTTTGAGGTTCCAGAAGTCTGCGTTAGTTACAGATTACTACAGACTGTTCTGTTTTTGACAGATTCTATTTTTCGTGTATTGTTTGCTTATTTTAATGAATCTATGGCTAGTAAAAAAGTTTATAAACCATAGAGAAGTTGGAATACAGTAGGTTTATGTAACGCCCCGAGACCGATGTGCCAGGTGTCTTCCAGTTATTCACTATTGTTGCCTTGTCTTTGCTTGCGTGTCATGCATGTCATATCATGTCATCATGTGCATTTCATTTGCATACTTGTTCGTCTCATGCATCCGAGCATTTTCCCCGTTGTCCGTTTTGCAATCCGGCGCTCCTATGTCACCCGGTGCCCCTTTCTACCTCTTTTCGTGTGCGGGTGTTAAACGTTTTCGGATTGGACCGTGACTTGCCAAGCGACCTTGGTTGACTACCGGTAGACCGCCTGTCAAGTTTCGTACCTTTTGGACTTCATTTGATACTCCAACAGTTAACCGAGGGACCGAGAAGGCCTCGTGTGTGTTGCAGCCCAACACCCTTTCAAACTGGCCCAAAACCCACCTAAACCCCCTCCATCATCTAGATCGTTCGATCACGATCGCGTGGCCGAAAACCGCACCTCATTTGGAGCTTCCTAGCTCCCTCTACCTCTATAAATAGACCCCCCCCCTTTCCAAATTTCAGATCTCTTCCCTGAAACCCTAGATCCAACTCCCTCCGCGCCGCCGGACATGTCCGCTCACTAGCGGACGCGTCCACCCAGCCAGCCACGTCGCTGAACCGATTGGAGGTCGCCACGTCTCCTTCCCCGCCGCCGCAGCCAATCAGCGCCCGCCACCTCAGCACCCGCGCCGCCCCACTTCGCCGTGGCCCGCGGAGCCCATAGCGGGCACGCGCGAGCCTGACCGCACGCCACCCGGACCGCACGTCGCCCGCCGCCAGCGTTTGCGTCTCGCCGCCCGCCACCTTCGCGCCGTCGCCGGCGACCAACTCTGGTGACCGGAGCGCGCCGTCCTGCGCCATCGTCCACGCCACCTGGCTCGCGCCGCAGCGCAGAGCACCGCCGCCACCCACGCGCAGCCTCCTCCTCCACCGTGCCGCTCGGCCCCGCCTTGTTCTTCGCGCGCCACCGTGCCCTCCTTCGCCGCCTCGCCTCGCCGGTGGGAACCGGCGTCGCCGCCCCTGCCTCCCCGATCCGATCGGGATCGAGGGAGACGACGGCACCCCCGTTGACCCCTTCGTGGGCCCCGCCTTCGGCCCAGCGCGTCGGCCTCGTTAGGCCCAGCGCCAAGCCGGCCCAGTCTCCAGGCCCAGCTCCACTCCCTCCGGCCCGATATTTTTTTTGCGAGGGTATATTTCTCCAAGTCCTCAGTATTTTCAGGCTTTTTCATCGCATCATAACTTTCTCATCGTCGCTTCGATTCGTGCGTCACTACAAGAAAGCTGTTAATGCATGACAGATTTCTGATGACGTTCTTGAAAACTGTCATGGATGGACTGCTACAGCCCCACAGGCCCGCTCAAGCCCGACTAACAGTCCCGCGTATAAAATGCTAACCCTAAACCTGCTCGGCCACTCCTCCCTCCCTTCCTCCTGCGTAGCCAGCCCCCAATCTCTCTCCCACGCAACTCCTTGCGACTCCACGGCGCCGCCGCCCGATTCAGGCGACTTCTGTCAGCTATGGCCGGCGCCCAGCACACCCCCATCTTCCCCTCGCTCCGCTCTTTCCTCCCCTCCGGTTAGATTCACTACGCCCGGCCACCAACGCTCGCTCTCAACCCATATTCTTAGCTAGGGTTTCGTCGCCGGCATGGCTCCGGCGGATTCTCTCCATCCCCTGCCACCTGCTGGATGGTGCTCCTGGAACAGGGCCGCGCGGAGGCCCTCCTGCCGTAGGATGTGCTGACGCGGCGCTCCTGCAGCGGCTATTCGGGATGAGCGCGGGCGCGACAGCCTTGTCCTGGTCGATGATGGCGGCGGTGCTCCTTCTCGTCCTCTACCTCCAAGGACACGCACCGGTACAGCTCAAGCACCCCCGTCCCCAAATCCCGTCCACCCATCCGGCGTTGTCTAGCTCATCCTCATGCTCGTGGATTCGCCTCCTCCTGTACGCGACACTTGAAACATGGACGTGGTGAGCTTCCCTTCTCTCTACCCCCAAATCTGGATGGCACTAGCATCTGTTACATACATACATATGGATAAGCACCTTGGTTTGGTACTTTGGTTCAGTTTGTATTCAGTCTGTATGTGGCTGGATGTGAATGGCACTTGCAGTATATGGCCGCTCCTTGGTTGTCCATTTGTATGCGTACATCAGTATGTAAACGGCCACTCCTTAATTGTTATTTTGAACAAAACTGCCCCTTAATTCTTCATGTACTGAAATGAATCCTTGGAAGCTAGCACTACATGTCTGTTGTTGCTATCGTCTTGTACTACATTGCTTTTTCCAATTTAATTTCAGTCAAGTTTAAGTGAATATAATCTCCTTTGATCTGATGTTTTGGTCTGGATATTTACATTTTAATTATCATGTACGTACTAATGGATTCTCAGATATTTGGTCGGTGTTATCTTCTAAAATAATAGTAAATGCAATCCTTAAATAGAAATAGAAGAAGCATGTCCGCAAACAGAATTGTACATTTTCATTCCTTTGTAGAAGTGTAATAGATTATTTCTTGAAAACATAAAGATTTCAAGTATAGCGTTAGAACAAAGATACAAACTGTAATTTCAACATCCGGTAAATGACATATACAGCGAGTTGGGCGTGTCAAATGTTGATGTACAAACAGAATACATTGGATTAACCATCTACTTTTTAGAACAGTTCGGAGCGTAGCTCAGTTGCTCACATTAAAAAAGATAAATATTAAAACTGGTAATGTTTGCAGTGCCAATTGAAGCTGCCATAGACACGAATGAACTGGACAATTGTACTCTTGCATTATATTTAAGGCATAATGTTAAATCCAAATAATAGACCTGCTATGAAACTGAATAAATTTTATGATTGTCTTTTTCATAGTTGAGAGGCAGTCCTTTTATCACATGGGGACATATGTCAATAGATTTTTGAATGCTCTAGGAGCTAGAAATTGATGTTACATTCAGACCTCTTAACACGGCACATATGATTGTCAGACTAATTTCTTTGATCTGGACATTGTAGTCGGCACATCTCCTGCCTAATCGACGTCGATACCATTATCCTCAAGAAGAACAGGATGAGATTGAGACCCTTCCATTCTTCTGCTTGTTCTATTCTTGATGTGAATTAGCTAGGATGTAGAGTTTTATCTATTAATGGTTTGGACTATTGTGTGGTTTCAGTAAAATTATAACTGCCTGAATATTAGTCTGTGTGTAACATCTGAACTGGATCATGTCCTTGATATCATGCATCGCACTGTTACACGACTAGAGTTGCCATATCTTGGTGGACCATGTCCTGGTATCATTTATCATTCCCCTGAGTTTATGGGCCTTATAATGAATGCTATTTTCTGCTGGCTTGCATTCCGAAATGAGAATAAATTATTTACTGTATTGGCTGCTCCTCTCCTCTCTTTGTTCGGTTCTGTCTTTTTTTCCACTTCCCGGTTTGACATATTGGAAGAGCAAATTATGTTATGTTCCCGGCCCATCTCTTTCTGCTATCTTGCTGCTGCAAGACCTGGGAGTTTTTGTGGCTGATATAATTTTGACAATTTTGCTACAATATCTTCAGTTTCTCTATTGATTCGGACAATTTTACTGCTGCAATAGTCTGAAGCAGAACCTCTGTTCTTTTCATTTGTGCAGGAACTTTGCTCCCATCTAATCTATTTGGGCTGTGTAAAGGGAAGAGAAGGGACGAGAGCAATGTCTGGTTGGGTTTTGTCAAGGGAAGGGAAGAGGGTAATGACATGGAACAGTGGCAAGGGCATACTAGGAGAGGAGGGTCGACCCCGACGCCATGGAAGGTCTCTCTCTCTCTCTGTTAATGGGGTAACATAATCATGAGCCAATTTAAATAAACATGAACAATTTGTTAGATTCATCTATCTCTTTTCATTCCGTAAGTTGGAGCTTATTAGATGTGAAGTAGATTCAGAAAAATTGTCCCTTTTCATTTGATGCTTGTTTGCATTCACACACTGGATGGCCATGTGAAGAAATTTACATGTGTTTGTCTAATATTGCCTGAAAGTCATGTCTGTAAAATGTTTACGCAAGTTGTTGATGCTCTTTTGCTCTAGCCTATGCTGGTCAAGTGGGCAGCTTATAAAATTGGTATGCATAGAAGTAACACGGATAATAAGATCAATAGGTTTATGATAGAAAAGCTTTTCTGTATATCCTGAATGAATATAAACGATGCATGATCATTTCAAGCTGCACTTCCCTATCAATTATTTCATTGTTTATCAAGCATTTTCAAGTTTCATAGTCCACTACATTACAAATTTTGATTTTTCATCTAATAACAAATACATAGCTTAATGTTCAATGAATAAAACTAAGTGTGGGCGATCTCTCAAGGAAACTGTATCATATTCTTTGTTGAAAGTTTCCATGCCATTTGAAGTTAATATGGCAAGCAAGTATCGTTTACTATTTGTTAGCCCTTTGAGATGTAGTTGCAACATAAACATTGCCGCTGCTCGTCGACCCGGATGACATAAACTTCAAATGTTCATGTGTCAATAAGTTTACACATCATGGGGGGATATTGTTTGTTAGTGACATGCCATTTTGTTGGCAAGTTTATACGGCCTCAACTACTGCTGCTATATTACTTGGAGTTCTGTGATGTGTATTTTGTCACTTTGTGATTTGACTTCCATTTGACACACTTTTCTTTGGATTAATTTTAAGAAACCACATGTTTACTCTTGTTTTATAGTAGATACAATGTTATTCTCATTCGTAGCCACTATAAGATTTAGGAATTCTGGACAATATGTAATTCTTTTTTATTTTTGTTGCAATTCTCTTATTTCTACTATCCATTCATATTTGCAAATATCTAATATTCTTGTAAATATGGTAGGTAAGATTGGATAGCGTGCTACTTCATGCTGCCCATCACAATCAGCCACAGGATGATAGTTGCCATCAAGAGCGTCAATAGCAAGAGCCTGAATAACAACACCCTCAATAGTTTATATGTTCTGATGTAAAATGGATTGTACTGGTTCATAACTCTACTGTGTGATATATGTTCTCAATATATGTTGTATGTTATCATTTTGTAGAGGATTTTTTAGACTGCTATGTTTTAGGTACGTACAGATGGATGTGATAAACTTTGTAATGTTTCACACCTTCCAAATTTTTTTTGTTGGGCCAAAATTGGCATTAGGATTTGTGTAACGCATTATGTTAAAAACATACTGGGTCAAATTTCGGCAAAAAGAAATGGGCTAATTGTCTCAACCAAATTTAAACTGTCCTTTAAATTTTGCCTAAATCCATGATGAATTTTGTGACGAAAAATAGTATCCACGTAGGCAGCCACATCATTCGAATTAGTCAACTGAAAATCCTACGTGGCGTTAGTCCATGACAGATTGTTCCGTCACAAAGACTTGGGCCTGGGCGGGCCTGGGGCAGCTCCATGACGGCCAAGATCCGTCATGACTGGTACGGTACCAAATTATGACGCGATATACATGACGGATTTCAAATCCGTCAAGGATGGACACCCATGACAGTTTTTCGTTTATCTGTGACGGACTAGATCCATCACGTATTAACAGATTTCTTGTAGTGCGTGTAGCATATCAAAATGTTCGTCTCGACGAGTACATCATTTCAACTCATTGCATCATTTTCATTTGAGCTCATATTGATGCCCGAAATGCTGTTAGAAGAGGGCTATGTGAGGATAGTTTCAGATCTATTTCAGCAAATGCACTTTTGTCATTTTTGCCATGATTAATGTGTGCATGCTATGATCCTGAGCTCTACATGTGTTTTGAAGAATGCCATGCCATCTTTACAGGTGTGTATGCCATGTATTTTTGTGATATTTGTGGTGACTAGCACAAGCATGCAAAGTAGCTTACTCAATGATGCAAAGTAGCTCCTTGTCCTGTCATTACTTTTATGCCATATGTTCATGTTGTTTCCTAGTGATCTTGCCTCTATTGAGCATGATTAGTAAGGATGTTTTGTAGATAATGTTGTGCTATATCCATCCATGTCTTTGTTTGCATTTATGGAGCACCGTAGCTTGAGTCAATCGAGTTCTACTTTTTCTATAAGATGTTCCTGGCAGATTGTTAACATGTTTAGCAATTTTGCCGAGCTTGTTGTTGTTGATACATGCATGCTATGTTGCTGTTCTTGCCATGTCTAGATTCTATGCCATGTCTATTTGCTGGGTGTATGCTTAGTTTGTCATGAAATGCCTCGTAGTGAGTGCATCGAGCTCGTAAACATGCCTACTCTTTATCTGTTTTGCATGCTCCAGTTTTTCGCCAAGTCTGAATTTGTTTATGTTTTTGCTATGTTCACGTGCTTGCAATTGTATTTTCTGATCCCTTTTGGCTCATGGTCACTAAGGGACTTTTGTTATATGCTTTGATAAGATTCATACCATGCCTTGCTTTGCCATGATATGTTCCTGTAGCATGTAGTGTTCATGCTCTAAAGATTGCTTCCTGATGATAAATTCCTGACTTGTTAATTTCACTAAGTCTGAAACCTGTTATCTTTTGCACTTTTGCCATGCTTGTTTGAACCTGCTATTGAGTGAATTAGCCGTAGCTCAGTGTTCATCTTTTGTCAAGCATCATGAGTGGATTCCTGCCATGTATTTTGTTGTCATGTTGGAGAGTTGTAGCATGTTGTTCTTGTTGCATTTAGATGGTCTCGTGGTGATTATCGCAGACCGGTGCCATATTTGTTTTGCTCGCCATTTCCAAACCGTGCATCCGATTCCGGTGATCTTTATATCGATTTCAACCAAAATCAACCCCTCTTTCCAGTGGCACTCTTGGATTTCCAAGTTGATGCCAGGTTCAAACATTCTTTTCCAAATCATGCATATGCATCACATACCGCATCCCGCATATCATGCCATGTTCATGTGTTGGTTGTTTACTATGTTGTGTGCTTCTTTCCGGTGTTGCTTCTTCGGGCTGGTTTCGATAACGTCGCGTTTGTGAGGACCCATTCGACTACGTACGTTTGTCTTCTTCATGGACTCGTTCTTCTTCCTTGCGGGATTTCAGGCAAGATGACCATACCCTCGAAATCACTTCTATCTTTGCTTGCTAGATGCTCGCTCTTTTTCTATGCCTATGCCGCGATACCTACCTCTTGCTTATCATGCCTTCCATATTGTTGAGCCAAGCCTCTAACCCACCTTGTCCTAGCAAACCGTTGTTTGGCTATGTTACCGCTTTGCTCAGCCCCTCTTATAGCGTTGTTATTTGTAGGTGAAGATTGGATTTTGTTCCTTGTTGGAACATGGATATTTTTTTGGGATATCACAATATCTCTTATTTAATTAATGCATCGATATACTTGGTAAAGGGTGGAAGGCTCGACCTTATGCCTGGTGTTTTGTTCCACTCTTGCCGCCCTAATTTCCGTCATATCGGCGTTATGTTCCCGGATTTTGCGTTCCTTACACGGTTGGGTTACAATGGGAACCCCTTGACAGTTCGCTTTGAATAAAACTCCTCCAGCAAGGCCCAACCTTGGTTTTACCATTTGCACTAACAACCTAGCCTTTTCCCTTGGGTTTCGCGGACTCAAGGGTCATCTTTATTTGTAACCCCCCCCGGGGCCAGTGCTTCTCTAAGTGTTGGTCCAAATCAAGTAGACTGCGGGGCCACCTCGGGGCAACTTGAGGGTTGGTTTTACTCGTAGGATGTCTCATCTGAGTGTGCCCTGAGAACGAGATATGTGCAACTCCTATCGGGATTTGTCGGCACATTCGGGCGGCTTTGCTGGACTTGTTTTACCATTGTCGAGGATGTCTTGTAACCGGGATGCCGAGTCTGATCGGATTGTCTTGGGAGAAGGAATGTCCTTCGTTGACCGTGAGAGCTTGTGATGGGCTAAGTTGGGACACCCCTGGAGGGATTGAACTTTCGAAAGCCGTGCCCTCGGTTATGGGCAGATGGGAATTTGTTAATGTCCGTTGTAGAAAACCTAAAGCTTACCTTAATTAAAATGCATCAATCGTGTGTGTTACAGTGATGGTCTCTTCTCGGCGGGGTCCGGGAAGTGAACACGGTGTTGGAGTTATGTTTGTCGTAGGTTGTTCTAGGATCACTTCTTGATCATAGTTGTTCGACCGTGCCTTTGCCTTCTCTTCTCCCTCTCATTTGCGTATGTTAGCCACCAAATATGCTAGTCGCTTGCTGCAGCTCCACCACATACCTTTTACCCTACATATAAGCTTAAATAGTCTTGATCGCGAGGGTGTGAGATTGCTGAGTCCCCGTGACTCACAGATACTTCCAAAACTAGTTTGCAGGTGCCAATGATACCGTGCAGATGACGCAACCGAGCTCATGGAGGAGCTTGATGAAGACCTTATCCGTTTTGATGTTTCGCTTCCTTTTGATCAGTAGTGGAGCCCAGTTTGGGTCGATCGGGGATCTGTGTAGCTTTTGAGGTAGTCTTCTTTTATTTTGGGTTCCGTAGTCTGACCTTGTGTGTATCTGGATGATGTAATGCTTTATTCATATATTGTGTGAAGTGGAGATTGTAAGCCAACTATGTACCTTTTTCCCTTATGTATTACATTGGTTGTGTGAAGATTACCTCACTTGCGACATTTCTTACAATGCGGTTATGCCTCTAAGTCGTGCTTCGACACGTGGGAGATATAGCCGCATCATGGGCATTACAAGTTGGTATCAGAGCCTTCCCCGACTTAGGAGCCCCCTGCTTGATCGTATCGCTAGCGTTGTTGAGTCTAGAAAAAAATGTTTTGAGTCTTATAGAATTATATATATCGCAGAGTAGGATTCTTTTTACTCCTCAGTCCCTTCGTCGCTCTGGTGAGGCATCCTGACGTAGAATTTTGACTCTTCTCTTCTCAAATTTCACCAAAAAAATTTAGGATCACACGGGTATCTTGGAATCGTTCCGATGGTTTTGTGACGAGAACATTGTTCTTGGTGCCTCCTGACATTTAGGGGTTGTGGCAGTGTCCCGGGGAGTTGAGCTCCGAGGTGTTGTCGTCACAATTTTATCGTTGCAGTTCTAGAATACATGAGTTTCGCCGACATCGAAAATCTCTTTTATGTAGTTGTTGGTGAGATAACCTCGACGCCACCCAGTACTGGGGCGGGAGTTCGGGAGTATTTCCATAACTCGTATAACGGATGCTTTTCGAAGGTTGAGGTAAATGATTTCCGAAGGTTTCTTGGTTATGTGTTGAAGGATGGATACAGCTGGATGTAGGATTTGCTAGTTTTGGGTGAGATATTATGCTTCCCCTATATCCCCAACACCTGATTGCATAACCGGAAAGTTTTGGGAGTTTATAAGTGGAAATTCAAGTAGCTCTTAGGATATCTTTCCGACAGATGCATGATTTGAGATTGGGGTTCAACGTCTAGTGGTCCGCCTATTCACGATTGGTTTTACAGTGGTCTCATTGTGTCTTAAAGAATCCTTGGCTATGCTAACTCGGGGACGCTTCGTATGTCATGTGCACTGCCTTGTACATGATGGTGATATACGATCGAGCCTGTGTAGGCCCCACCATGAAAACTTCGGATGAAATCTCTATCATATGTTTGCTCCGGCTTATTTTGCAAGCCAATCCTTTGTTTTGTTTTGGTTTGTGGTATTCGAGTTGCTTCGAAGTCAACTGTTGATTCCATACCTTTTCTAAGCCGTGTTTTCATATTTCTATGCGAGTACTAATCCTTCTCGATCATCGAGTTTGTCATGTCAATCCTTGTCAACCGGCGTGTTTCTCTTCAAGTGGATCCGATCATTTCAACATCAGCAAGATCAATTATCTTTTTCTTATCAACGGTGTTTATTTCATCCGTCCCAAGTTGCCTTTGTTTTTCCCGCCCACCCACCCTTTTTCTTCAAGGACTCAGATTTCTTAATCGAGTATCCATCTTATTGATGTGAAGTCTCTCCACTCTTTTCCGTTAATATTCTTACCCGGTGGTTCTCATGAAGATGCTAAGGAAGCTACAAGTTCAATATTCTGCTTTCTTTTCCTTCTCCGGTGGACTCAACTCAAGCTTTCGGTGTTTATCTCATATCCCTTTTTCCTCATTTCAAATACCTTCTCATACCGGTGAACCTCATAATAATTCACTTCTCGCTATTCATTTGTTCGGGAGTGCTGAAGATATCTCAGAAGGCCCGTCTTGTCTTTCAAGATCAGTTCAACCTATTTCGAGGTTGTTATCTCATTCTAGCCATTTAAAATCTTACCGGTGCATTCTCTCTTTTAAATCGTTCTACGGTGTTTCTTTTCAGTGGGCCCTAACCCACAGGTCTTTTTCCAGGATCTTACCTGACTCTTCTAATTTTACCGGAGTTATTCTCAAATTTTTTAAAGTTTGACATAAGAATGAATTATCATCATTCATATGTATTTCTCAAGATCCGTCTAATTCTTTTCATCATTGGCTCAACCTCTTCGCTTTTTATTCTCCCGGAGTATCTCAACAATTCATGGTGGTGTTTCTTATCGTCATCATTCTCAACATTTGAAGACCGAAGAAGATTTTCTCTTAAATGTTGCTCCTTTCTCTTCAAGATTCATGGTTCTAGCTTGATGCCACCCTCTCATAATTGTTTTCGATTGTGAGAATTATTTTCACCTTTCCGGAGCAATTCAGGAGTCTTTTTCAGTTTGATTCTCCGGAGCCCATCATTTCAGAAGAATTATTCATTCTCAGCTTTCACCTATTGTTCTCCAAATCTTACCGGTGCATCGATCAAATATCCTCTAATTAGTTCATGATCTCTTCATTCTCATGTATCTAAATCCCCTCAAGTATCCTCATTCGTTCTCTAATCCTTCCCGGTGTTCCTTCATGTTTTATTCATTCTTTTTCCAATTCTTACGGTGGTTCGTTCAAGAGTTCTTATCCTTCGTTATCATACAGATTCATTCGTTCTTTCATCCTACCGGTAGTTCATTGAAGACCTTATCAAGTTATCTATATCTCTCTTAATCCTTTCTACGAGAATAAGTAGTGTGCCAAATCCATTTTGTCATCAATTTAATTGATGAAGGATAAGCATAATTTAATTCTTATTCTTGTTTCATCCAAGCGATTAATTCCTTATTCCGGAGGTTCATCAAAATTCTTGATCTCAATTATTCATCTTTCTTTTCCCGGAGTTCCAAGTTCTCTCAATTATTTCATCACGAAGATCCATCTAATCATTGAAAGGATTCACCTTGTGTTTTCAACTTCTCTTTCCTTTCGTCTGATCATTCTTTTATTACCAGAGTTCTTCATGAAGGGTCTACATGATGGTTCATCAACGATTTAATTCCTTCTCGAAGTATTCATTGAGATTCTTTTCAGAGGAGCTCAAGTATTCTTTATCTTGCATTTCAAAGTGCAATTCTTTCAACCTTATCATTTGAGGTGGTTTTATGCCATTCGTGACAATTTGAGTTCATGTTTCATGATTCACATCTTGTCAAGTATGAGATACTTTAAATCCATCAATCTCTTCATTGGAATTATCTTGGGTTATATTTCACCAAAGCCTTCCCTAAGGATTGTTGCTATTTATGGTGCTTATAAATGACCCAAGTTCTTCAATTATCCTCCCGGTGAAATAAGTTTCTCGTCTCCTAGTGCATACCAATCCAATCTATTATTTCCGTTAGTGGCGGAATTTCACCTCATAGTTTTGAGATGTTCTCCATAAGCCCACTACAACCTTGCTCTTTTCGTTGTTGGCTTTTTCCAACAACTGCGTTCGACCCTTCTCCAAAAGATGATTTTCAAGCTTATTTGAGGTAGAAGATGTTGTTTTCTCCTCCGTTCATTCCATTCCATCCTCTCATTTCTTCCGGAGGCATTGTGATGTTGCTCTCTTCCACCCATCTTCTTGTTTTGTCAGGATCGTGTTCTTGTCATGCTTATCCATTTAACCGGAGAGTTGTGCCCTTTGCTCAAGCTCTTTCATTTTATCAAGTCTTTCATCTCTTTTCAACCGAAGTGCTACCCGAATCGGTTCTTTCTTTTCCTCTTTTTAATGGAGTGCTTTCAACTTTGTTCATCTTCGTTGCACTCTTTCTTCCTATTTGTTCAACCTCGCAAGGTTCCTTGGTTTCCCTCGTTTTGTCAAAGAAGCAACTTAGTTTTACCTCTTCTCTTTCTCTTCCGTTTTTCCCTCCGGTGCCATTCTAGACCTCGGGACGAGATCCTCTCGTAGTGGTGGAGTGTTGTAACGACCCGAGACCGATGTGCCAGGTGTCTTCCAGTTATTCGCTACTGTTTCCTTGTCTTTGCTTGCGTGTCATGCATGTCATATCATGTCATCATGTGCATTTCATTTGCATACTTGTTCGTCTCATGCATCCGAGCATTTTCCCCGTTGTCCGTTTTGTAATCCGGCGCTCCTATGTCACCCGGTGCCCCTTTCTACCTCTTTTCGTGTGCGGGTGTTAAACGTTTTCGGATTGGACCGAGACTTGCCAAGCGGCCTTGGTTGACTACCGGTAGACCGCCTATCAAGTTTCGTACCTTTTGGACTTCGTTTGATACTCCAACGGTTAACCGAGGGACCGAAAAGGCCTCGTGTGTGTTGCAGCCCAACACCCCTCCAAAGTGGCCCAAAACCCAGCTCAACCCCCTCCATCATCTAGATCGTTAGATCGCGATCGCGTGGCCGAAAACCACACCTCATTTGGAGCTTCCTAGCTCCCTCTACCTCTATAAATAGACCCCCCCTTCTTTCCAAATTTCCGATCTCTTCCCCGAAACCCTAGATCCAACTCCCTCCGCGCCGCCAGAAATGTCCGCTCGCCGCCGGACGCGTCCACCCAGCCAGCCACGTCGCCGAACCAATTGGAGGCCGCCACGTCTCCTTTCCTGCCGCCGCAGCCAATCAGCGCCCGCCACCTCAGTGCTCGCGCCGCCCCACTTCGCCGCGGCCCGCGGAGCCCATCGCGGCCAGCGCGAGCCCGACCGCGCGCCGCCCGGACCGCACGGCGCCCGCCGCCAGCGCTTGCATCTCGCCGCCCACCGCCTTCGCGCCGTCGCCGGCGACCAACTCCGGCGACCGGAGCGCGCCGTCCTGCGCCATCGTCCCCGCCGCCTCGCTCGCGCCGCAGCGCAGAGCACCGCCGCCACCCGCGCGCAGCCTCCTCCTCCACCGCGCCGCTCGGCCCCGCCTTGTTCTTCGCGCGCCAACGCGCCCTCCTTCGCCGCCTCACCTCGCCGGCGGGAACCGGCGTCGCCGCCCTTGACTCCCCGATCCGATCGGGATCGAGGGAGACGACGACGCCCCCGTTGACCCCTTCGTGGGCCCCGCCTTCGGCCCAGCGTGCCAGCCTCGTTAGGCCCAGCGCCAAGCCGGCCAGTCTCCAGGCCCAGCTCCACTCCCTCCGGCCCGATATTTTTTTCGTGAGGGTATATTTCTCCAAGTCCTCAGTATTTTCAGGATTTTTCATCGCATCATAACTTTCTCATCGTAGCTCCGATTCATGCGTGTAGCATATCAAAATGTTCGTTTCGACGAGTACATCAGTTTATCTCATTGCATCATTTTTATTTGAGCTCATCTTGATGCCCGAAATGTTATTAGAAGAGGGCTATGTGAGGGTATTTTCAGATCTGTTTCAGCAAATGCACTTTTATCATTTTTGCCATGATTAATGTGTGCATGCTATGATCCTGAGCTCTACATGTGTTTTGAAGAATGCCATGCCATCTTTACAGGGGTGTATGCCATGTATTTTTATGATATTTGTGTTGACTAGCACAACCATGCAAAGTAGCTTACTCAATGATGCTGATTTCAGGGACTTGGAATTTCACTAAGTCCTTGTCCTGTCATTATTTTTATGCCATATGTTCATGTTGTTTTCTAGTGATCTGTGCCTCTATTGAGCATGATTAGTAAGGATGTTTTGTAGATAATGTTGTGCTATATCCATCCATGTCTTTGTTTGCATTTATGGAGCACCCTAGCTTGAGTCAATCGAGTTCTACTTTTGCTATAAGATGTTCCTGGCAGATTGTTAACATGTTTAGCAATTTTGCCGAGCTTGTTGTTGTTGATACATGCATGCTATGTTGCTATTCTTGCCATGTCTAGATTCTATGCCATGTCTATTTGCTGGGTGTATGCTTAGTTTGTCATGAAATGCCTCGTAGTGAGTGCATCGAGCTCGTAAACATGCCTACTCGTTATCTGTTTTGCATGCTCCAGTTTTTCGCCAAATCTGAATTTGTTTATGTTTTTGCTATGTTCACGTGCTTGCAATTGTATTTTCTGATCCCTTTTGGCTCATGGTCACTAAGGGACTTTTGTTATATGCTTTGATAAGATTCATACCATGCCTTGCTTTGCCATGATATGTTCCTGTAGCATGTAGTGTTCATGCTCTAAAGATTGCTTCCTGATGATAAATTCCTGACTTGCTGTTAATTTCACTAAGTCTGAAACCTGTTATCTTTTGCACTTTTGCCATGCTTGTTTGAACCTGCTATTGAGTGAATTAGTCGTAGCTTAGTGTTCATCTTTTGTCAAGCATCATGAGTGGATCCCTGCCATGTATTTTGTTGTCATGTTGGAGTGTTGTAGCATGTTGTTCTTGTTGCATTTAGATGGTCTCGTGGTGATTATCGCAGACCGGTGCCATATTTGTTTTGCTTGCCATTTCCAAAACGTGCATCCGATTCCGGTGATCTTTATATCGATTTCAACCGAAATCAACCCCTCTTTCCAGTGGCACTCTTGGATTTCCTTGTTGAGGCCAGGTTTAATCATTCTTTTCCAAATCATGCATATGCATCAGATACCGCATCCCGCATATCATGCCATGTTCATGTGTTGGTTGTTTACTATGTTGTGTGCTTCTTTCCGGTGTTGCTTCTTTGGGTTGGTTCCGATAACGTCGCGTTTCTGAGGACCCGTTCGACTACGTCCGTTTGTCTTCTTCATGGACTCGTTCTTCTTCCTTGTGGGATTTCAGGCAAGATGACCATACCCTCGAAATCACTTCTATCTTTGCTTGCTAGATGCTCGCTCTTTTTCTATGCATATGCCGTGATACCTACCTCTTGCTTATCATGCCTCCCATATTGTTGAGCCAAGCCTCTAACCCACCTTGTCCTAGCAAACTGTTGTTTTGCTATGTTACCGCTTTGCTCAGCCCCTCTTATAGCGTTGTTAGTTGAAGGTGAAGATTGCAGTTTGTTCCTTGTTGGAACATGGATATTTTGTTGGGATATCACAATATCTCTTGTTTAATTAATGCATCTATATACTTGGTAAAGGTTGGAAGGCTCGGCCTTATGCCTGGTGTTTTGTTCCACTCTTGCCGCCCTAGTTTCCGTCATATCGGCGTTATGTTCCCGAATTTTGCGTTCCTTACACGGTTGGGTTATAATGGGAACCCCTTGACAGTTTGCTTTGAATGAAACTCCTCCAGCAAGGCCCAACCTTGGTTTTACCATTTGCACTAACAACCTAGCCTTTTCCCTTTGGTTTCGCGGACTCAAGGGTCATCTTTATTTTAACCCCCCCCCCCCCGGGGCCAGAGCTTCTCTAAGTGTTGGTCCGAACCGAGTAGACTGCGGGGCCACCTCGGGGCAACTTGAGGGTTGGTGTTACTCGTAGGATGTCTCATCTGAGTGTGCCCTGAGAACGAGATATGTGCAACTCCTATCGGGATTTGTCGGCACATTCGGGCGGCTTTGCTGGACTTGTTTTACCATTGTCGAGGATGTCTTGTAACCGGGATGCCGAGTCTGATCGGATTGTCTTGGGAGAAGGAATATCCTTCGTTGACCATGAGAGCTTGTGATGGGCTAAGTTGGGACACCCCTGGAGGGATTGAACTTTCGAAAGTCGTGAGCACGGTTATGGGCAGATGGGAATTTGTTAATGTCTGGTTGTAGAAAACCTAACGCTTACCTTAATTAAAATGCATCAATCGTGTGTGTTACCGTGATGGTCTCTTCTCGGCGGGGTTCGGGAAGTGAACACGGTGTTGGAGTTATGTTTGCCGTAGGTTGTTCTAGGATCACTTCTTGATCATAGTTGCTCGACCGTGCCTTTGCCTTCTCTTCTCGCTCTCATTTGCGTATGTTAGCCACCAAATATGCTAGTCGCTTGCTACAGCTCCACCTCATACCTTTTACCCTACCTATAAGCTTAAATAGTCTTGATCGCGAGGGTGTGATATTGCTGAGTCCCCGTGACTCATAGATAATTCCAAAACCAGTTTGCAGGTGCCGATGATACCGTGCAAATGACGCAACCGAGATCATGGAGGAGCTTGATGAAGACCTTATCCGTTTTGATGTTTCGCTTCCTTTTGATTAGTAGTGGAGCCCAGTTGGGGTCGATCGGGGATCTGTGTAGCTTTTGAGGTAGTCTTCTTTTATTTTGGGTTCCGTAGTCGGACCTTGTGTGTATCTGGATGATGTAATGCTTTATTCATGTATTGTGTGAAGTGGCGATTGTAAGCCAACTATGTACCTTTTTCCCTTATGTATTACATGGGTTGTGTGAAGATTACCTCACTTGTGACATTGCTTACAATGCGGTTATGCCTCTAAGTCATGCTTCGACACGTGGGAGATATAGCCGCATCGTGGGCATTACAGTTTAACACCAATATAAATAAAGAATGAGTTCATTACAGTACCTTGAAGTGGTGTTTTGTTTTCTTTCACTAACGGAGCTCACGAGTTTTCTGTTAAGTTTTGTGTTGTGAAGTTTTCAAGTTTTGGGTAAAGATTCGATGGACTATGGAATAAGGAGTGGCAAGAGCCTAAGCTTGGGGATGCCCAAGGCACCCCAAGGAAATATTCAAGTACAACCAAGAGCCTAAGCTTGGGGATGCCCCGGAAGGCATCCCGTCTTTCGTCTTCGTCCATCGGTAACTTTACTTGGAGCTATATTTTTATTCGCCACATGATATGTGTTTTGCTTGGAGCGACATTTTATTTTCTTTTCTTTTGCTTGTTGTTTGAATAAAATACCAAGATCTGAAATTATTAAATGTTAGAGAGTCTTCACATAGTTGCATAATTATTCGACTACTCATTGATCTTCACTTTTATCATTCGGAGTAGTTTGTCATTTGCTCTAGTGTTTCACTTATATCCTTTAGTGCACGGTGGTGGTTTTATTTTGTAGATATTAATGAACTCTCATGCTTCAGTTATATTATTTTGAGAGTCTTAAATAGCATGGTAATTTGCTTAAATAATCCTAATATGCTAGGCATCAAACAATAGTAAAAAAATCTTATGGGTGTTTTGAATACTAAGAGAAGTTTGATGCTTGATGATTGTTTTCAGATATGGAGGTAATAATATCAAAGTCGTGCTAGTTGAGTAGTTGTGAATTTGAGAAATGCTTGTGTTGAAGTTTGCGAGTCTGTAGCATGCACGTATGGTAAACGTTATGTAACAAATTTGAAACATGAGGTGTTTTTTGATTGTCTTCCTTATGAGTGGCGGTCGGGGACGAGCGATGGTCTTTTCCTACCAATCTATCCCCCTAGGAGCATGCGCGTAGTGCCGAGGTTTTTGATGACTTGTAGATTTTTGCAATAAGTATGTGAGTTCTTTATGACTAATGTTGAGTCCATGGATTATACGCACTCTCACCCTTCCATCATTGCTAGCCTCTTCGGTACCGTGCATTGCCCTTTCTCACATTAAGAGTTGGTGCAAACTTCGCCGGTGCATCCAAACCCCGTGATATGATATGCTCTTTCACACATAAACCTCCTTATATCTTCCTCAAAACAGCCACCATACCTACCTATTATGGCATTTCCATAGCCATTCCAAGATATATTGCCATGCAACTTTCCACCATTCTGTTTATCATGACACGTTCATCGTTGTCATATTGCTTAGCATGATCATGTAGTTGACATCGTATTTGTGGCAAAGCCACCGTTCATAATTTTTCATACATGTCACACTTGATTCATCGCAATCCCGGTATCCCGCCGGAGGCATTCATTTAGAGTCATATCTTGTTCTAAGTATCGAGTTGTAATCATTGAGTTGTAAATAAATAGAAGTGTGATGATCATCATTTTTCTAGAGCATTGTCCCAAGTGAAAAAAGAATAAGAGAAAGGCCATAAAAATGATGAGAGAAAAAGAGAGAAGGGACAATGCTACTATCCTTTGCCACATGTGTGCTTCAAAGTAGCACCATAATCCTCATGATAGAGAGTCTCTTGTTTTGTCACTTTCATATACTAGTGGGAATTTTCATTATAGAACTTGGCTTGTATATTCCAACAATGGGCCTCCTCAAGTGCCCTAGGTCTTCGTGAGCAAGCAAGTTGGATGCACACCCACTTAGTTTCTTTTGTTGAGCTTTCATACATTTATAGCTCTAGTGCATCCGTTGCATGGCAATCCCTACTCCTTGCATTAACATCAATCAATGGGCATCTCCATAGCTCATTGATTAGCCTCGTTGATGTGAGACTTTCTCCTTTTTGTCTTCTCCACATAACCCCCATCATCATATTCTATTCCACCCATAGTGCTATGTCCATGGCTCACGCTCATATATTGCGTGAAAGTTTATAGGTTTGAGATTACTAAAGCATGAAACAATTGCTTGGCATGTCATCGGGGTTGTGCATGATGAGAGCATTCTTGTGTGACGAAAATGGAGCATGACTAAACTATATGATTTTGTAGGGATGAACTTTCTTTGGCCATGTTATTTTGAGAAGACATGATTGAAGGAAATATACCCTAGAGGCAATAATGAAGTTATTATTTATTTCCTTATATCATGATAAATGTTTATTATTCATGCTAGAATTGTATTAACCGGAAACATAATACATGTGTGAATACATAGACAAACAGAGTGTCACTAGTATGCCTCTACTTGACTAGCTCGTTAATCAAAGATGGTTATGTTTCCTAACCATGAACAAAGAGTTGTTATTTGATTAACGAGGTCACATCATTAGTTGAATGATCTGATTGACATGACCCACTCCATTAGCTTAGCACCCGATCGTTTAGTATGTTGCTATTGCTTTCTTCATGACTTATACATGTTCCTATAACTATGAGATTATGCAACTCCCGTTTACCGGAGGAACACTTTGGGTACTACCAAACGTCACAACGTAACTGGGTGATTATAAAGGAGCATTACAGGTGTCTCCGAAGGTAGATGTTGGGTTGGCGTATATCGAGATTAGGTTTTGTCACTCCGATTGTCGGAGAGGTATCTCTGGGCCCTCTCGGTAATACACATCACATAAGCCTTGCAAGCATTATAACTAAGATGTTAGTTGTGAGATGATGTATTACGGAACGAGTAAAGAGACTTGCCGGTAACAAGATTGAACTAGGTATTGGATACGGACGATCGAATCTCGGGCAAGTAACATATCGATGACAAAGGGAACAACGTATGTTGTTATGCGGTCTGACCGATAAAGATCTTCGTAGAATATGTAGGAACCAATATGGGCATCCAGGTCCCGCTATTGGTTATTGACCGGAGACGTGTCTCGGTCATGTCTACATTGTTCTCGAACCCGTAGGGTCCGCACGCTTAAGGTTACGATGACAGTTATATTATGAGTTTATGCATTTTGATGTACCGAAGGTTGTTCGGAGTCCCGGATGTGATCATGGACATGACGAGGAGTCTCGAAATGGTCAAGACATAAAGATTGATATATTGGAAGCCTATGTTTGGATATCAGAAGTGTTCCGGGTGAAATCGGGATTTTACCGGAGTACCGGGAGGTTACCGGAACCCCCCGGGAGCCATATGGGCCTTAATGGGCTTTAGTGGAAAGGAGAAAGGGGCAGCCCAAGGTGGCTGCGCACCTTCCCCCTCCCCTAGTCCTATTAGGACTAGGAGAAGGTGGCCGGCCCCCCTCTCCCTCTTTCCCCCTCGGGGAATCCTTGTCCAACTAGGATTGGGGGGGGGAGTCCTACTCCCGGAAGGAGTAGGACTCCTCCTGCGCCCTCCTCCTGGCCGGCGCCCCCCTCCCCCTTGGCTCCTTTATATACTGAGGCAGAGGCACCCCAGAAACACACAAGTTGATCCACATGATCTATTCCTTAGCCGTGTGCGGTGCCCCCAGCCACCATAGTCCTCGATAATACTGTAGCGGAGTTTAGGCGAAGCCCTGCTGCTGTAGTACATCAAGATCGTCACCACGCCGTCGTGCTGACGGAACTCTACCCCGACACTTTGCTGGATCAGAGTCCGGGGATCGTCATCGAGGTGAACGTGTGCTCGAACTCGGAGGTGCCGTAGTTTCGGTGCTTGATCGGTTGGATCGTGAAGACGTACGACTACTTCCTCTACGTTGCGTCATCGCTTCCGCAGTCGGTCTGCGTGGGTACGTAGACAACACTCTCCCCTCTCGTTGCTATGCATCACATGATCTTGCGTGTGCGTAGGAATTTTTTTGAAATTACTACGAAACCCAACAGTGGCATCCGAGCTTAGGTTATTTATGTTGATGTTATATGCACGAGTAGAACACAAGTGAGTTGTGGGCGATATAAGTCATACTGCCTACCAGCATGTCATACTTTGGTTCGGCGGCATTGTTGGACGAGACGACCCGGACCAACCTTACGCGTACGCTTACGCAAGACCGGTTCCCCCGACGTGCTTTGCACACAGGTGGCATGCGGGCGACTGTCTCTCCAACTTTAGTTGAACCAAGTATGGCTACGCACGGTCCTTGAGAAGGTTAAAACGGAGTCTATTTGACAAACTATCGTTGTGGTTTTGATGCGTAGGTGAGATTGGTTCTTACTTAAGCCCGTAGCAGCCACGTAAAACTTGCAACAACAAAGTAGAGGACGTCTAACTTGTTTTTGCAGGGCATGTTGTGATGTGATATGGTCAAGGCATGATGCTAAATTTTATTGTATGAGATGATCATGTTTTGTAACCGAGTTATCGGCAACTGGCAGGAGCCATACGGTTGTCGCTTTATTGTATGCAATGAAATCGCGATGTAATGCTTTACTTTATTACTAAGCGGTAGTGATAGTCATGGAAGCATAAGATTGGCGAGACGACAACGATGCTACGACGGAGATCAAGGTGTCGCGCCGGTGACGATGGTGATCATAACGGTGCTTCGGAGATGGAGATCACAAGCACAAGATGATGATGGCCATATCATATCACTTATATTGATTGCATGTGATGTTTATCCTTTTATGCATCTTATCTTGCTTTGATTGACGGTAGCATTATAAGATGATCTCTCACTAAATTATCAAGAAGTGTTCTCCCTGAGTATGCACCGTTGCCAAAGTTCGTCGTTCCCAGACACCACGTGATGATCGGGTGTGATAAGCTCTACGTCCATCTACAACGGGTGCAAGCTAGTTTTGCACACGCAGAATACTCAGGTTAAACTTGACGAGCCTAGCATATGCAGATATGGCCTCGGAACACGGAGACCGAAAGGTCGAATGTGAATCATATAGTAGATATGATCAACATAACGATGTTCACCATTGAAAACTACTCCATCTCACGTGATGATCGGTTATGGTTTAGTTGATTTGGATCACGTGATCACTTAGAGGATTAGAGGGATGTCTATCTAAGTGGGAGTTCTTAAGTAATTTGATTAATTGAACTTAAACTTATCATGAACTTAGTACCTGATAGTATCTTGCTTGTTTATGTTGATTGTAGATAGATGGCTCGTGCTATTGTTCGTTGAATTTTAATGCGTTCCTTGAGAAAGCAAAGTTGAAAGATGATGGTAGCAATTATACGGACTGGTCCGTAACTTGAGGATTATCCTCATTGCTGCTCAGAAGAATTACGTCCTGGAAGCACCCTGGTGCCAGGCCTGCTGCTGGAGCACACCAGATGTTAAGAACGTCTGGCAAAGCAAAGCTGATGACTACTCAATAGTTCAGCTTGCCATGCTTTACGCTTAGAATCGGGACTTCAACGACGTTTTGAACGTCATGGAGCATATGAGATGTTCCAGGAGTTGAAGTTAATATTTCAAGCAAATGCCCGGATTGAGAGATATGAACTCTCCAATAAGTTCTATAGCTGCAAGATGGAGGAGAATAGTTCTATCAATGAACATATACTCAAAATGTCCTGGGTATAATAATCACTTGATTCAATTGGGAGTTAATCTTCCAGATGATTGCGTCATTGACAGAATTCTCCAATCACTGCCACCAAGCTACAAGAGCTTCGTGATGAACTATAATATGCAAGGGATGAACAAGACTATTCCCGAGCTCTTCGCAATGCTGAAAGCTGCGGAGGTAGAAATCAAGAAGGAGCATCAAGTGTTGATGGTTAACAAGACCACTAGTTTCAAGAAAAAGGGCAAAGGGAAGAAGAAGGGGAACTTCAAGAAGAACGGCAAGCAAGTTGCTGCTCAGGAGAAGAAACCCAAGTCTGGACCTAAGCCTGAAACTGAGTGCTTCTACTGCAAGCAGACTTGTCACTGGAAGCGGAACTGCCCCAAGTATTTGGCGGATAAGAAGGATGGCAAGGTGAACAAAGGTATATGTGATATACATGTTATTGATGTGTACCTTACTAGAGCTCGCAGTAGCACCTGGGTATTTGATACTGATTCTGTTGCTAATATTTGCAACTCGAAACAGGGACTACGGAATAAGCGGACACTAGCAAAGGACGAGGTGATGATGCGCGTGGGAAACGGTTCCAAAGTCGATGTGATCGCGGTCGGCACGCTACCTCTACATCTACCTTCGGGATTAATATTAGACCTAAATAATTGTTATTTGGTGCCAGCGTTGAGCATGAACATTATATCTGGATCTTGTTTGATGCAAGACGGTTATTCATTTAAATCAGAGAACAATGGTTGTTCTATTTATATGAGTAATATCTTTTATGGTCATGCACCTTTGAAGAGTGGTCTATTTTTGATAAATCTCAACAGTAGTGATACACATATTCATAATGTTGAAGCCAAAAGATGCAGAGTTGATAATGAAAGTGCAACTTATTTGTGGCACTGTCGTTTAGGTCATATTAGTGTAAAGCGCATGAAGAAACTCCATACTAATGGACTTTTGGAACCACTTGATTATGAATCACTTGGTACTTGCGAACCGTGCCTCATGGGCAAGATGACCAAAACACCGTTCTCCGGTACTATGGAGAGAGCAACAGATTTGTTGGAAATCATACATACCGATGTATGTGGTCCGATGAATATTGAGGCTCATCGCGGATATCGTTATTTTCTCACCTTCACAGATGACTTAAGCAGATATGGATATATCTACTTAATGAAACATAAGTCTGAAACATTTGAGAAGTTCAAAGAATTTCAGAGTGAAGTGGAAAATCATCGTAACAAGAAAATAAAGTTTCTACGATCTGATCGTGGAGGAGAATATTTGAGTTACGAGTTTGGTGTACATTTGAAAAATTGTGGAATAGTTTCGCAACTCACGCCACCCGGAACACCACAGCGTAATGGTGTGTCCGAATGTCGTAATCGTACTTTACTAGATATGGTGTGATCTATGATGTCTCTTACTGATTTACCGCTATCGTTTTGGGGTTATGCTTTAGAGACGGCCGCATTCACGTTAAGTAGGGCACCATCAAAATCCGTTGAGACGACGCCTTATGAACTATGGTTTGGCAAGAAACCAAAGTTGTCATTTCTTAAAGTTTGGGGCTGCGATGCTTATGTGAAAAAGCTTCAACCTGATAAGCTCGAACCCAAATCGGAGAAATGTGTCTTCATAGGATACCCAAAGGAGACTGTTGGGTACACCTTCTATCACAGATCCGAAGGCAAGACATTCGTTGCTAAGAATGATCCTTTCTAGAGAAGGAGTTTCTCTCGAAAGAAGTGAGTGGGAGGAAAGTAGAACTTGACGAGGTAACTATACCTGCTCCCTTATTGGAAAATAGTACATCACAGAAAACTGTTTCTGCGACATCTATATCAATTAGTGAGGAAGCTAATGATGTTGATCATGAAACTTCAGGTCAAGATACTACTGAACCTCGTAGATCGACCAGAGCGAGATCCGCACCAGAGTGGTACGGTAATCCTGTTCTGGAAGTCATGCTACTAGATCATGATGAACCTACGAACTATGAAGAAGCGATGGTGAGCCCAGATTCCGCAAAGTGGCTTGAAGCCATGAAATCTGAGATGGGATCCATGTATGAGAACAAAGTATGGACTTTGGCTGACTTGCCCGATGATCGGCAAGCAATTGAGAATAAATGGATCTTCAAGAAGAATACTGACGCTGATGGTAATGTTACTGTCTACAAAGCTCGACTTGTCACAAAAGGTTTTCGAAAAGTTCAAGGGGTTGACTACGATGAGACCTTCTCACCCGTAGCGATGCTTAAGTCTGTCCGAATCATGTTAGCAATAGCCGCATTTTATGATTATGAAATTTGGCAGATGGATGTCAAAACTGCATTCCTGAATGGATTTCTGGAAGAAGAGTTGTATATGATGCAACCGGAAGGTTTTGTCGATCCAAAGGGAGCTAACAAAGTGTGCAAACTCCAGCGATCCATTTATGGACTGGTGCAAGCCTCTCGGAGTTGGAATAAACGCTTTGACAGTGTGATCAAAGCATTTGGTTTTATACAGACTTTCGGAGAAGCCTGTATTTACAAGAAAGTGAGTGGGAGCTCTGTAGCATTTCTGATATTATATGTGGATGACATATTACTGATTGGAAATGATATAGAATTTCTGGATAGCATAAAGGGATACTTGAATAAGATTTTTTCAATGAAAGACCTCGGTGAAGCTGCTTACATATTAGGCATAAAAATCTATAGAGATAGATCAAGACGCTTAATTGGACTTTCACAAAGCACATACCTTGACAAGATTTTGAACAAGTTCAAAATGGATCAAGCAAAGAAAGGGTTCTTGCCTGTGTTACAAGGTGTGAAGTTGAGTCAGACTCAATGCCCGACCACTGCAGAAGATAGAGAGAAAATGAAAGATGTTCCCTATGCTTCAGCCATAGGCTCTATGATGTATGAAATGCTGTGTACCAGACCTGATGTGTGCCTTGCTATAAGTTTAGCAGGGAGGTACCAAAATAATCCAGGAGTGGATCACTGGACAGCAGTCAAGAACATCCTGAAATACCTAAAAAGGACTAAGGATATGTTTCTCGTATATGGAGGTGACAAAGAGCTCAACGTAAAAGGTTACGTTGATGCAAGCTTTGACACTGATCCGGACGATTCTAAATCGCAGACCGGATACGTGTTTACATTAAACGGTGGAGCTGTCAGTTGGTGCAGTTCTAAACAAAGCGTCGTAGCGGGATCTACATGTGAAGCAGAGTACATAGCTGCTTCGGAAGCAGCAAACGAAGGAGTCTGGATGAAGGAGTTCATATCCGATCTAGGTGTCATACCTAGTGCATCGGGTCCAATGAAAATCTTTTGTGACAATACTGGTGCAATTGCCTTGGCAAAGGAATCCAGATTTCACAAGAGAACCAAGCACATCAAGAGACGCTTCAATTCCATCCGGGATCTAGTCCAGGTGGGAGACATAGAGATTTTCAAGATACATACAGATCTGAATGTTGCAGACCCATTGACTAAGCCTCTTCCACGAGCAAAACATGATCAGCACCAAGGCTCCATGGGTGTTAGAATCATTACAGTGTAATCTAGATTATTGACTCTAGTGCAAGTGGGAGACTGAAGGAAATATGCCCTAGAGGCAATAATAAAGTTATTATTTATTTCCTTATATCATGATAAATGTTTATTATTCATGCTAGAATTGTATTAACCGGAAACATAATACATGTGTGAATACATAGACAAACAGAGTGTCACTAGTATGCCTCTACTTGACTAGCTCGTTAATCAAAGATGGTTATGTTTCCTAACCATGAACAAAGAGTTGTTATTTATTAACGAGGTCACATCATTAGTTGAATGATCTGATTGACATGACCCATTCCATTAGCTTAGCACCCGATCGTTTAGTATGTTGCTATTGCTTTCTTCATGACTTATACATGTTCCTATACTATGAGATTATGCAACTCCCGTTTACCGGAGGAACACTTTGGGTACTACCAAACGTCACAACGTAACTGGGTGATTATAAAATACTACAGGTGTCTCCAAAGGTACATGTTGGGTTGGCGTATTTCGAGATTAGGTTTTGTCACTCCGATTGTCGGAGAAGTATCTCTGGGCCCTCTCGGTAATGCACATCACATAAGCCTTGCAAGCATTACAAACTAAGATGTTAGTTGTGAGATGATGTAATTACGGAACGAGTAAAGAGACTTGCCGGTAACAAGATTGAACTAGGTATTGGATACGGACGATCGAATCTCGGGCAAGTAACATACCGATGACAAAGGGAACAACGTATGTTGTTATGCGGTCTGACCGATAAAGATCTTCGTAGAATATGTAGGAACCAATATGGGCATCCAGGTCCCGCTATTGGTTATTGACCGGAGACGTGTCTCGGTCATGTCTACATTGTTCTCGAACCCGTAGGGTCCGCACGCTTAAGGTTACGATGACAGTTATATTATGAGTTTATGCATTTTGATGTACCGAAGGTTGTTCGGAGTCCCGGATGTGATCATGGACATGACGAGGAGTCTCGAAATGTTCGAGACGTAAAGATTGATATATTGGAAGCCTATGTTTGGATATCGGAAGTGTTCCGGGTGAAATCGGGATTTTACCGGAGTACCGGGAGGTTACCGGAACCCCCCGGGAGCCATATGGGCCTTAATGGGCTTTAGTGGAAAGGAGAAAGGGGAAGCCCAAGGTGGCTGTGCACCTCCCCCCTCCCCTAGTCCTATTAGGACTAGGAGAAGGTGGCCGGCCCCCCTCTCCCTCTTTGCCCCTCGGGGAATCCTTGTCCAACTAGGATTGGGGGGGGAGTCCTACTCCCGGAAGGAGTAGGACTCCTCCTGCGCCCTCCTCCTGGCCGGCGCCCCCTCCCCCTTGGCTCCTTTATATACTGAGGCAGAGGCACCCCAGAAACACACAAGTTGATCCACGTGATCTATTCCTTAGCCGTGTGCGGTGCCCCCAGCCACCATAGTCCTCGATAATACTGTAGCGGAGTTTAGGCGAAGCCCTGCTGCTGTAGTACATCAAGATCGTCACCACGCCGTCGTGCTGACGGAACTCTTCCCCGACACTTTGCTGGATCGGAGTCCGGGGATCGTCATCGAGCTGAACGTGTGCTCGAACTCGGAGGTGCCGTAGTTTCGGTGCTTGATCGGTTGGATCGTGAAGACGTACGACTACTTCCTCTACGTTGCGTCATCGCTTCCGCAGTCGGTCTGCGTGGGTACGTAGACAACACTCTCCCCTCTCGTTGCTATGCATCACATGATCTTGCGTGTGCGTAGGAAAAATTTTGAAATTACTACGAAACCCAACAATGATTGCTTATTTAGTATGCTTGAAGTATTATTATTTTTATGTCAATATGAACTTTTATCTTGAATCTTTCGGATCTGAATATTCATACACAATTAAGAAGAATTACATTGAAATTATGCCAAGTAGTATTCCACATCAAAAATTCTGTTTTTTATCATTTACCTACTCGAGGACAAGCAGGAATTAAGCTTGGGGATGCTGATACGTCTCCAACGTATCTATAATTTTTGATTGCTCCATGCTATATTATCTTTTGTTTTGGATGTTTATGGGCTTTATTATACACATTTATATTATTTTTGGGACTAACCTATTAACCCAGAGCCCAGTGCTAGTTTCTGTTTTATCTTTGTTTTAGAGTATCGCAGAAAAGGAAAATCAAACGGGGTCCAATTGACCTGAAACTTCACAGAACTATTTTTGGAAGAAAAGCAACCCGGGAGACTTGGAGTGCACGTAAGGGAAGCAACAAGGAAGGCATGAGGCAGGGGGGCGCGCCCACCCCACTGGGCGCGCCCTCCACCCTCGTGGGCCCCTCGTGGCTCCCCTGACGTACTTCTTCCTCCTATATATACCCATATACCCTAAAACGATCGGGGAGCACAATAGATCGGGAGTTCCGCCGCCAGAAGCCACCGTAGCCACCGAAAGCCAATCTAGACCCATTTCGCACCCTGCCGGAGGGGGGAATCCCTCTCCGGTGGCTATCTTCATCATTCCGGTGTTCTCCATGACGAGGAGGGAGTAGTTCTCCCTCTGGGCTGAGGGTATGTACCAGTAGCTATGTGTTTGATCTCTCTCTCTCGTGTTCTTGAGGTGGTACGATCTTGATGTATCGCGAGCTTTTCTATTATAGTTGGATCTTATGATGTTTTCTCCCCCTCTACTCTCTTGTAATGGATTGAGTTTTCCCTTTAAAGTTATCTTATCGGATTGAGTCTTTAATGATTTGAGAACACTTGATGTATGTCTTCCCGTGCGTATCTGTGGTGACAATGGGATATCACGTGATTCACTTGATGTATGTTTTGGTGACCAACTTGCGGGTTCCGCCCATGAACCTATGCATAGGGGTTGGCACATGTTTTCGTCGTGATTCTCCGATAGAAAGTTTGGGGCACTCTTTGAGGTCCTATGTGTTGGTTGAATAGATGAATATGAGATTGTGTGATGCATATCGTATAATCACACCCACGGATACTTGAGGTGACATTGGAGTATCTAGGTGACATTAGGGTTTTGGTTGATTTGTGTCTTAAGGTGTTATTCTAGTACGAACTCTAGGGAAGTTTGTGACACTTATAGGAATAGCCCAACGGATTGATTGGAAAGAATAACTTTGAGGTGGTTTCGTACCCTACCATAATCTCTTCGTTTGTTCTCCGCTATTAGTGACTTTGGAGTGACTCTTTGTTGCATGTTGAGGGATAGTTATGTGATCTAATTATGCTATTATTGTTGAGAGAACTTGCACTAGTGAAAGTATGAATCCTAGGCCTTGTTTCAACGCATTGCAATACCGTTTGTGCTCACTTTTTGTTGGGGAACGTAGCATAAATTCAAAATTTTCCTACGTGTCACCAAGATCTATCTATGGAGTCATCTAGCAATGAGGGAGGAGTGGATCTACATACCCTTGTAGATCGCGCGCGGAAGCGTTCAAGAGAACGGGGTTGATGGAGTCGTACTCGTCGTGATCCAAATCACCGATGATCCTAGCGCCGAACGGACGGCACCTCCGCGTTCAACACACGTACGGAGCAGCTGTTGGGTTTCGTAGTAATTTCAAAAAATTTCCTACGCACACGCAAGATCATGTGATGCATAGCAACGAGGGGGAGAGTGTTGTCTACGTACCCAACGCAGACCAACTGCGGAAGCGATGACACGACGTAGAGGTAGTAGTCGTATGTCTTCACGATCCAACCGATCAAGCACCGAATCTACGGCACCTCCGAGTTCGAGCACACGTTCAGCTCGATGACGATCCCCGGACTTCGATCCAGAAAAGTGTCAGGGAAGAGTTCCGTCAGCACGACGGCGTGGTGGCGATCTTGATGTACTACAGCAGCAGGGCTTCGCCTAAACTCCGCTACAGTATTATCGAGCTATATGGTGGCAGGGGGCACCGCACACGGCTAAGGAATAGATCATGTGGATCAACTTGTGTGTCTAGAGGTGTCCCCTGCCTCCGTATATAAAGGAGTAGAGGGGGGAGGCTGGCCGGCCAAGGAGGGAGGCGCGGGAGGAGTCCTACTCCTTCCGGGAGTAGGACTCCCCCCCCCAATCCTACTCCAAGTAGGATTCCCAAGGGGGGAAAGAGAGAGAGGGGGGCCGGCCACCTTCTCCTAGTCCTAATAGGACTAGGGGAGGGGGAAGTGGCGCTGCCACCTTGGGCTGCCCCTTTCTCCTTTCCACTAAGGCCCATGTAGGCCCATATGGCTCCCGGGGGGTTCCGGTAACCTCCCGGTAACCCGGTAAAATCCCGATTTCACCCGGAACACTTCCGATGTCCAAACATAGGCTTCCAATATATCAATCTTTACGTCTCGACCATTTCGAGACTCCTCGTCATGTCCGTGATCACATCCGAGACTCCGAACAACCTTCGGTACATCAAAATGCATAAACTCATAATGTAACTGTCACCGTAACCTTAAGCGTGCGGACCCTACGGGTTCGAGAACAATGTAGACATGACCGAGACACGTCTCTAGTCAATAACCAATAGCGGGACCTGGATGCCCATATTGTCTCCTACATATTCTACGAAGATCTTTATCGGTCAGACCGCATAACAACATACGTTGTTCCCTTTGTCATCGGTATGTTACTTGCCCGAGATTCGATCGTCGGTATCCAATACCTAGTTCAATCTCGTTATCGGCAAGTCTCTTTACTCGTTCCGTAATACATCATCTCACAACTAACATATTAGTTGTAATGCTTGCAAGGCTTATGTGATGTGTATTGCCGAGAGGGCCCAGAGATACCTCTCCGACAATCGGAGTGACAAATCCTAATCTCGATATACGCCAACCCAACATCTACCTTCGGAGACACCTGTAATGCTCCTTTATAATCACCCAGTTACGTTGTGACGTTTGGTAGCACCCAAAGTGTTCCTCCGGCAAACGGGAGTTGCATAATCTCATAGTCATAGGAACACGTCTAAGTCATGAAGAAAGCAATAGCAACATACTAAACAACCGTGTGCTAAGCTAATGGAATGGGTCATGTCAATCAGATCATTCAACTAATGATGTGATCCCGTTAATCAAATAACAAATCTTCGTCCATGGTTAGGAAACATAACCATCTTTGATTAACGAGCTAGTCAAGTAGAGGCATACTAGTGACACTCTGTTTGTCTATGTATTCACACATGTATTATGTTTCCGGTTAATACAATTCTAGCATGAATAATAAACATTTATCATGATTATAAGGAAATAAATAATAACTTTATTATTGCCTCTAGGGCATATTTCCTTCAGTCTCCCACTTGCACTAGAGTCAATAATCTAGATTACACTGTAATGATTCTAACACCCATGGAGCTTTGGTGCTGATCATGTTTTGCTCGTGGAAGAGGCTTAGTCAACGGGTCTGCAACATTCAGGTCCATATGTATCTTGCAAATCTCTATGTCTCCCACCTGGACTAGATCCCGGATGGAGTTGAAGCGTCTCTTGATGTGTTTGGTCCTTTTGTGAAATCCGGATTCCTTTGCCAAGGCAATTGCACCAGTATTGTCACAAAAGATTTTCATTGGACCCGATGCATTAGGTATGACACCTAGATCGGATATGAACTCCTTCATCCAGACTCCTTCGTTTGCTGCTTCTGAAGCAGCTATGTACTCCGCTTCACATGTAGATCCCGCTACGACGCTTTGTTTAGAACTGCACCAACTGACAGCTCCACCGTTTAATGTAAACACGTATCCGGTTTGCGATTTAGAATCGTCCGGATCAGTGTCAAAGCTTGCATCAACGTAACCTTTTACGGTGAGCTCTTTGTCACCTCCATATACGAGAAACATATCCTTAGTCCTTTTCAGGTATTTCAGGATGTTCTTGACCGCTGTCCAGTGATCCATTCCGGGATTACTTTGGTACCTCCCTGCTAAACTTATAGCAAGGCACACATCAGGTCTGGTACACAGCATTGCATACATGATAGATCCTATGGCTGATGCATAGGGAACATCTTTCATATTCTCTCTACCTTCTGCAGTGGTCGGGCATTGAGTCTTACTCAATTTCACACCTTGTAACACAGGCAAGAACCCTTTCTTTGCTTGATCCATTTTGAACTTCTTCAAAATTTTGTCAAGGTATGTGCTTTGTGAAAGTCCAATTAAGCATCTTGATCTATCCCTATAGATCTTAATGCCTAATATGTAAGCAGCTTCACCGAGGTCTTTCATTGAAAAACTTTTATTCAAGTATCCCTTTATGCTATCCAGAAATTCTATATCATTTCCAATTAGCAATATGTCATCCACATATAATATCAGAAATGCTACAGAGCTCCCACTCACTTTCTTGTAAATACAGGCTTCTCCGAAAGTTTGTATAAAACTATATGCTTTGATCAACTTATCAAAGCGTATATTCCAACTCCGAGATTCTTGCACCAGTCCATAGATGGATCGCTGGAGCTTGCATATTTAGTTAACACCTTTAGGATCGACAAAACCTTCTAGTTGCATCGTATACAACTCTTCTTTAGTAAATCCATTAAGGAATGCAGTTTTGTTTATCCATTTGCCAGATTTCATAAAATGCGGCAATTCCTAACATGATTCAGACAGACTTAAGCATAGACACGAGTGAGAAAAACTCATCGTAGTCAACACCTTGAACTTGTCGGAAAACCTTTTGCGACAATTCTAGCTTTGTAGATAGTAACACTACTATCAGCGTCCGTCTTCCTCTTGAAGATCCATTTATTTTCTATGGCTTGCCGATCATCGGGCAAGTCAACCAATGTCCATACTTTGTTCTCTTACATGGATCATATCTCAGATTTCATGGCTTCAAGCCACTTTGCGGAATCTGGGCTAACCATCGCTTCTTCATAGTTCGTAGGTTCATCATGATCTAGTAGCATGACTTCCAGAACTGGATTACCGTACCACTCTGGTGTGGATCTTACTCTGGTTGATCTACGAGGTTCAGTAGTATCTTGTTCTGAAGTTTCATGATCATTATAATTAACTTCCTCACTTATTGGTGTAGGTGTCGCAGAAACAATTTTCTGTGATGTACTACTTTCCAACAAGGGAGCAGGTACAGTTACCTCGTCAAGTTCTACTTTCCTCCCACTCACTTCTTTCGAGAGAAACTCCTTCTCAAGAAAGTTTCCGAATTTAGCAACAAAAGTCTTGCCTTCGGATCTGTGATAGAAGGTGTATCCAATAGTTTCCTTTGGATATCCTATGAAGACGCACTTCTCCGATTTGAGTTTGAGCTTATCAGGATGAAACTTTTTCATATAAGCATCGCAACCCCAAACTTTAAGAAACGACAGCTTAGGTTTCTTGCCAAACCATAGTTCACACGGTGTCGTCTCAACGGATTTAGATGGTGCCCTATTTAACGTGAATGCAGCTGTCTCTAATACATAACCCCAAAACGATAGTGGTAAATCGGTAAGAAACATCATAGGTTGCACCATATCTAATAAAGTACGGTTATGACGTTCGGACACACCATTATATTGTGGTGTTCCAGGTGGCGTGAGTAGTGAAACTATTTCACATTGTTTTTAACTGAAGACCAAACTCGTAACTCAAATATTTGTCTCCGCGATTAGATCGTAGAAACTTTATTTTCTTGTCACGATGATTTTCCACTTCACTCTGAAATTCTTTGAACTTTTCAAATGTTTCAGACTTATGTTTCATCAAGTAGATATACCCATATCTGCTCAAATCATCTGTGAAGTTCAGAAAATAATGATACCTGTCGTGAGTCTCAATATTCATCAGACCACATACATCAGTATGTATGATTTCCAACAAATCTGTTGCTCGCTCCATTGTTCCGAAGAACAGAGTCTTAGTCATCTTGCCCATGAGGCATGGTTCGCAAGCATCAACTGATTCATAATCAAGTGATTCCAAAAGCCCGTCGGCATGGAGTTTCTTCATGCGCTTTACACCAATATGACCTAAACGGCAGTGCTACAAATAAGTTGCACTATCATTATTAACTTTGCATCTTTTGGTTTCAATATTATGATTATGTGTATCACTACGATCGAGATCCAACGAACTATTTTCATTGGGTGTGTAACCACATAAGGTTTTATTCATGTAAACAGAACAACAATTTATTCTCTTACTTAAATGAATAACCGTATTACAATAAACATGATCAAATCATATTCATGCTCAATGCAAACACCAAATAACACTTATTTAGGTTCAACACTAATCCCGAAAGTATAGGGAGTGTGCGATGATGATCATATCAATCTTGGAACCACTTCCAACACACATCGTCACTTCACCCTTAACTAGTCTCTGTTTATTTTGCAACTCCCGTTTCGAGTTACTAATCTTAGCAACTGAACTAGTATCAAATACTGAGGGTTTGCTATAAACACTAGTAAAGTACACATCAATAACATGTATATCAAATATACTTATGTTCACTTTGCCATCTTTCTTATCCGCCAATCACTTGGGGTAGATCCGCTTCCAGTGACCAGTCCCTTTGCAGTAGAAGCACTTAGTCTCAGGCTTAGGACCAGACTTGGGCTTCTTCACTTGAGCAGCAACTTACTTGCCGTTCTTCTTGAAGTTCCCCTTCTTCCCTTTGCCCTTTTATTGAAACTAGTGGTCTTGTCTACCATCAACACTTGATGCTCTTTCTTGATTTCTACCTTCGTCGATTTCAACATCACAAAGAGCTTGGGAATCGTTTCCGTTATCCCTTGCATATCATAGTTCATCACGAAGTTCTACTAACTTGGTGATGGTGACTAGAGAATTCTGTCAATCACTATCTTATCTGGAAGATAAACTCCCACTTGATTCAAGCGATTGTTGTACTCAGACAATCTGGGCACATGCTCACTAGTTGAGCGATTCTCCTCCATCTTTTAGCTATAGAACTTGTTGGAGACTTTCATATCTCTCAACTCGGGTATTTTCTTGAAATATTAACTTCAACTCTTGGAACATCTCATATGCTCCATGACGTTCAAAACATCTTTGAAGTCCCGATTCTTAAGCCATTAAGCAAGGTGCACTAAACTATCAAGTAGTCATCATATTGAGCTAGCCAAACGTTCATAACGTCTGCATCTGCTCCTGCAATAGGTCCGTCACCTAGCGGTGCATCAAGGACATAATTCTTCTGTGCAGCAATGAGGATAAACCTCAGATCACGGATCCAATCTGCGTCTTTGCTACTAACATCTTTCAACACAATTTTCTCTAGGAACAATATCAAAATAAACACAGGGAAGCAACAACGCGAGCTATTGATCTACAACATGATTTGCAAAATACTACCAGGACTAAGTTCATGATAAATTTAAGTTCAATTAATCATATTACTTAAGAACTCCCACTTAGATAGACATCCCTCTAATCCTCTAAGTGACCACGTGATCCAAATCAACTAAACCATGTCCGATCATCACATGAGATGGAGTAGTTTCATTGGTGAACATCACTATGTTGATCATATCTACTATATGATTCACGCTCGACCTTTCGGTCTCCGTGTTCCAAGGCCATATCTATATATGCTTGGCTCGTCAAGTATAACCTGAGTATTCCGCGTGTGCAACTGTTTTGCACCCGTTGTATTTGAACGTAGAGCCTATCACACCCGATCATCACGTGGTGTCTCAGCACGAAGAACTTTCGCAACGGTGCATACTCAGGGAGAACACTTCTTGATAATTTAGTGAGAGATCATCTTATAATGCTACCGTCAAACAAAGCAAGATAAGATGCATAAAAAGATAAACATCACATGCAATCAATATAAGTGATATGATATGGCCATCATCATCTTGTGCCTGTGATCTCCATCTCCGAAGCACCGTCATGATCACCATCGTCACCGGCGCGACACCTTGATCTCCATCGTAGCATCGTTGTCGTCTCGCCAATCTTATGCTTCCACGACTATCACTACCGTTTAGTAATAAAGTAAAGCATTACATCGCGATTGCATTGCATACAATAAAGCGACAACCATATGGCTCCTGCCAGTTGTCGATAACTTGGTTACAAAACATGATCATCTCATACAATAAAATTCAGCATCATGCCTTGACCATATCACATCACAACATGCCCTGCAAAAACAAGTTAGACGTCCTCTACTTTGTTGTTGCATGTTTTACGTGGCTGCTACGGGCTTAAGTAAGAACCAATATCACCTACGCATCAAAAACCACAACGATAGTTTGTCAAATAGACTCCGTTTTAACCTTCGCAAGGACCGGGCGTAGCCACACTCGGTTCAACTAAAGTTGGAGAGACAGTCGCCCGCAAGCCATCTATGTGCAAAGCACGTCGAGGGAACCGGTCTCGCGTAAGCGTACGCGTAAGGTTGGTCCGGGTCGTCTCCTCCAACAATACCGCTGAACCAAAGTATGACATGCTGGTAGGCAGTATGACTTGTATCATCCACAACTCACTTGTGTTCTACTCGTGCACATAACATCAACATCAATAACCTAGGCTCGGATAACACTGTTGGGTTTCGTAGTAATTTCAAAAAAATTCCTACGCACACGCAAGATCATGTGATGCATAGCAACGAGGGGGAGAGTGTTGTCTACGTACCCAACGCAGACCGACTGCGGAAGCGATGACACGACGTAGAGGTAGTAGTCGTATGTCTTCACGATCCAACCGATCAAGCACCGAATCTACGGCACCTCCGAGTTCGAGCACACGTTCAGCTCGATGATGATCCCCGGACTTCGATCCAGCAAAGTGTCGGGGAAGAGTTCCGTCAGCACGACGGCGTGGTGGCGATCTTGATGTACTACAGCAGCAGGGCTTTGCCTAAACTCCGCTACAGTATTATCGAGGTATATGGTGGCAGGGGGCACCGCACACGGCTAAGGAATAGATCACGTGGATCAACTTGTGTGTCTAGAGGTGTCCCCTGCCTCCGTATATAAATGAGTAGAGGGGGGAGGCTGGCCGGCCAAGGAGGGAGGCGCAGGAGGAGTCCTACTCCTTCCGGGAGTAGGACTCCCCCCCCCAATCCTATTCCAAGTAGGATTCCCAAGGGGGGAAAGAGAGAGAGGGGGGCCGGCCACCTTCTCCTTGTCCTAATAGGACTAGGGGAGGGGGAAGTGGCGCAGCCACCTTGGGCTGCCCCTTTCTCCTTTCCACTAAGGCCCATGTAGGCCCATATGGCTCCCGGGGGGTTCCGGTAACCTCCCGGTAACCAGGTAAAATCCTGATTTCACCCGAAACACTTCCGATGTCCAAACATAGGCTTCCAATATATCAATCTTTACGTCTCGACCATTTCGAGACTCGTCATGTCCGTGATCACATCCGGGACTCCGAACAACCTTCGGTATATCAAAATGCATAAACTCGTAATGTAACTGTCATCGTAACCTTAAGCGTGCGGACCCTACGGGTTCGAGAACAATGTAGACATGACCGAGACACGTCTCTGGTCAATAACCAATAGCGGGACCTGGATGCCCATATTGGCTCCTACATATTCTACGAAGATCTTTATCGGTCAGACCGCATAACAACATACGTTGTTCCCTTTGTCATCGGTATGTTACTTGCCCGAGATTCGATCGTCGGTATCCAATACCTAGTTCAATCTCATTATCGGCAAGTCTCTTTACTCGTTCCGTAATACATCATCTCACAACTAACATATTAGTTGTAATGCTTGCAAGGCTTATGTGATGTGTATTGCCGAGAGGGCCCAGAGATACCTCTCCGACAATCGGAGTGACAAATCCTAATCTCGATATACGCCAACCCAACATCTACCTTCGGAGAAACCTGTAATGCTCCTTTATAATCACCCAGTTACGTTGTGACGTTTGGTAGCACCCAAAGTGTTCCTCCGGCAAACGGGAGTTGCATAATCTCATAGTCATAGGAACATGTATAAGTCATGAAGAAAGCAATAGCAACATACTAAACGATCGTGTGCTAAGCTAATGGAATGGGCCATGTCAATCAGATCATTCAACTAATGATGTGACCTTGTTAATCAAATAACAACTCATTGTTCATGGTTAGGAAACATAACCATCTTTGATTAACGAGCTAGTCAAGTAGAGGCATACTAGTGACACTTTGTTTGTCTATGTATTCACACATGTATTATGTTTCCGGTTAATACAATTCTAGCACGAATAATAAACATTTATCATGATTATAAGGAAATAAATAATAACTTTATTATTGCCTCTAGGGCATATTTCCTTCAGCAGCGACGTCTCCTCCTTCTTGATCCAGCAAGGGGGGAGGAGAGGTTGATGAAGATGGCTCCAACAGCAGCACGACGGCGTGGTGGTGGTGGAGCTGCAGTACTCCGGCAGGGCTTCGCCAAGCACTATGGAGGAGGAGGATGTGTTGGAGAGGGAGAGGGAGGCACCAAAGGCGTGGCTTGAGAGGCCCTCCTTCCCCCACTATATATAGGGAGCCTAGGGGGGGCGCCGGCCCTAGGAGATCCAATCTCCTAGGGGGGCGGCGGCCAAGGGAGGAATCCCTCCTCCCCAAGGCACCTAGGAGGTGCCTTCCCCTTTTGGGACTCTTCCCTTCCTTATCTCTTGGCGCATGGGCCTCTTGGGGCTGGTGCCCTTGGCCCATATAGGCCAAGGCGCACCCCCTACAGCCCATGTGGCCCCCGGGGCAGGTGGCCCCACCCGGTGGACCCCCGGGACCCTTCCGGTGGTCCCGGTACAATACGGGTGACCCCGAAACTTGTCCCGATGGCCGAAATAGCACTTCCTATATATAATTCTTTACCTCCGGACCATTCCGGAACTCCTCGTGACGTCTGGGATCTCATCCGGGACTCCGAACAACATTCGGGTCACTGCATATACATATCCCTACAACCCTAGCGTCACCGAACCTTAAGTGTGTAGACCCTACGGGTTCGGGAGACATGTAGACATGACCGAGATCGCTCTCCGGTCAATCACCAACAGCGGGATCTGGATACCCATGTTGGCTCCCACATTCTCCTCGATGATCTCATCGGATGAACCACGATGTCGAGGATTCAAGCAACCCCGTATACAATTCCCTTTGTCAATCGGTATGTTACTTGCCCGAGATCCGATCATCGGTATCCCAATACCTCGTTCAATCTCGTTACCGGCAAGTCACTTTACTCGTACCGTAATGCATGATCCTGTGACCAGACACTTGGTCACTTTGAGCTCATTATGATGATGCATTACCGAGTGGGCCCAGTGATACCTCTCCGTCATACGGAGTGACAAATCCCAGTCTTGATCCGTGTCAACCCAACAGACACTTTCGGAGATACCCATAGTATACCTTTATAGTCACCCAGTTACGTTGTGACGTTTGGTACACCCAAAGCACTCCTACGGTATCCAGGAGTTACACGATCTCATGGTCTAAGGAAAAGATACTTGACATTGGAAAACTCTAGCAAACGAACTATATGATCTTATGCTATGTTTAGGATTGGGTCTTGTCCATCACATCATTCTCCTAATGATGTGATCCCGTTATCAACGACATCCAATGTCCATGGCCAGGAAACCGTAACCATCTATTGATCAACGAGCTAGTCAACTAGAGGCTTACTAGGGGCATGGTGTTGTCTATGTATCCACACATGTATCTGAGTTTCCTATCAATACAATTATAGCATGGATAATAAACGATTATCATGAACAAGGAAATATAATAATAATAACTAATTTATTATTGCCTCTAGGGCATATTTCCAACAGTCTCCCACTTGCACTAGAGTCAATAATCTAGTTCATATCGTCATGTGATTAACATTCACAGGTCACATCGCCATGTGACCAACATCCAAAGAGTTTACTAGTGTCACTAAACTAGTTCACATCATCACGTGATTAAGACTCAATGAGTTCTGGGTTTGATCATGTTTTGCTTGTGAGAGAGGTTTTAGTCAACGGGTCTGCAACATTCAGATCCGTATGTACTTCGCAAATTTCTTATGTCATCTTGTAGATGCAACTACTACGCTACATTTGGAGCTATTCCAAATAAATGTTCTACTATGCGAATCCAGTTTACTACTCAGAATAATCTAGATCAGTGTCAAAGTTTGCATCGGCGTAACCCTTTACGACGAACTCTTTTACCACCTCCATAATCGAGAAAATTCCTTAGTCCACTAGTTACTAAGGATAACTTTGACCGCTGTCCTGTGATCCATTCTTAGATCATTCTTGTACCCCTTGACTGACTCATGGCAAGGCACATTTCAGGTGCGGTACACAGCATAGCATACTGTAGAGCCTATGTCTTAAGCATAGGGGACGACCTTCGTCCTTTCTCTCTATTCTGCCGTGGTCGAGCTTTAAGTCTTAACTTCATACCTTACAACTCAGGCAAGAACTCCTTCTTCGACTGATCCATCTTGAACACCTTCAAGATCATGTCAAGGTATGTGCTCATTTGAAAGCACCATTAAGCGTTTTGATCTATCCTTATAGATCTTGATGCTCAATGTTCAAGTAGCTTAATCCAGGCTTTCCATTGAAAAACACTTTCCAAATAACCCTATATGCTTTCTAGAAATTCTACGTCATTTCTGATCAACAATATGTCAACAACATATATTTATCAGAAATTCTATAGTGCTCCCACTCACTTCTTTGGAAATACAAGTTTCTCATAAACTTTGTATACACCCAAAATCTTTGATCATCTCATCAAAGCATACATTCCAACTCCGAGATGCTTACTCCAGTCCTTAGAAGGATTGCTGGAGCTTTGCATACTTATTAGCATCTTTCAGGATTGACAAAACCTTCCGGTTGTATCAAATACAACCTTTCCTCAAGAAAATCGTTGAGGAAACAATGTTTTGACATCCTATCTGCAAGATTTCATAAATAATGCAGTAATCGCTAATATAATTCCAACAGACTCTTAGCATCGCTACGAGTGAGAAAGTCTCACCGTAGTCAACTCCTTGAACTTGTCGGAAACTTCTTAACGACAAGTCGAGCTTTCTTAATGGTGACATTTACCATCATTGTCCGTCTTCCTTTTAAAATCCATCTGCACTCAACAGCCTTACGACCATCGAGTTGTTCTGCCAAAGTCTACACTTTGTTTTCATACATGGATCCTCTCTCGGATTTTATGGCCTCGAGCCATTTATCGGAATTCGGGCCCACCATCGCTTCTCCATAGCTCGTAGGTTCATTGTTGTCTAGCAACATGACTTCCAAGACAGGATTACGTACCACTCTGAAGTAGTACGCATCCTTGTCATCCCACGAGGTTTGGTAGTGACTTGATCTGAAGTTTCATGATCACTATCATAAGCTTCCACTTCAATTGGTGTAGGTGCCACAGGAACAACTTCCTGTGCCCTGCCACACACTAGTTGAAGAGACGGTTCAATAACCTCATCAAGTCTCCACCATCCTCCCACTCAATTCTTTCGAGAGAAACTTTTCCTCGAGAAAGGACCCGATTCCAGAAACAATCCCTTATTGCTTTCGGATCTGAGACAGGAGGTATACCCAACTGTTTTGGTGTCCCATGAAGATGCATTTATCCGCTTTGGGTTCGAGCTTATCATCCTGAAACCTTTTCACATAAGCGTCGCAGCCCCAAACTTTTAAGAAATGACAGCTTAGGTTTCTCTAAACCATAGTTCATACGGTGTCATCTCATCAGAATTACGTGGTGCCCTATTTAAAGTGAATGTGGTTGTCTCTAATGCCTAACCCATAAACTATCGTGGTAATTCGATAAGAGACATCATGGTATGCATCATATCCAATAGGGTGCAGTTATGATGTTCGGACACACCATCACACCATGGTGTTCCAGGCTGTATTAGTTGTGAAACAATTTCCACAATGTCTTAATTCTGTGCCAAACTCGTAATTCAGATATTCATCTCTATGATCATATCATAGATCTTTTATCCTTTTGTCACGACGATCTTTCAACTTCACCCTGAAATTACTTGAACCTTTCAATAATTCAGACTCGTGATTCATCAAGTAAATATACTCAACATCTACTCAAATAATCTGTGAAGTAAGAACATAACGATATCCACTACACGCCTCAGCACTCATTGGACTGCACACATAAAAAATGTATTACTTCCAACAAGTTGCTTTCTAGTTCCATTTTACTGAAAACGAGGCTTTCAGTCATCTTGCCCATGTGGTATGATTTGCATGTCTCAAGTGATTCAAAATCAAGTGAGTCCAAACGATCCATCTGTATAGAGTTTCTTCATGCATATCTACCAACAAACATGGTTCGCATGTCTCAATCCTTTCAAAAATGAGTGAGTCCAAAGATCCATCAACATGGAGCTTCTTCATGCGTTTTATACCGATATGACTTAAGTGGCAGTGCCACAAGTAGGTGGTACTATCATTACTATCTTATATCTTTTTGGCATGAACATGTGTATCACTATGATCGAGATTCAATGAACCATTCATTTTAGGTGCAAGACCATTGAAGGTATTATTCAAATAAACAGAGTAACCATTATTCTCCTTAAATGAATAACCATATTGCGATAGACATAATCCAGTCATGTCTATGCTCAACGCAAACACCAAATAACAATTATTTAGGTTTTAATACCAATCTCGATGGTAGAGGGAGCGTACGATATTTGATCAACCTTGGAAATACTTCCAACACATATCGTCATCTCACCTTTTAGCTAGTCTCCGTTTATTCCATAGCCTTTTGTTTCGAGTTTACTAACATTTAGCAACCGAACCGGTATCTAATACCATGGTGCTACTAGGAGTACTAGTAAAGTACACATTAACACAATGTATACCCAATATACTTCTATTGACTTTGCCAGCCTTCTCATCTACCAAGTATCTAGGGTAATTCTGCTCCAGTCGCTGTTCCTCTTATTACAGAAGCACTTAGTCTCGGGTTTGGGTTCAACCTTGGGTTTCTTCACTAGAGCAGCAGCTGAATTGCCATTTCATGAAGTATCCCTTCTTGCCCTTGCCCTTCTTGAAACTAGTGGTTTCACTAACCATCAACAATTGATGCTCCTTCTTGATTTCTACTTTTGTGGTGTCAAACATCGCGAATATCTCAAGGATCATCATATATGTCCCTGATATATTATAGTTCATCACGAAGCTCTAGCAGCTTGGTGGTAATGACTTCGGAGAAACATCACTATCTCATCTGGAAGATCAACTTCCACTCGATTCAAATGATTGTTGTACTCAGACAATCTGAGCACAAGCTCAACAATTGAGCTTTTCTCCCTTAGTTTGCAGGCTAAGAAGATCGTCGGAGGTCTTATACCTCTTGACGTGGGCACGAGCCTGAAATCCCAATTTCAGTCCTTGGAACATCTCATATGTTCTGCGATGTTTCAAAAACGTCTTTGGTGCCTCAATTCTAACCCATTTAGCATTACGCACTGAACTATCATGTAGTCATCAAAACGTGTAGGTCAGATGTTCGCAACATCCACAGACGACGTTCGAGGTTCAGCACACTGAGCGGTGCATTAAGGACATAAGCCTTCTACTGTCTGCATAAATGCTACTATCAACTTTCAACTAATTTTTCTCTAGGAACATATCTAAAGAGTAGAACTGAAGCGCGAGCTACGACATAATTTGCGAAGACCTTTTGAACTCCCACTCAGATAGACATCCCTCTAGTCATCTAAGTGATTACATGATCCGAGTCAACTAGGCCGTGTCTGATCATCACGTGAGACGGACTAGTCAACATCGGTGAACATCTTCATGTTGATCGTATCTTCTATATGACTCATGCTCGACCTTTCGGTCTCTTGTGTTCCGAGGCCATGTCTGTACATGCTAGGCTCGTCAAGTTAACCTAAGTGTTTCGCATGTGTTCCGAGGCCATATCTGTACATGCTAGGCTTGTCAACACCCGTTGTATTCGAACATAAGAATCTATCATACCCGATCATCACGTGGTGCTTCGAAACGACAAACTTTCGCAATGGTGCACAGTTAGGGGGAACACCTTCTTGAAATTTTAGTGAGGGATCATCTTATTTACTACCGTCGCTCTAAGCAAATAAGATGTATAAACATGATAAACATCACATGCAATCAAATAGTGACATGATATGGCCAATATCATATTGCTCCTTTTGATCTCCATCTTCGGGGCTCCATGATCATCATCGTCACCGGCATGACACCATGATCTCCATCATCATGATCTCCATCATCGTGTCTTCATGACGTTGTCTCGCCAACTATTACTTCTACTACTACAGCTAACGGTTAGCAATAAAGTAAAGTAATTACATGACGTTTATGTTGACACGCGTCATAAATAAATTAAGACAACTCCTATGGCTCCTGCCGGTTGTCATACTCATCGACATGCAAGTCGTGATTCCCATTACAAGAACATGATCAATCTCATACATCACATATATCATTCATCACATCCTTTTGGCCATATCACATCACATAGCATACCCTGCAAAAACAAGTTAGACGTCCTCTAATTGTTGTTTGCATGTTTTACGTGGCTGCTATGGGTTTCTAGCAAGAACGTTTCTTACCTACGCAAAAAACCACAACGTGATATGCCAATTGCTATTTACCCTTCAAAGGACCCTTTTCATCGAATCCGATCCGACTAAAGTGGGAGAGACAGACACCCGCTAGCCACCTTATGCAACTAGTGCATGTCAGTCGGTGGAACCAGTCTCACGTAAGAGTACATGTAAGGTCGGTTCGGGCCGCTTCATCCCACAATGCCACCGAATCAAGATTGGACTAGTAATGGTAAGCATATTGAACAAAATCAACGCCCACAACTACTTTGTGTTCTACTCGTGCATAGAAACTACGCACAGACCTAGCTCATGATGCCACTGTTGGGGAACGTAGCATAAATTCGAGTCATCTAGCAACGAGGGAGGAGTGGATCTACATACCCTTGTAGATCGCGCGCAGAAGCGTTCAAGAGAACGGGGTTGATGGAGTCGTACTCGTCGTGATCCAAATCACCGATGATCCTAGCGCCGAACGGACGACACCTCCGCGTTCAACACACGTACGGAGCAGCGACGTCTCCTCCTTCTTGATCCAGCAAGGGGGGAGGAGAGGTTGATGAAGATGGCTCCAACAGCAGCACGACGGCGTGGTGGTGGTGGAGCTGCAGTACTCCGGCAGGGCTTCGCCAAGCACTATGGAGGAGGAGGATGTGTTGGAGAGGGAGAGGGAGGCACCAAAGGCGTGGCTTGAGAGGCCCTCCTTCCCCCACTATATATAGGGAGCCTAGGGGGGGCGCCGGCCCTAGGAGATCCAATCTCCTAGGGGGGCGGCGGCCAAGGGAGGAATCCCTCCTCCCCAAGGCACCTAGGAGGTGCCTTCCCCTTTTGGGACTCTTCCCTTCCTTATCTCTTGGTGCATGGGCCTCTTGGGGCTGGTGCCCTTGGCCCATATAGGCCAAGGCGCACCCCCTACAGCCCATGTGGCCCCCGGGGCAGGTGGCCCCACCCGGTGGACCCCCGGGACCCTTCCGGTGGTCCCGGTACAATACGGGTGACCCCGAAACTTGTCCCGATGGCCGAAATAGCACTTCCTATATATAATTCTTTACCTCCGGACCATTCCGGAACTCCTCGTGACATCCGGGATCTCATCCGGGACTCCGAACAACATTCGGGTCACTGCATATACATATCCCTACAACCCTAGCGTCACCGAACCTTAAGTGTGTAGACCCTACGGGTTCGGGAGACATGTAGACATGACCGAGATCGCTCTCCGGTCAATAACCAATAGCGGGATCTGGATACCCATGTTGGCTCCCACATGCTCCTCGATGATCTCATCGGATGAACCACGATGTCGAGGATTCAAGCAACCCCGTATACAATTCCCTTTGTCGATCGGTATGTTACTTGCCCGAGATCCGATCGTCGGTATCCCAATACCTCGTTCAATCTCGTTACCGGCAAGTCACTTTACTCGTACCGTAATGCATGATCCCGTGACCAGACACTTGGTCACTTTGAGCTCATTATGATGATGCATTACCGAGTGGGCCCAGTGATACCTCTCCGTCATACGGAGTGACAAATCCCAGTCTTGATCCGTGTCAACCCAACAGACACTTTCGGAGATACCCGTAGTATACCTTTATATTCACCCAGTTACATTGTGACGTTTGGTACACCCAAAGCACTCCTACGGTATCCGGGAGTTACACGATCTCATGGTCTAAGGAAAAGATATTTGACATTGGAAAACTCTAGCAAACGAACTATACGATCTTATGCTATGTTTAGGATTGGGTCTTGTCCATCACATTGTTCTCCTAATGATGTGATCCCGTTATCAACGACATCCAATGTCCATGGCCAGGAAACCATAACCATCTATTGATCAACGAGCTAGTCAACTAGAGGCTTACTAGGGACATGGTGTTGTCTATGTATCCACACATGTATCTGAGTTTCCTATCAATACAATTATAGCATGGATAATAAACGATTATCATTAACAAGGAAATATAATAATAATAACTAATTTATTATTGCCTCTAGGGCATATTTCCAACACTTTTATCATTAGTTACCTTGCTGTTTTTATATTTTCAGATTACAAATACTCATATCTACTATCCATATACCACTTGTATCACCATCTCTTCGCCGAACTAGTGCACCTATACAATTTACCATTGTATCGGGTGTGTTGGGGACACAAGAGACTCTTTGTTATTTGGTTGCAGGGTTGCTTGAGAGAGACCATCTTCATCCTACGCCTCCCACGGATTGATAAACCTTAGGTCATCCACTTGAGGAAAATTTGCTGATGTCCTACAAACCTCTGCACTTGGAGGCCCAACAACGTCTAGAAGAAGAAGGTTGTATAGTAGACATCAGTGACGGGGACGGTGACCAGAAAGTGTCTTGGAGTGAGAGTGAGAGTGTGGCAAGGGAGAGGAAATGGGCGGGATGGGGTATAGGATAAGGTGGTTTTAGCAGTAGCACGGGAAGCCAAGCAAGCGCTACAGCTAAAATTTTAGTTGTAACACGTTTTTGCAAACCGCGCTGCTACTAAAGCTAGACCCGGGTGGCCGTGTGGCTCACTTAGCAGTAGCGCCTAGCCAGTGAGCGTGCGCTACTGCTAAGTATTACCTGTAGCGCGCCTGCTTTACACGCGCTACTGCTAGTTAGCAGTAGCGCGTCCTTTTAACAAGCGCTACTGATAATGCTATGTGTATAAGGCTTTCCCTAGTAGTGGTGGGTTACTCTTCTTGACACGGCTCTGACCATGACTATGGAATTCGAGAAGGTGAGCACACCACAACCCCGACAGTAGCCTATCCCTACCCCAAGATGCGTCGCCTGAGGGCGGTGACCTCCTTCCCAGTCACCGCATCCCTAGAGCTGCGCCCGCGGCCCAATACTCATGTCCTGGCACCCCTCTCTTTCCACATTGGATCCGTAAGGATGATGCATGGCGGCGACCATATCGACCCAGAACCGTGCTCCTTGGGCACCCCTGTGATGATGCACGACAGAGACCGGATCAACCATTAGGTGTGTCGTTTTCAGAGGATGTTAGCCCAGCGGTGCGGCAGGCAAAATATCATGGTGGTGGGGAGATCGGGAGGATCATGATCATTTTTTGCGTGAGGCAAAGGAGGTAGGCTTTTTTTGCATGTTGGGAGGTGGGAGCGGATTAGTTCTTTCGTAGAGGGGGTCGAGGGGAGGGGAGTTGGACGTACCACGTACAATCCACAACCCCATTTAATAGTAGACATACTGTTCAAAAAACTTACTACTAATTATCTACATCACTATTAAGTGTCTGACTAGTTAATTAATTGCATTAATAGCTCGATTTCATAATTGATTTGGCGTGAAAAAGCCTACTTAAATAGACTTAATTAATTACACGCATAATTATTTGTCTATCAATTAGTTGCATTAATGGCCCGATTTCCAAATTGATTATGTGCTCAGCTTTTTATTTTCTTTGAACTAATGAATCAATTTCATAATTGATTTGGCGTGAAAAATTCCTACTTAAATAGACTTAATTAATAGCACGTGTAGTTAATTGTTTTCCTATTAGTTGCATTAATGACTTCATTTCCGGACTAACTTGATGTGGGATTTTTTTACTTAAATATATTTAATTAATTGCATGTTAATTAATTGTCTCGCTATTAATTGCATTAGTGAGTTGATTTTTCAAATTGATTCGGTGCTTGGTTTCTTTATTATTTTTGCATTAATACCTCGATTTCATAATTGATTCGGCGTGGATAAATCACAACTTAAGCAGACTTAATTAATTGCACACGTAGTTACTTGATTTCTAAATTTATTCGGTGCTTGTTATTATTATTATTATTATTGTTGTTGTTGTTGTTGTTGTTGTTGTTGTTGTTGTTGTTGTTGCATTAAAGGATGGGTACCGACGACATACAAACTCCCTTTTTAGGAGTAGAGATTTTAGGAGTAGAGAAGATTAAAATCACACCCTCTATATAAAACCTCGGCCAGAGGGATCCATGGCCATTGCCTCTCAATTCTCATACTTCATTTGAATTCCAGAAGTTGAAGAACAAACATGAGAGGGAGCAGTCTGGTGTGCGTGGCTACTCTCTTGTTCGTCGGGTGCCTTGCTGTGGTGGGACAATGTAAGCATAACACCGTCTTATCATTATTTTACATACATACATACATTGATGCCTTCAAATCTACAATTGTTGTAGAGGCATATGTACTGGCCGTACATTGTTGTGTTCTAACATGCATATTGCCGATGTGATAGGTCGTCTTGTGGCTACAAGAAGCAACCAAGAACATCCTCATGCCAACATAACGGCAAACGCTACCGCCGTGGATTCATCGCTGAATGAAAGCAAAATCACGTTGAAGTGGTGTGTGAGGAGGGACTGCGATCATCCAAAGGACCCGTTCGTCTGGAAAAACTGTTACTGCTGTGTCACGCAGCCGGGCAGTCCGTGTTGGCGTCATGTGAATGAATGCCAAGCAAATTGCCCATCGTGTCATCCTGATTGCCCGCCTGCATCAGCAATCGAGCTACACGCATAAATGAATGTATGCGTACTTGCGTCGTTAGTAATTTTATAAAGCTGGCCCGGGAAAGTCTTCATCAAATAAAGTACGTAGTGTGCTGCTCATGACCTCATTCATGTACGCAATATATATTTCACTCTAGTCTATCTATCTGTATATATATTTCAGGTTTGCATCATATCACACAGTAGACCGAATATATGCAACTTGTTTGCGGACAGTATATTATTTGCTTTGTCGCCGGATGTACGAAAACAAGGTGGTCATGGAGAATGATCCATGAAAAGTACTCCTATAGTATTATTTTTGAACTGCGATCCATGGAAAGTTATTCGGCCGGCGCTTCTGGCTGGACCGAGAGTCAGATTCCCATGCATGTTCGCGCAGTCATCTGCATATTTGAAATCGTTATATCCTGACCATCACTTCTCTTGGTGTCCACCTCAACCAAGCCAGTGCCCTCCCCCAGTTCCATCTGTTAGCCATAATCTTGACATGCAAGATTCGCGCGAAGAGGCAGGAGTGCTGTCCGGGTCATGGGTTAGTGGCCGCTGTGGTACGTGCATGGAGTCGGCTGCATGAAAGTAGTATAGTCAGTTGTGTGGGCATGCATGCTAGCCGCTGGCCAGGTCGTGTGTTACCGTTGGAGAAAATGATACTCGCGCGTGCATGCATGGCTGTTTGTTGCATGGCCGGTCGGATGCTGCGGACAGATTCCAACGAAGTTAGCCGGCCGTGCGTACTACTCCCTCCGTTCCAAATTACTCGTCGGAGGAAGTACGTGGGTAAGTAGCCGACTGTGCCGTGCGTGTGCTATTTAAGCAGAGAAGATGTAGTTCCAGTTGGCCGAGGAGTAGTAGCGGGAGTTATTCTTTAGATCTTGTACACTGCAAGGTGTTTAGAGGAGGAACTGTTTGTATATTTGTCATATTTTGCTTATTTATACATGATAGACACTTAGTTAGTCTTTCTTTCTATAAAAATAGGCACCGTTGCTTTAAAAAGTTTGATTTATCTTTCTAAGCATCTTCCTAAGCACCTAGCAGTGTTAAAGGCCTTAGGCATGTGTAGTCTCCCATGTATCTTGGTGTGAGTCGGAATAAAGTGAGGAGAAGATAACGGCTTATGTCATCGGTACGTATGGCGCCACAAATACTCGTATGCTCAAATTCATATCGAGTTTGTCTCTTTCCGTCAGGCGTTCATGTCGCTCGGGGCTGCTCGGCTTTCGTCGCCGGAGGGTAGCTCCAACATCCTCTGTTGCAAGCAATCAGCTTGAGATCACTTAGCAGGTTATCGAGCTAGTTTACCAGCGGACAGATCAGCGGAGGCACTGTTCGTGTATCTGCCATTGCTTACACCGCAATTTCATTGTAGAGGGAGACTGCATTTCTTCGAAAAAGGAATTATACCAGGTCACTACATCAAGCTATGTACACACTTATTTTTATTAAATTATTCAACAGAGTCTGATAGAACAAAGGAAAACGTTTAAAGTCAGCGTGCCGGCCAAACTTTCGGCCGGATCGCGCGTCACGCTGGCTCCAGCAAAACCACCCACTGCGTAGGACGTGTGCACGTGGTGGGCCTTGCACAACCGCCCTCTCTCTTATCCTTATCCTTTCCCTGGTCTTTCCTTTTGTCTTTCTTCTACCTCCAGCCATGACATGTTCTGTTGTCTACAGCCACGATTTTTCTCTCTCATCCACGCTGCTCACGAACCACTGCAAGCTTCCCTCACCGGCGGCCATGTTTGCTGCGACCAACAGCTGCCGGTGGTGGAGAGGGAGGGCTCCGGTGCTACAACCTGTAGTTTTTTGGCTGCAACCGGAGTCTGAAGATGCTGGAACCAGAGGCCACGCTTGCTGCAACCAGTAGCTGCCGGCGACAAAGACGACGAGCTCCGGACAAGAGAAATCAGATGTTACAACCAGTGCACATCGGAGCTACAACCGTCAACGCCAAATGCTACGCCTGGTGGCATTTTTTGTTGGAACCCGAGGAAGAATGGGCTTCGATGGACGTGTGTCAGAGCTGCAACCAGTACTGTAAAATGCTACATCCAGCAACCAAAAAAGCTACATCCTGCTTTGAAAAAAGCTTCAATGGATACGGGATAGCTGAAGGTCGGCCACCACACAGCGCAAAAAGCTGCAACCGGCAGCGAGAAAGCTACAACCGGCTTCAAAAAAAGTTTCAAACAGATACGGGGTAGTTGGAGGTCGACCACCGCACAGCCGAAAAAAGTTGCAACCGGCCACGAGAAAAGCTATACAAGCCGCTTCTAAAAAAGCTTCAAACAGAAAATGGTCGCTAACAATGGCGAGCGGCAAACGATGAAGCTGCGTGACGGTGCTGCAATGGGCGCATGACAAGCTACGACAGCGGCCGATGGCGATGCTGGAACCCTCACCCCGGAGGTGCTGCAACCAAGGGGTGTGAGACACATCGAGATGCAAAGGCGGAGCTGCATCCGGGGAGCGGCACCGGCGAGCGGCGACGGTGAGCAGCCCCGACAAGCTGCAGCGCCCCGGCGAGCTGCGACGGCGAGCGGCCCCGGTGAGCTGCAACGGGGCGGCCAAGGGCGACACCGGGATGCTGACCTGTGGATTTCTTTCTTTTTTTTGTTCTCGCGCACATCTAGAAGGGAGGAAGACGACCTGGGTCGCAGGGGCAATCTCGCGCGTTTATGCGGGTAGATCCGACGCCTGGCAGCAGACCGGCCCAAATTTGGGCCGGCGCGCCAGCGCCTAACAACGCCCAAATCCATATATCAACCCAAAGCCAATTTTTGACGATCTCTGTCGCTACCCCTACTAGTTTGATGATGTGCACTGACGCACCAACGCACACCATCAAATCTGATGGCCTCACCAAGCCAACCTACACCGAGTCGAGAGCACCAAACGGTGTAGCAGACCCTTAGCGCACATCGCATGTGCACCCCCTAGAATGTGCCGCCACCACGACGCCAGATAGCGCCACCATTCCACGGGCGTCCATCAACATGCCTCCCTCACCGATGTCGATGCGCTAGAAGCTACACCGCTCCACCTTGGCCACCGTGCGAGTGAAGGAAATATGCCCTAGAGGCAATAATAAAGTTATTATTTATTTCCTTATATCATGATAAATGTTTATTATTCATGCTAGAATTTTATTAACCGGAAACTTAGTACATGTGTGAATACATAGACAAACAGAGTGTCACTACTATGCCTCTACTTGACTAGCTCATTGAATCAAAGATGGTTAAGTTTCCTAGCCATAGACATGAGTTTTCATTTAATTAACAGGATCACATCATTAGAGAATGATGTGATTGACTTGACCCATTCCGTTAGTTTAGCACTTGATCGTTTTAGTTTACTGCTATTGCTTTCTTCAGGACTTATACATGTTCCTATGACTATGAGATTATGCAACTCTCGAGTACCGGAGGAACACTTTGTGTGCTACCAAACATCACAACGTAACTGGGTGATTATAAATGTGTTCTATAGGTGTCTCCGATGGTACTTGTTGAGTTGGCATAGATCGAGATTAGGATTTGTCACTCCGATTGTCAGAGAGGTATCTCTGGGCCCTCTCGGTAATGCACATCACTATAAGCCTTGCAAGGAATGCAACTAATGAGTTAGTTGCGGGATGATGCATTACGGAATGAGTAAAGAGACTTGCCGGTAACGAGATTGAGCTAGGTATTGAGATAACGACAATTGAATCTCGGGCAAGTAACATACCGATGACAAAGGGAACAACGTATGTTGTTATGCGGTTTGACCGATAAAGATCTTCGTAGAATATGTAGGAGCCAATATGAGCATACAGGTTCCGCTATTGGTTATTGACCGGAGACATGTCTCGGTCATGTCTACATAGTTCTTGAACCCGTAGGGTCCGCACGCTTAACATTCGGTATTATGAGTTTATGTGATTTGATGTACCGAAGGTAGTTCGGAGTCCCGGATGTGATCACGGACATGACGAGGAGTCTCGAAATGGTCGAGACATAAAGATTGATCTATTGGACGACTATATTCGGATACCGGAAGTGTTCCGGGTGATTTCGGAGAAACCTGGAGTGCCGGAGGCTTACCGGAACCCTCCCCCCCCCCCGGAGAAGTAATGGGCCACATGGGTTGTAGTGGAGAGAGAGGGCCGGCCAGGGCATGCCGCGCGCCCCCTCCCCCCTCTGGTCCGAATTGGACTAGGGAAGGGGGGCGGCGCCCCCCTTTCCTTCTCCCTCTCCTCCTTCCTTTCCCCTTCCTAGTAGTAGTAGGAAAGGGGAGTCCTACTCCTACTAGGAGTAGGACTCCTCCTCCTGGCACACCCTGCAAGGGCCGGCCGGCCTCCCCCTTGCTCCTTTATATACGGGGACAGGGGGCACCCTAGGACAAACAAGTTGATTGTTCCAAGTCGTGTGCAGTGCTCCCTTCCACCATAATCCACCCCGATCATATCGTAGCGGTGCTTAGGCGAAGCCCTGCGTCGATTGCAGCATCATCACCGTCATCACGCCGTCGTGCTGACGGAACTCTCCTGTGAAGCTCTGCTGGATCGGAGTTCGTGGGACGTCATCGAGCTGAACGTGTGCTGAACTCGGAGGTGTCGTACGTTCGCTACTTGGATCGGTCGGATCGTGAAGACAAACGACTACATCAACCATATTCTCATAACGCTTCCGCTTATGGTATGCACGGGTACGTGGACGATACTCTCCTGTCTCGTTGCTATACATCACCATGATCTTGCGTGTGCGTAGGATTTTTTTTTGAAATTACTACGTTCTCCCAACAGTGGCATCCAAGCCAGGTTTATGTGTAGATGTTATATGCACGAGTAGAACACAAAGGAGTTATGGGCGTGGGCATATACATATTGATTGCCGTCACTAGTTGATTCTTAATTCAGCGGCATTGTTGGATGAAGCGGCCCAGACCGACATTACGCGTACGCTCATGCGAGACTGGTTCTACCGACGTGCTTCACACACAAGTGGCTAGTGGGTGTCTGTTTCTCCAGCTTTAGTTGAATCGGATTCATTGAACAAGGTTCTTTCTGAAGATCAAAAAGCAATCACTATACCGCGTTGTGGTTTTTGATGCGTAGGTAAAAACGGTTCTTGCTCATCCCATAGCAGCCAAGTAAAACTTGCAACAACAAAGTAGAGGACGTCTAACTTGTTTTTGCTAAGCATGTTGTGATGTGATATGGTCAAGACATGATGCTAAATTTTATTGTATGAGATGATCATGTTTTGTTAAAGTTATCGGCAACTGACAGAAGCCTTATGATTGTCTCTTTATTGCATAAGATGCAAGTGCCATGTAATTGCTTTACTTTATCGCTACGCGATAGCAATAGTTGCAAAAGCAATAGTTGGCGAGACGACCATGTGACGCCACATTGATAGAGATCAAGATGATGGAGATCATGGTGTCATGCCGGTGACGATAGACATCATGACGGTACTTTAGAGATGGAGATCAAAGGCGCAAGATGATCATGGCCATATCATGTCACATATTTTTTTAAACTTTTTTTGTTGTTTCCTTATTTTAATTTGAACTTATTAGTTATTCTAAGAATGAGAATCTGAGGTTTTTATAAACTTTGAACTTCTCTGTTATTTTAATTTGAACTTCTTAGCTTTATTCTTTCGTAACGAGGAAAATCGAGTTTTTTGAACTTCTTTGTTTAAAATTTTGAACTTCTTGGTTTTTATTTTTTAATAATGTGAAAAATCTTATTTTTTATTGACATCGAACTTCACCATTTTTTAAATTTGAACTTCTTAGTTTTATTGGTTAGTAACAGGGAAAATGCTTTTTTATATAAACGTGATACCGCGCCATTATTTTAATTTGAACTTCTAGTTTTTAGAGAGGGAAAATCAGCTTTTATATAATCTTTTGAAATGCGCCTCTTTTTAATTTGACATTCTCTGGGTTTCTTTACAAACGGGGAAAATCCGTTATAAAGATTTTTGAACTGCCTTTTTTAACTTCTTGCTCAATTTTTTTAACTTCCAAATTTGTCTTTTAGATATTAAAAACATCATTTTTTTAATGTTGACCTGCTTCGGTTTTTAAATTTGAACTTCTTATAGAATTTTGTCGTGACATTTTATGCATTTTTTGCTTTTCGGTGAAATGGCTTAGGCGGTCCCTTTTTCATTTGATGGTTTTTCTTCTGTACCACGTGAACTTCGGATTTTCTCAAACATGAACTTCGCGTGCTATTAATTTTTTTTCATGAAACTCCATATATTTTATTCTTTGAATTCCATGATTTTTTTTTGTTTACATTTTTTGTTTAAACTTCGAAGTTTGTTACATCTGAACTTTCGAAATCACACCTTTTTACACACACATTTTCCCTTGGTTCCAAATGTGCAAAAACAATAGGAAAATTTGGGTCAATTCTCATAAGCAATAGGACAAACATTTAGAGGGCATCCATAATAGTTTTTTTGTTCTATTTTGTTCGACTTGCCAGGAGTAACTTGCTCGGCCTGACATGGGTTGTCTACAACCACGAGTTATTTTCGTCATATCTCGAACTTTGAAAAATGAAAACAGCGATGACTGTATCTCACATAGTGTCAAAACAAACAAAAAAGATGAATGTGTCTCACAGAGAGCACAACAGAGCATTGCGGCCAGTGCAGAACACACATCGCACGCGCACTAAGAGGAGGGCCACCGGCTTGAGCGTAAGATGCATCAGAACATGGATTGCCGGAGTTCTCGCCGTAGGCAAGAGCAAGGCAGGGGTCTCCAAGCACGCATCCGTCTCATCACCCTTTTTCTTCTTCCCCTCAAAATCCCTTTTTTGTCTTCCTTCATCAGAATGGAGCCTGGTGTCGCCGGCGAGGATCTCACGGCCGCGGGGGGAGGGAGCTTGTGGAGGACCGGAATGGGTGGGTGTGCTGCAAGAAGTGGTTGCAGCACGATGGCATGGGGCCACTGGCAAAAGGACAAGAAGTTCAGAGCGGCAGGGCTGTAAGGTCACCTCCTCCATTGATGCGCTTAGAAGCGGGAATCCGCGGTGAGTTATGGTAGGACGTGGTGCAGAGGCATCGCGGCAGGAGAAATCCATGGCATCAAGGAATAGGCGACGGGAACAGGAGACGGTTGGAGGAGGCTGGCAGTGCGAGATCTTGGATGCTGGCGGTGCCACGGGGTGCTGGTAGGGGGACGGCCCTGGTTTCCATTGGGGCCCGGCGATGCGCGGGGCGGCGGTTGGCACGCTGGGGCAGGGGGTTGGCGGCGGCGGGTGGCGCGCTGTGGCCGGGGGTGGGCGGCGACGTGTGGCGCGTTGGGGCCGGGGGTGGGCGGCAGCGGGAGGCAAGCTGGGACCGGCGGCGGGAGGTGCGCTGGGGCTGGTGGTGGGCGGCTGCGGGAGGCGCGTTAGGGACGGCGGTGGGCGGCGGCGGGAGGCGCGTTGGGGCCGGCGGTGGGCGGCGGCTGGAGGCGAGCTGGGGCCAGCGGTGGGCGGCGGGTGTGTTGGAAATATGCCCTAGAGGCAATAATAAATTAGTTATCATTATATTTCCTTGTTCATGATAATCGTTTATTATCCATGCTATAATTGTATTGATAGGAAACTCAGATACATGTGTGGATACATAGACAACACCATGTCCCTAGTAAGCCTCTAGTTGACTAGCTCGTTGATCAATAGATGGTTACGGTTTCCTAACCATGGACATTGGATGTCATTGATAACGGGATCACATCATTAGGAGAATGATGTGATGGATAAAGACCCAATCCTAAGCCTAGCACAAGATCATGTAGTTCATATGCTAAAGCTTTTCTAATGTCAAGTATCATTTCCTTAGACCATGAGATCGTGCAACTCCCGGATACCGTAGGAGTGCTTTGGGTGTGCCAAACGTCACAACGTAACTGGGTGGCTATAAAGGTACACTACAGGTATCTCCGAAAGTGTCTGTTGGGTTGGCACGAATCGAGACTGGGATTTATCACTCCGTGTAAACGGATAGGTATCTCTGGGCCCACTCGGTAGGACATCATCATAATGTGCACAATGTGATCAAGGAGTTGATCACAGGATGATGTGTTACGAAACGAGTAAAGAGACTTGCCGGTAACGAGATTGAACAAGGTATCAGGATACCGACGATCGAATCTCGGGCAAGTATCGTACCGCTAGACAAAGGGAATTGTATACGGGATTGATTAAGTCCTTGACATCGTGGTTCATCCGATGAGATCATCGTGGAACATGTGGGAGCCAACATGGGTATCCAGATCCCGCTGCTGATTATTGACCGGGGAGTCATTTCGGTCATGTCTGCATGTCTCCCGAACCCGTAGGGTCTACACACTTAAGGTTCGGTGACGCTAGGGTTGTAGGGATATGTATATGCAGTAACCCGAATGTTGTTCGGAGTCCCGGATGAGATCCTGGACGTCACGAGGAGTTCCGGAATGGTCCGGAGGTAAAGAATTATATATAGGAAGTGCTATTTCGGGCATCGGGACAAGTTTCAGGGTCACCGGTATTGTACCGGGACCATCGGAAGGGTCCCGGGGGTCCACCGGGTGGGGCCACCTGCCTCGGGGGGGCCACATGGGCTGTAGGGGGTGCGCCTTGGCCTATATGGGCCAAGGGCACCAGCCCAAAGAGGCCCATGCGCCTAGGGTTCATGGAAGGGAAGAGTCCCAAAGGGGGAAGGCACCTCCTAGGTGCCTTGGGGAGGAGGGATTCCTCCCTTTGGCCGCACCCCCTAGGAGATTGGATCTCCTAGGGCCGGCGCCCCCCCCCCTTGGACTCCCTATATATAGTGGGGAAAGGAGGGCCTCTAGACCACGCCTTTGGTGCCTCCCTCTCCCTCTCCAACACATCCTCCTCCTCCATAGAGCTTGGCGAAGCCCTGCCGGAGTACTGCAGCTCCATCACCACCACGCCGTCGTGCTGCTGCTGGAGCCATCTCCATCAACCTCTCCTCCCCCCCCCCCTTGCTGGATCAAGAAGGAGGAGACGTCGCTGCTCCGTACGTGTGTTGAACGCGGAGGTGCCGTCCGTTCGGCGCTAGGATCATCGGTGATTTGGATCACGACGAGTACGACTCCATCAACCCCGTTCTCTTGAACGCTTCCGCGCGCGATCTACAAGGGTATGTAGATCCACTCCTCCCTCGTTGCTAGATGACTCCATAGATAGATCTTGGTGACACGTAGGAAAATTTTGAATTTATGCTACGTTCCCCAACAGGGTGGCACTGACAGCGGGAGGATTGGGGCAGAGAGCAGTGCGAGAGGTGGCGGTGGTTGAAGGTCATGACATGGTGACTGGGCCGATCAGAGTGGTTTGATGGACCGGTCAGGTTGCTTGTTTTGTGTTTTCGGATCTCGGAAACATGTGATCGGGCCCTTATAGGGCTGACTGTGATCCAAATAACTATTCTGTTGTTATATATATATATATATATATATATATATATATATATATATATATATAGGGATTGACTATTCGTCACTCTGGGTGATGAATAGTTATTCTTCATCATCCTCTATTTTACCATCAGTGGACTCTAATTTTACGTTATGTAAATTTTGCCTTATTTCCAAAGTAAAAAGAGACTATAAGAAAATATATAATCGTCGAAAAAAATATTTTATGTGATGTAAAATTACAAATGTAAAAACATAATGTAAAATACACATAAACTGTAAATTTTCTTGTCTTATGACCTATATTTTTTTTCTTATGCCAAATTTTACGTTGTGAATCAATAGGAATGTAACTATTTGAATTCCAAACGTAATTTAATTATGAAATGATCATAAGATTACCTCGGATGAAGAATAACTTATTCTGCACCCTGGGTGATGAATAGTAACACTATATATATCGCTTTGTATATATATATATATATACACACACACAAAGCGATATTATTTTAGTAATCTAAAACAACTTATATTCGTTTTTTTCGTGAAAAACATCTCATATTTGTTGACAGAGGGAGTAGTAAATTATCATATCAAAATGTCCCTGCATTTATGGCTATAACAAAATCCAAGATAAATATAATCACAACAATCATTTTTGTGCATGAATAATTCAGTTTTTCTACAATTAGATTATGTGATGCAAATCTAAATCTATATCTCTAATTTCTCTATTGAGGGTAGAAATAGTACACACAATCTCATTGTACAGTTTTGAAACCTTTTTCAAGAAATGAGCAAAACTAAATGGCAATCACATTAAGTTAAAAATTAAAATAGATATGCTTTGGTACACTTTGGCACATCCCTTAAAAAGTTGCACAGATCTCAATCCATTCAGTGGCAGTACAAATTGAAGAGCTAATTTATTGGATCAAAAAGGACAATATGGTCATCTCCCATGCAAGACGATGGTCGCAACAAGCACGTTGAAAAACTCACAGCCTACGGTAGACGCTGGGCGTACCTGCGTGCCACGTGGCCACATTGCCGTACTTGATGGCACCATGACGATACACACGGCTGCAACCCTAGCCACCGCCAAGAGAGGCCAGTCTTCCAGCGCCGTCCTCCGGCGGCCCCTCTCTACCGGCGACCTCGGTCGTTGGTGGTGAGGGGGGTCGCCGGATCCACGTGGTGTGGATCGTTTTTACTCTCTTGTAGTCTAGGTTTTTAGGTTGTTCATCGCTTTGGCTTCGGCGATGGCGATGACAGCGCTGAATAAAGATTCTTCGAATCCTTTTCAACGAGGCCATTGGTCCTATGGTTGGGAATGGATTTGGAAACTAGTCTGTTCAAGTAAGGATGGCGTGGCAGTGGCGGCATCCTCGTGGTGGACAGTGTCCTCGGGCTCCGCCGTTGCGACGGTGTTTGCTCCAGCGTAGGTGCGGAGCTTGGGAGGTAGTCCAGGAGCGGATGCAGATTGTGATCTGCATCGATGACATCTGGAAGACGGAACGTGTTCTGAGTTTGTGGTTCGTGGATGGCAGGTATGGTTTCCCCCTTCGGCGTTTTAGTCGTGGTGGAGTTCCAGATCTGGAGTTCGTGGCGTGTCCGGGTTGTTGCTCCGGTCTGATTCGTTCAACGGCAAAGACTTCACTTTTGGTGAGCCACCTTGGAGGTCCGCAAAGCTGCATATCAGCTATGGAGCTGCATCGAGTTCGGGTGAGGAGGTGATCCGTTATTCTTTTCTTCGGTGGCCGTCGTGGTGATGCCGGGGGCAGATGACGGGCGTTGGTGTCAAACTCAGAGATGTTTTGCTATCTTTTCAGTTTTGTTATGTCAATATTTACGCAACTTGTATTTTGATCTTTATAATATGAATGAGACATGTGTTACCATGTAAAAAAAGACTAAGCAAAGATTTGCTTGAACCGCAGACGGTTGCCTGCATGGCAACACGCCATGCATGTGGGGATTCCGTGGCCGTCACTAATGGCAGCATAATGTCGGCCACCGGGAACCACCCACCTCCATGCATGACGTCGCACTCGCACACATCTATCTGCTGCCGCGTTCATCTTCACAGCCAACGCGGCCTTCACCTCCAAACCCTAGCGGTAGTTCATATTTGAGTGCATGGCCATTGCGCAAGACAGATCTTTATAAATACTATCCCCTCTGTTTCAAAATAAGTATCTCAACTTTATACTAACTCCGGTATAAAATTATACTAAGCTTGATACAGTTATTTTGGGATGGAGGGAGTACATAGTATGGTTATTAGTAAAACGGTATACATATGTGCATGCATTTCAGAGGTTTTTGCTTCTGATGATATTGTTTAATTCCACTCACTCCCACACATGGAGTTTTTGTTGTTGTGGTTCCTTTCGTGGTTGTAAGAGCATCTACATAGCCGGGCGCCCCAAACCTGTCTCAAACGTCCGGGCGGACGGCCGGGTCATAAAAATTCAACTCAGGCGGGCTCCTTAAATAGGCCTCAAACGCCTGGGCTGATCGGCACCCTTCATGTCTAGCCCAAATTTGAGGCGGATATGAAGGCGCCTAAGCGCGCCCGCCACGTCGGACCCGACAGCCCTACCCCACCGCATATTGCATTAAATCCACCAAACCCTTCCTCCTCCTCCCGCCTCCCTCCTATCTTTCCCTTGCCCAAGCCCTGGCCCTCCTCCACCCTTGCTCCCCATCCTCACCACCTGTCCCGATCCGCCGCCCTACATGTCGTCCAACCCGTCCCCGACCGCCACGACGTAGACTGCGTACGCCTTGAAATTGAGAGGGGAAAATCGAGTTGGAGAAGCAAGAGGCGGCGATCAAATGGGAGATCGAGAAGGTGAAGACACTTGGAGAGATCGAGCTTGAGAAGGAAAGGTTGCATCTCGCATGGAAAGCGGAGGGTGTGAAGATCATATGTTGGCGGACGAAACCTCTTGGATGAGCATGCAAAGAAGTGATTTGCGGAAAAGATGAAGGAGATCAACGAGCGTAGGAACTACGAGCGGCGAGGGAGGCTGCGGCAGCAACGGAGCATGTGGGAAATATGCAGGCAGAGCAGGACGCGAGGATGGCCTCGGAGCAGGTGCCATGGATGGCGTCCGACACACACGGACTCTGCCGCCACCACACACACCACCACCATGCATGAGGAACACGAGCGAAGACCGTAGACGACGATTGCGCAGCGTGCTCGGAGGTGTCCCGCGGTTCTATCTGTGGGAGTAATTAACCCAGGGGCTTTTCTAGGCCCCCGGGAACCAGGAGACCACGATCGTTTGATCACTTTGGCCGCGCTAGTAGGCTCCACTCTTTCTTCCTTTTCTTCGTGTATTTGTGTAATATGTACACTGGCACGCCCACAACGTTTTGCACCCTGATGCAAGGGAGACGTTTATACGAAACCTTTTTCTTTTTGTATGAGTGCATCTTTCCTTTTTCGCGCAAACAAGGTGATTAACACAATGCAAGGAGGTGGCTTCATGGCATCAACTGTACATAGCAGCTATCCACACAATTGTAATGTCCTTTCTCTTGGTTATCGTTCGTTTTTCTTTTCGTCCGTTGCCCAAGGGAGGTGAATGTTGTCTCTCATGAATTAGCTAGGCTAGCGGGTTCAATGCCATCCTCATTCCTCAACTCGGTTAGAGAAACCGCTGGCATTCATTGTAAGGTGGCTGGTGGATAATGTAACTGTCTTTTGATTAAGAGAAATAAAGTTACTGAATTTTTAAAAGAAAATCTTACACTCTTGATTTTATGATGTTTTTCCATCGTCCTGTTGAATGCTTATATTTTACTCTCTTATACACTTATTTTCGGATGGTAAGTAATCTCGTCGGTTAATTCATATATAGTCACTAATCATCTAGCACCTGGTACATCAAATCCTGCTGATAGTAACCGGATGTATGCATGGTAACAAATCATTTTTTTTCGTTTGGCTGCGGAAATGCATGGTAACAAATTACACATTCATAATCTGCAGGTACTGCGTACTATTATTCGGTGATGGCCAGCTATAATGCGCTATCACCAAATCGTCATGCATGCATGGAATCCTTTCATTGAAATTATACTACCCTCCATATATATACTGCGGCCAGAGGGATCCATGGCCGCTGCCTCTCACTTCTCATACTTCATTCGGTTCCCAGAAGCTGAAGACCAAACATGAGAGGGGGCGTGTGCATGGTCCCTCTCTTGTTCATCGGGTGCCTTGTCGCGGTCGGGCAGTGTAAGCATAACACCGACCGTCTTATCGCATACATTCTTGCAGCAAATTTATCAGTCTTGCATAAACCGATGCCTCCGGTTGTACCTCTCCGTTTCTTGTTACTCCGTATACTAGGTTTTTCTTAAGTTAAATTTATGTGTTGTGATCTAACAAACACTACATATATTTATATTGTGTGTGATGATATATATGTAGGTGGTCTTGTGGCTGCAAGAAGCAACCAAGAACATGGTGGCAACATAACCGCGAACGCCAGCGCTGTAGATCCGTCGTCGAATGAAAGCAAGCTCACCCTCAAATGGTGTGTCAAGAGGCACTGCGGTCATAGTTGGTTCGTTATTAAAATCTGTCACTGCTGTGCCACGCTGCCGGGCAGCCCGTGTTGGCGTAGTATAGGCGAATGCCAAGCAAATTGCCCAACTTGTGATCCTTATTGCCCGCCTGCATCAGCAATGGAGCTACACGCATAGAGGGATGCATGCTTACACACAGGCGTGCCGTGCCTTGCTCGCCACTATTACTTTCCGTTCCAAATTACTTGTGGCTAGATACATGTTTATCTAGATAAATCTAAAACAAGTAACTCGGCACGGAAGAAGTATTGCATAAAGCTTGATCAGTGTTGTTGAGATGAAACAACGTGCTGGTGTACAGTCTTTTCCACCTACTAGTCCATGTGCAATGAAAAATTATACTCCAGTATGAGTTAATGAACGACCAATTTGGGTAAACCCTGCTGACCTTTTGGCATTGTGTTCTCCCTCGATCGAACCCCCTTATTCGTAGTACATCTATTTACAGAGCAAGTAGTAGTAGTATATAACAAGCAGCTGATGCAAATCAATGTGGTCATGGAGAACAAATCCATAAGAGTTATTCGGCCGGTGCTGCTTCTTCTAACGGGACTGACATGGTCATCTTCATCCTGGAAGTCGTCCCCAAGAAAGCCATCGTGACCATCGCTTCTCTTCGTGCTCGCATCAAACCTCCTTGCAAAGAGCATCCTCCTTGCAAGCACCATCAAGGTTGAGATCACTTAGCAGGTGCTCCACCCCCTTGATTCAGGCTATCGCCACCGTAGTTGCCAGGACCCAGGAGAAGCATTTTTGTATCCACCAGCACCCCCTCTGTAATAAAATCAAACGAACAGCAATTCATCGAGTGCACAGCTATCACATAAGCTGAAAAGTTTTAAACACAAAACCTAGACGACACCAAAAATAAAAGAATGCCCACAGGTCAGCTATACACATACTCCAACCAGTAGAATAAAAGAATGCTTACAGGCCCAGCCAGGAAAAGGGAACATATTAGGAAATGAACCAGCATGGAATGATTATACAAGACCAATCAAGTTACTGACGAAAACCACTCAAATGGATTATGGATATCACAGACGCCTCTGAAACGGAAGTGCTAATATAACATTGTTCCTATTCATAAAATTAGATCAGGGCACAAAAAGAAACAAGCTGTGTAACAAGTGGACATCATTAAAGAGGGACTCATCCAGCTGGTAGCACAAACAACTTGATAACATACCAGCCTCCAGGAAAAAAATACCAAAAAATCTACAGTTCACGGTGTGCAACATTAGACGAACAATAATGAATCGCACCAATTCATTTATTGCACATCTATCACATAAGCTGAAAAGTTTTGAACAGAAAATCTCTATGAGACCAAAAATCATACTGATGTTTAAAAGTCTAACCATAATCTAATATAATGCAATAGGTAGCATACAGTAAACCAGAAGATGACAGGAACAACACTGCTATTCTCTTACCAAAAACGCAGACCAACTGATTGCCACCGGTAATGACACTCGCGATATTTCTATTACTCATCCATCCTTGGAAGAACAAGTTAGGCTATTCAAAAATGACAAATCCATTCAAGTTAGCAACAGCAAGATACCTCCTCGACGGCACCCTCAGGCCCAAGCCCCAAGGTGGCCGACTTTGGCCTCGCAAGCCTCGTCAACCGTTGCGACACGCACGTCTCTGTCCCGCGGACGCAGCACTTTTGGGCACACCGCACTGGAGGTTTGGATCACCGAGAAGTGTGATGTCTACAGCTTCGGCATGCTCCTCCTGAAGATCGTCAAGCATGGTAGTAACCAAGATGTCGATGCCACGCCGAAGAGCAGCCAGCAATGGTTCCTCATGGTCGCATGGACCAGGTACGAAGCTGGCGAGCTGATGGAACTCATGGTGGCAACAGTCCGCCATGAATCGCGTTGCAGAGGGCTGGTGGAGAGGATGTGCAAGGTGGTGTTCTAGTGCGTGCAGCCGAGGCCGTCAATGAGCGTGGTGGTCAAGAACTGAAGATGCTCGAGGGCAAGACGGAGATCACTCCGCCTTCCAACCCATTCCGCAGTATCTCATGGAGCCGGTGGCGAACCTGCAGATGGCAATGGCGAACGATGTAAACACAGCATCATCGGTTTCAAAAAATGTCATCTTGTTTTGACCTTTGGCGTCTCCAGTATTACCACAGAAGAAATGAAATGCAATCCTGCATTTCCTTCCATATGCGTACCCACCCATATCAATCATCTACAGGTCATGAAAGAACCATACTGAGAATTGCACTGAACAAATCCAAAGCACGCACTCAAAATGCACTACAGAATTCAGCCTAATTACTAGCATATACAGTATATTATAGATAACCAGGTTGATAAACATAGATGATGGTGAGGACTTCGTATGTACCTTAATCATGACACTTGTGTGATAATAAGGTAAGATGATGGTGGTTTGGATGTGGAGGAGTAGGCGGCAGCATCTGTTGATGCAGGAGATGTAGCATGGAGTAAACCTGCCCTCTGTCAGGGTGGCATCCATCCCATGACATGAAGCTGTGAGCATTGCACCCCACCTGCACCATGCTGTGTCCGCCAGTCACCCCTACTCCCCTCTCCCTCATCAGCTGTCGCATCCGCGCTGCCGTCTCGCCAGCGCCGGGCACGCCCATCGACATCAGGTACCCCGCCGCATTGCCCGGCTCCAACTCCAGGACGCGGCAGGCAGCATCACGTCCAACACTCGAGTCGCTGCTGTAGCCTCTGCAGGCGCTTAGCAGCGCACTCCAGGCTGCTGGACTGCTGCTGGTGGATATCCTCTCCTCGATGACCCTAGCGGCCCCCTCAAGGTCCCCTGCACGCGCGAGCATGTCGACGACGCACGATAGGTGCTCCACCTGTGGCTCAACCGAGTGTGTCGCCGTCATCCTCTCGAAGCAGGCCACGCCCTCCTCTACCAGACCTCCGTGCGCGCATGCCGACAGCACGGCCAGCATCGTGACACCGTTCGGCATGATGTCCCATTCCTGCTCCATCCTGTCGAGGAGGGCGAGGGCATCACGTGCGCGGCCATTCATCCCCAGAGCGCCAATCATGGAGTTCCAGGTGAGCACGTCCCTTCGCGGCATCGCATTGAACACCCTCGTCGCCGCAGCCAGGTTGCCGCATTTACCATACATGTCCACCAGAGCGTTGCTGACGTCCCGCTCCAAGGCTAGCCCACTCCTGAGCGCCATGCCGTGGGCGCATCTCGACGCTGCCATCTCCGCACAGTCTGCGCATGCCTCGAGGACGCTCAGTATGGTGACCGAGTTGGGCGTCTCCCCGGCCTCCCTCATCACGACGGCGCACGCGATCGCCTCGCCAGGCCGGCCATTGTGGACGCATCCAGCGATGACGGTGCTCCACGTGACGATGTTCCTCTCAGGCATGCCGCGGAACAGCCTGACCGTGTGCTCAAGCAGGCCGCACTTGGCGTATGCGTCCAGCAGGGCGTTCAACAGAGGCAGGCCTGTCGAGGACAATAGGAGCCCCCTCCTCACGGCCGCGGCATGGACAGACCGGCACCACATGGCCTGGCCGCCCTCGAGCCTCTTGCACAGCTGAAGCAGCACCACCAACGTCGTCTCATCGAAGCCGATGTCGCTGCCCTCTTTCAGCAAGGACGAGGAGGAGGCAAGAAGGTCTAGCGCGTCGGTGGCACGGCCGGTGCGCGCGAGTCCGGAGAGCATGGTGTTCCAGGACACCACGTTCCTGCTCAGGGTCATGTCGAACACCTTCTTGGCGGACTGCAGGTCCAGGCACCTGGCGTACATGTCGACGAGCGAGTTGGCGACGAAGACATCGCAGCCCTGCAGCCCACGGCGCTCCATGAGGGCGTGCAGGGAGGCCCCGAGCGCCAGGTCCTCGAGCTCGGCGCAGGCGCGGAGCGCGACGACGAGGACGACCCCGTCCGGCTCCGGTGCGTCGTCGCCGCCAGCGAGCATGTCCCTGAACATGCACAGGGCCTGGGAGGCCGAGCCCCCCGCGAGGTGTGCCCGCATCATGGAGGTCCAGGATGCGACGTCCCTAAGAGGCATTTCGTCGAACAGCTTCGCCGCGGCAAGGGAGTCGCCGGATGTTGCGTAGGAGGCGAGCAGCGAGTTGGGGACGGTGCAGCCCCCCGGGCGGAAGTAGGCCGTCTTGAGGAGGCAGGCGTGCACGGCGGTGGTGGGGTGCGGCGCGGGCGCGGGCGCGCGGCGGAGGAGGGCGAGGAGGGTGGCCGGCGTGGGCGGGAGGTGGGCTGCGTTGTAGGTGACGGGGGTCGAGGGGCAGCAGAGGTGGGCGACGGCGAGGTCCGGGACTGCGGCGCCGAGGCTGCGCCGCACCGCCGCCGCTGCTGCCGTTCCGATTGCCATTCCGACGGACAGAGAGACAAGTGTAGCAGAGACGGACGCAGCAGCATAGCACAGGCCTTTCTGTGCACCGTCGGATCTCATTTCCATGGCTCGAGTTAATTGCACGGAAAGAAAGTACCACATCGTTGTAACGGGTATCACTAGTCACCTTTTTTCATGTCAGTAACATCTATGCGCCTAATTGTTGCAAAATGGTCTCAACATGGTATAATCTCGTATTGACATTGTATTTGATCGCACGGCCCCACCTGTCAGGTGACACACTGGCCAACCAGCGCGTGCCGCTTCGCTGACTAGGACGAGGCCGACTCGGTCAGTGTAAATGGCTGGGCTGGGTCGAACCAAGCCGCCCACCTCACTCTCGGCCTTGAATCCAGCCTCGCCCTCCTCTCTCTGATTCGCTATCGGCCGCCGCACAGTCCACCATCACCGCCACCCCGCCATGGTGTATGAGGACGAGAGTAGCAACGACTACTCTAGCCTGTTGTACATCAACTCCTCCAACAACGGCATGAAGTACCTGGTGAGTGGTGGATGTAGGGTTAGGGTTATGTTTTCTGCTTTGGGGATTGAGGGGATTCGATCTTTGATTTGGGGATTTTTATTCATTTTGCACCTATAGATCCCTGCTAGCATTGAAGGCGAAGAGTACATGGGCATTGAGGCAGGACCCATTGTTCCTTGCGAGCACCATCGTCTGCCAGCTGAGAGGCGTATTGCCTTTGAGGCATTTGACATGGGCAGGAGGTTCTTAGTTTGTGCTTAGAAAGTAAGATTCTGCACAATCTCTGTTAGTTGTATTAAAATTGATAGTATACATGCTCCTGTTCAGATGGTGTGTAGAGAAGTCCAGCGCAGATGCAGTGCACATGCTCATGTTCTTTAGTTTAGCCATTTCTTAGTAGTACTGATGATCATTATTAAGCCATTTAGTAGTACTGATGCTCATCATTGGAGTAGGCAATTGCTGATGCACTTCTTGTATATTTAATTTGGCCAGAAGATATTAATTTTATAATTGGCCAAGAGCTTAGTTTGCAGTGCAGATGATCATTGTTTAATTGGGGAGCTTAGTGATTGTTTAGTTTCAGATGCTCAAAATTCAGTAAGTGTTTAGTGTCAGGTGTTCATTCTTTAATTGGACAGCTTAGTGATTGTGTCACATGCTCAAAGTTCAGTTATTTTTTAGTGTCAGATGCTCAAAGTTGAGTTATTGTTTAGTATCAGTTGCTTAAAGTTTAGTGTGCTTTGTAGCTGCTGTACTTTTTGTAAAGTTCATTGCTTAAATAATTTGTCTAGGAGGTTGGTTTGCAGTGCACATACTCGGTTGTTCTTTAGTTTATTTAGGGTTAGTGTAGTGCACATGTCATTGTTTACTGCAGTTATTCTGTTGTTCTTTATGTCATTATTAATTGTAGTTTTGATGGAATTGATGCTTACAATAATTTGTCATGTGTCAATTGGAAATCACTTAGATAGTTGAATGGGTTGACCCAGAGTGGGAGATGTATGAAGACAGAAGGAGTGATAGGAAGAAGGGTAACCTGGAGAGTTCATTTACTATTTGCCATTTGACAGAAGAGATTGCCTTTGCTGCTGCTTTCACCCTACCTGGAGGATACAGCAATGGTGCTGGAAGCGAGGGACTTCCCGTCATGGCTCGCAAGGTTGCATTTCAGGCATTCTTGATCTCTGATACCTTAGCAATGTGCTCTTCATTTGCTGCCGCCTTCATATGCATCATGGCAAGGTGGGAGGATTACGAGTTACTATAGATCCTTTACTAAGAAGCTCATGTGGTTTGCATATGTGGCAACTACCACAACCTTTTCAACTGGTTTATATACGGTGTTGGCCCCACATCTCCACTGGTTGGCCATTGCAATTTGCATTACTGTAGCTTTGTTGCCCATTCTGACGAAGCTACTGGGCGAATGGCCTGTCTTGAGGCTTAGGTTTCGGCTGGGAAAAACTTTCAACTATGATCTCCTTGACATTGTGTGACCTCAGATATTTGTCTTCTGGTCCTTGTAACATTTTGTTATCTATCTGTAGTTGACACTGTTTGGCTACTCATATAGAATTGTTCGCTTATCATGAAAAAATATTGTATTATTATTCTTGTATTCAGCTCAAATTTTGGGACGGAATGTGGTCATGTTATTCTTGTATTCCACTTAAACTAAATGCAGTGATTCGGTCTCTAGAGATAATTCATGCCATCTGCAATGGCAGTCGCCATAGGTTATCTACATCTGAAAGACGAGAGTTGTCAAGAAACCATACAAAAAGATGCTAAAAGCACCATAGAAAAGTATCGCCTCGTCTGCATCCGAGCCAGACGGATCGTCTGTGGCATCTGGAGCGTGAGGCGTTAGGGTCGAGGCAGAACGCGGCGCAGAAGATCCGAGGCTGCGGGACAAATCCAGCGCAGGCCCATCATGCCGCGATGATGAGGTGGGCCCAGCCGAATCCGCGCCGGATCAAGCGGCAGGAGGCAGGGCCGGATCGGTATTGGAGCCCGCGCCTGGCGCCAGACGGGGCTGCGCCCCGGTCGACGGGCGGCGCTCGTAGTGGAGGGGCCCAGCAGCGGCCCAGCGGGTCTCGGTGCGCTGCGTGGGGGCGTCCGAGTGGTGCAGGCCGGCGGGAGCATCTGGGCCAGGGGCGGGGCGCCGCATGGCGGATGTGGAGCCGCGACGGGCAGGCGACACGGGATCCTACGCACTACCGTCCTGGTGCGGGCCAGATCCTGAGAACGATCCGCTGTCAGTCTGTAGGGGAATGGATCTCGAGGAGGATCCGCTCTCCAATTCTGGACACATAAAATGTGTCGTGTCGGGAGCGCTTTCTGCATCATTTTTGCTTATTTCTGCACCTGTTTCTTCATAGTTATCATCATCTGCATCATCACACAACTCAGAGACGTGGTTATGAGCATTAGTTAACATTGAGTCACTACAATTATTTTCCCCTTGGGTGATTCCGGTAAGGCTAGAGGGCAAGATAAGAATCTCTTTGCGAAGGAGAGCTCCGGCATTGGGATGAAGATCGGAAAAGGGAAACTTAGTCTCATCAAAAACAACGTCTTGAGAGATGTAGATGCGACCAGTAGAAACATCAAGGCACTTGACACCTTTGTGTTAAGCGCTATAACCAAGGAAAACACATTGTTTAGAGCAAAACATGAGCTTGCGAGGATTGTAAGGATGAAGGTTGGGCCAACAAGCGCAACCAAACACACAGAGAGTGGTATAGTCCGGTTTAGTGTGGAGGAGATGCTCAATAGGAGTTTCATAGTTGATGACACGACTAGGTAGCATATTGATGATGTGAACAGCTGCAAGGAAGCCTCATCCCAAAACTTAAGGGGCATGGAGGCACCAGCCAACAGTGCTAGACCAACTTCAAGTATTTGTCTGTGTTTGCGTTCAGCAAACCCATTTTGCTGGTGACGTGTGGACAAGATGAAGGAAATATGCCCTAGAGGCAATAATAAAGTTATTATTTATTTCCTTATTTCATGATAAATGTTTATTATTCATGCTAGAATTTTATTAACCGGAAACATAATACATGTGTGAATACATAGACAAACAGAGTATCACTAGTATGCCTCTACTTGACTAGCTCGTTGATCAAAGATGGTTATGTTTCCTAACCATAGACATAAGTTGTCATTTGATTAACGGGATCACATCATTAGGAGAATGATGTGATTGACATGACCCATTCCATTAGCTTAGCACCCGATCGTTTAGTATGTTGCTATTGCTTTCTTCATGACTTATACATGTTCCTATGACTATGAGATTATGCAACTCCCGTTTGCCGGAGGAACACTTTGTGTGCTAACAAACGTCACAACGTAACTGGGTGATTATAAAGGTGCTCTACAGGTGTCTCCAAAGGTACTTGTTGGGTTGGCGTATTTCGAGATTAGGATTTGTCACTCCGATTGTCGGAGAGGTATCTCTGGGCCCTCTCGGTAATGCACATCACCTAAAGCCTTGCAAGCATTGCAACTAATGAGTTAGTTGCGAGATTATGTATTACGGAACGAGTAAAGAGACTTGCCGGTAACGAGATTGAACTAGGTATTGAGATACCGACGATCGAATCTCGGGCAAGTAACATACCGATGACAAAGGGAACAACGTATGTTGTTATGCGGTCTGACCGATAAAGATCTTCGTAGAATATGTAGGAGCCAATATGAGCATCCAGGTTCCGCTATTGGTTATTGACTGGAGACGTGTCTCGGTCATGTCTACATTGTTCTCGAACCCGTAGGGTCCGCAGGCTTAACGTTACGATAGCAGTTTCATTATGAGTTTATATATTTTTATGTACCGAAGATTGTTCGGAGTCCCGGATGTGATCACGGACATGACGAGGAGTCTCAAAATGGTCGAGACATAAAGATTGATATATTGGACGGCTATATTCGGACACCGGAAGTGTTCCGGAGAAGTTTCGGATAAAATCGGAGACCGGGGGGTTACCGGAACCCCCCGCCCCCCCCCCCCCGAGGGTTAATGGGCCTCATGGGCCCAAAGTGGAGAAGAGGAGGGGCGGCCAGGGCAGGCCGCCTCCCCCTCCCCCTCTAGTCCGAATTGGATAAGGAGGGGGGGCGGCGCCCCCCCTTTCCTTCCTCTCCTCTCTCCCTTCCTTCCCCCTCTCCTAGTTGGACAAGGAAAAGGAGGGAGTCCTACTCCCGGTAGGAGTAGGACTCCTCCCTGACGCGCCTCCTCCTGGCCGGCCGCCCCTCCCCCTTGCTCCTTTATATACGGGGGCAGGGGGGCACCTCTAGACACAGAAGTTGATCTTCATGATCGTTCTCTTAGCCGTGTGCGGTGCCCCCCTCCACCATAATCCTCGATAATATTGTAGCGGTGCTTAGGCGAAGCCCTGCGACGGTAGAACATCAAGATCGTCACCATGCCGTCGTGCTGACGGAACTCTTCCCCGACACTTTGCTGGATCGGAGTCCGGGGATCGTCATCGAGCTGAACGTGTGCTAGAACTCGGAGGTGCCGTAGTTTCGGTGCTTGATCGGTCAGGCCGTGAAGACGTACGACTACATCAACCACGTTGTCATAACTCTTCCGATGTCGGTCTACGAGGGTACGTAGACAACACTCTCCCCTCTCGTTGCTATGCATCACCATGATCTTGCGTGTGCGTAGGAATTTTTTTGAAATTACTATGTTCCCCAACAGTGGCATCCGAGCCAGGTTTTATGCGTTGATGTAATATGCACGAGTAGAACACAAGTGAGTTGTGGGAGATATAAGTCATACTGCTTACCAGCATGTCATACTTTGGTTCGGCGGTATTGTTGGATGAAGCGGCCCGGACCGACATTACGCGTACGCTTACGCGAGACTGGTTCTACCGACGTGCTTTGCACACAGGTGGCTGGCGGGTGTCAGTTTCTCCAACTTTAGTTGAACCGAGTGTGGCTATGCCCGGTCCTTACGAAGGTTAAAACAACACCAACTTGACAAACTATCGTTGTGGTTTTGATGCGTAGTTAAGAACGGTTCTTGCTCAGCCCGTAGCAGCCACGTAAAACTTGCAACAACAAAGTCGAGGACGTCTAACTTGTTTTTGCAGGGCATGTTGTGATGTGATATGGTCAAGACGTGATGAGATATAAGTTGTTGTATGAGATGATCATGTTTTGTTGAAGTTACCGGCAACAGGCAAAAGCCTTATGGTTATCTCTCTATTGCATAAGATGCAAGCACCAAATAATTGCTTTACTTTATCGCTATGCGATAGCAATAGTTGCAAGAGCAATTGTTGGCGAGACAACCATGTGATGACACATTGATATAGATCAAGATGATGGAGATCATGGTGTCATGCCGGTGACGATGGAGATCAAGATGATGCTTTGGAGATGGAGATCAAAGGCACAAGATGATTATGGCCATATCATGTCACATATTATGATTGCATGTGATGTTTATCTTTTATACATCTTATTTTGCTTAGTTCGGCGGTAGCTTTATAAGATAATCTCTCACTAAATTATCAAGGTATAAGTGTTCTCCCTGAGTATGCACCGTTGCGAAAGTTCTTCGTGCTGAGACACCACGTGATGATTGGGTGTGATAGGCTCTACATTCAAATACAACGGGTGCAAAACAGTTGCACACGCGGAATACTCAGGTTAAACTTGACGAGCCTAGCATATAACAGATATGGCCTCGGAACACGGAGACCGAAAGGTCGAGCGTGAATCATATAGTAGATATGATCAACATAGTGATGTTCACCATTGAAACTACTCCATCTCACGTGATGATCGGACATGGTTTAGTTGATATGGATCACATGATCACGTAGAAGATTAGAGGGATGTCTGTCTAAGTGGGAGTTCTTAAGTAATATGATTAATTGAACTTTAATTTATCATGAACTTAGTCCTGGTAGTATTAGCATATCTATGTTGTAGATCAATAGCTCGCGATATTGCTCCCCATTTAATTTTTATGTGTTCCTAGAGAAAACTAAGTTGAAAAATGTTAGTAGCAATGATGCGGATTGGATCCGTGATCTGAGGATTATCCTCATTGCTGCACAGAAGAATTATGTCCTTGATGCACCGCTAGGTGACAAACCTATTGCAGGAGCAGATGCAGATGTTATGAACATTTGGCTAGCTCAATATGATGACTACTTGATAGTTTAGTGCACCATGCTTAAACGGCTTAGAATCAGGACTTCAAAGACGTTTTGAACGTCATGGACCATATGAGATGTTCCAGGAGTTGAAGTTAATATTTCAAGCAAATACCCGAGTTGAGAGATATGAAGTCTCCAACAAGTTCTATAGCTAAAAGATGCAGGAGAATAGCTCAAGCAGTGAGCATGTGCTCAGATTGTCTGGGTACTACAATCACTTGAATCAAGTGGGAGTTAATCTTCCATATAAAATAGTGATTGATAGAATTCTCTAGTCACCATCACCAAGTTAGTAGAACTTCGTGATGAACTATAATATGCAAGGGATAACGGAAACGATTCCAAGCTCTTCATGATGCTGAAATCAACAAAGGTAGAAATCAAGAAAAGCATCAAGTGTTGATGGTAAACAAAACCACTAGTTTCAAGTAAAGGGACAAAGGGAAGAAAGGGGAAATTCAAGAAGAACGGCAAGCAAGTTGCTGCTCAAGTGAAAAACCCAAGTCTGGACCTAAGCCTGAAACTAAGTGCTTCTACTGCAAAGGGACTGGTCACTGGAAGCGGAACTACCCCATGTATTTGGTGGATAAGAAGGATGGCAAAGTGAACAAAGGTATATTTGATATACATATTATTGATGTGTATTTTACTAGTGTTCATAGCAACCCCTCGGTATTTGATACTGGTTCAGTTGTTAAGAGTAGTAACTCGAAACGGGAGTTGCAGAATGAACATAGACTAGTTAAGGGTGAAGTGACGATGTGTGTTGGAAGTGGTTCCAAGATTGATATGATCATCATCGCACACTCCCTATACTTTTGGGATTAGTGTTGAACCTAAATAAGTGTTATTTGGTGTTTGCGTTGAGCATGAATATGATTTGATCATGTTTATTACAATACGGTTATTCATTTAAGTAAGAGAATAAATTGTTGTTCTGTTTACATGAATAAAACCTTATATGGTTACACACCCAATGAAAATGGTTCGTTTGATCTCAATCGTAGTGATACACATATTCATAATATTGAAACCAAAAGATGCAAAGTTAATAATAATGGTGCAATTTATTTGTGGCACTGCCGTTTAGGTCATATTGGTGTAAAGCGCATGAAGAAAATCCATGCTGATGGGCTTTTGGAATCACTTGATTATGAATCAGTTGATGCTTGCGAACCATGCCTCATGGGCAAGATGACTAAGACTCCGTTCTCCGGAACAATGGAGCGAGCAACAGATTTGTTGGAAATCATACATACTGATGTATGTGGTTCGATGAATATTGAGGCTCGTGGCAGGTATCATTATTTTCTGCTCTTCACAGATGATTTGAGCAGATATGAGTATATCTACTTGATGAAACACAGGTCCGAAACATTTGAAAAGTTCAAAGAATTTCAGAGTGAAGTGGAGAATCATCGTAACAAAAATAAAAGTTTCTACGATATGATCGCAGAAGTAAAATATTTGATTTACGAGTTTGGCCTTCAGTTAAAAACAATGTGAAATAGTTTCACTACTCACGCCACCTGGAACACCACAGCATAATGGTGTGTCCGAACGTCATAACCGTACTTTATTAGATATGGTGCGATCTATGATGTCTCTTACCGATCTACCACTATCGTTTTGGGGTTATGCATTAGAGACAGCTGCATTCACGTTAAATAGGGCACCATCTAAATCCGTTGAGACGACACCGTATGAACTATGGTTTGGCAAGAAACCTAAGCTGTCGTTTCTTAAAGTTTGAGGTTGCAATGCTTATGTGAAAAAGTTTCAACCTGATAAGCTCTAACCCAAATCGGAGAAGTGCGTCTTCATAGGATACCCAAAAGAAAATGTTGGATACACCTTCTATCACAGATACGAAGGCAATATATTTGTTGCTTTGAATGGATCCTTTCTAGAAAAGGAGTTTCTCTCGAAAGAAGTGAGTGGGAGGAAAGTAGAACTTGATGAGGTAACTGTACCTCCTCCCTTATTGGAAAGTAGTTCATCACAGAAATCTGTTCCTGTGATTACTACACCAATTAGTGAGGAAGCTAATGATGATGATCATGTAACTTCAGATCAAGTTACTATCGAACCTCGTAGGTAAATCAGAGTGAGAGCCGCACCATAGTGGTACGGTAATCCTGTTCTGGAGATCATGTTAATTGACCATGACGAACCTACGAACTATGAGGAAGCGATGATGAGCCCAGATTCCGCGAAATGGCTTGAGGCCATGAAATCTGAGATGGGATCCATGTATGAGAACAAAGTATGGACTTTGGTTGACTTGCCCAATGATCGGCGAGCCATTGAGATTAAATGGATCTTCAAGAGGAAGACGGACGCTGATAGTAGTGTTACTATCTACAAAGCTAGACTTGTTGAAAAAGGTTTTTGACAAAGTTCAAGGTGTTGACTACGATGAGATTTTCTCACTCGTATCGATGCTTAAAGTCTATCCAAATCATGTTAGCAATTGCCGCATTTTATGAAATCTGGCAAATAGATAACAAAACTGCAATCCTTAATGGATTTCTTAAAGAAGAGTTGTATATGATGCAACTAGAAGGTTTTGTCAATCCTAAAGGTGTTAACAAAATGTGCAAGTTCCAGCGATCCATCTATGGACTGGTGCAAGCATCTCGGAGTTGGAATATACGCTTTGATAAGTTGATCAAAGCATATAGTTTTATACAGACTTGCGGTGTAGCCTGTATTTACAAGAAAGTGAGTGGGAGCACTACAGCATTTCTGATAAGTATATGTGAATGACATATTGTTGATCGGAAATAATGTAGAATTATTCTGCAAAGCATAAAGGAGTGTTTGAAAGGAGTTTTTCAAAGAAAGACCTCGAAGAAGCTGCTTACATATTGAGCATCGAGATCTATAGAGATAGATCAAGACATTTGATAAGTTTTTTCAATGAGTACATACCTTGACAAGATTTTGAAGTAGTTCAAAATGGAACAGTCAAAGAAAGAGTTCTTGCCTGTGTTACAAGGTGTGAAATTGAGTAAGACTCAAAGCCCGACCACGGCAGAAGATAGAAAGAGAATGAAAGTCATTCCCTATGCCTTGGCCACAGGTTCTATAAAGTATGCCATGCTGTGTACCAGATCTATTGTATACCCTACCACTGAGTTTGGCAACGGAGTACAATAGTGATCTAGGAGTAGATCACTGGACAACGGTCAAAATTATCCTTAGTGGAATAAGGCTATGTTTCTCGATTATGGAAGTGACAAAAGGTTCGCCGTAAAGGATTACGTCGATGCAAGTTTTGACACTGATCCAGATGACTCTAAGTCTCAATCTGGATACATATTGAAAGTAGGAGCAATTAGCTAGAGTAGCTCCGTGTAGAGCATTGTTGACATAGAAATTTGCAAAATACTTACGGATCTGAATGTGATAGACCCGTTGACTAAAATTATCTCACAAGCAAAACATTATCACACCTTAGTACTCTTTGGGTATTAATCACATAGCGATGTGAACTAGATTACTGACTCTAGTAAACCCTTTGGGTGTTGATCACATATCGATGCGAACTATGGGTGTTAATCACATGGTGATGTGAACTATTACTGTTAAATCACATGGCGATGTGAACTAGATTATTGACTCTAGTGCAAGTGGGAGACTGAAGGAAATATGCCCTAGAGGCAATAATAAAGTTATTATTTATTTCCTTATTTCATGATAAATGTTTATTATTCATGCTAGAATTGTATTAACCGGAAACATAATACATGTGTGAATACATAGACAAACAGAGTGTCACTAGTATGCCTCTACTTGACTAGCTCGTTGATCAAAGATGGTTATGTTTCCTAACCATAGACATGACTTGTCATTTGATTAATGGAATCACATCATTAGGAGAATGATGTGATTGACATGACCCATTCCATTAGCTTAGCACCCGATCGTTTAGTATGTTTCTATTGCTTTCTTCATGACTTATACATGTTCCTATGACTATGAGATTATGCAACTCCCGTTTGCCAGAGGAACACTTTGTGTGCTACCAAACACCACAACGTAACTGGGTGATTATGAAGGTGCTCTACAGGTGTCTCCGAAGGTACTTGTTGGGTTGGCGTATTTCGAGATTAGGATTTGTCACTCCGATTGTCGGAGAGGTATCTATGGACCCTCTCGGTAATGCACATCACCTAAAGCCTTGCAAGCATTGCAACTAATGAGTTAGTTGCGAGATGATGTATTACGGAACGAGTAAAGAGACTTGCCGGTAACGAGATTGAACTAGGTATTGAGATACCGACGATCGAATCTCGAGCAAGTAACATACCGATGACAAAGGGAACAACGTATGTTGTTATGCGGTCTGACCGATAAAGATCTTCGTAGAATATGTAGGAGCCAATATGAGCATCCAGATTCCGCTATTGGTTATTGACACTAGTATAAAAAGGGTCAAACATGAATCACATTAGTGCCGGTTTGAATTTGAGCCGGCACTAATGTGTACATTAGTGCCGGTTCCAACGGCTAGCCGGGCCGCTCTCATTAGTACCGGTTCGTGGCGAACCTTTAGCACCGGTTCGTGCCACGAACAGGTACTAAAGTGAGTGGTGGCAGGATGTTGTCAGTCCGGGGCCCCTCCAGCACCTTTAGTACCGGGTCGTATCACGAACCGGTACTAAAGGTCGTCCTACATAGACCCTTCGTCCACCCGAGCTCGCTCTGTTCTTCCCCTTTCCCCTCTCCTCTCTGTTCTTCTCCCTCTTCCTCTCAAGCTCATCACACATTTTGCCCAAGATTTGAAGGCCCCCATCCATTCAAATGATCACAAAGGTTAGCAACTTTTTCCTTTCATCTCTCATTGCTAGATTAGCTCGTGCAATGCTTTATATAGTGATTGATTTTTGAGTTTAGTAATTTGGGAGGAATTATATATATGTGCTAGTATTTGATTTATATGCAATTTGAGGTCAAAAATAACACTTAGTTTTGCATATGTAGGTGCGGTTTACTTAGTACCTTCTAAATCTTCGTCGTAACCACCGTCGATCGCTCGCAACGTCCCGTCGCCGGCACCACCTTGTGGTGAGCCTCTTGTTCATGAAGTTTTATATAAAAAATGATGTTTGTGTGATTTGGATATATAGTTACTCGTATAATTATCTTACCCATACGTTGTTTGCTATGCATAGTGCCATGGTGTTGATATCCGTCCCCGTCAGCCCTCATTCGGGTTATGATTCGGATGTGGTATATTCTCTTTTAAAACTATTCATTGCATTTCGTGTTTATGACAAATTATGCCCATCAAGTTGACATAGATATTTGTATGTAGGAGGTAGTTGAACCGGAAATTCCAACCGACCCTATTGTCGAGAGGTTAAATTTAGTTGAAAGAGAAAACTAGGATTTGAAGGAAAAATTGAAAAGAATTGAGGGGGAGAAGATGGAATTGGAGTTGCATGTTGCCGATGTCGTCGATGATCACAAGATTAAGATGGAGAAAATGCGCTTGAAGATTAGAAAGATTAGAAAATATGCCATTCATAGTGAGGCTTGGTATCATTATGCTGTTGGATCAATTGTTACCTTAGTTGCGATCTTGATCGCATTTGTTGTTGCATTTAAATTCTTTAGCTAGAGAGTTATTTGTTTGTTCCATTTAAGTGTTGTATGATCTTTATGTATGAATTTTATGTATTATATTAATTTGATGTTTTCGGTGTTGTGTATTGAAGATGAGACGGCAATGGATGTACGATGACCGATGCTCTCCTGAGTTCATTAATGGCGTGCGTACTTTTCTGCTTGCGGCTGAGGCAAACAAGCGAGCGGATGGTTTTATGCATTGTCCATGTGCTGGCTGTAAGAATGGTCGCAATTACTCTACGTCAAGAACCATTCACGTCCACCTGTTTGAGTCCGGTTTCATGCTCCACTATAATGTTTGGACCAAGCATGGAGAAAGAGGGGTTATGATGGAAGACAATGAAGAAGAAGAGGACGACGGCAGCTATCCTGGCCATGGGTTCCCTGAATACGATGATACAACAGTGAGGGAAGAAGCTGAGCCGGTAATGCGGGAAGAAGCTGAGCCGGCAATGCAGGAAGAAGCTGAAGAAGAGGCATCGGATGAGCCCGTTGATGATCTAGGTCGGGCCATTACCGATGCAAAGAGAAACTGCGCAAGTGATTTGGAAAAGAAGAAGTTGCAGCGCATGTTAGAGGATCACAAAAAATTGTTGTACTCGAATTGCGTAGGTGACAAGAAAAAGCTGGGCACTACACTGGAATTACTGCAATGGAAGGCAGAGAATGGTGTATCTGACAAGGGATTTGGAAAGTTGCTGGTAATGATAAAGGATATGCTTCCAAAGGACAACGAATTGCCCGAGAGTACGTACAAAGCAAAGAAGGTTGTCTGCCCTCTAGGGTTAGAGGTGCAGAAGATACATGCATGCCCTAATGATTGCATCCTCTACCGCGGTGAGTACAAGGATTTGAACGCTTGCCCGGTATGCGGTCCATTGCGCTATAAGATCAGCCGCGATGACCCTGGTGATGTCGAGAGCGAGCGCCCCAGGAAGAAGATTCCTGCCAAGGTGATGTGGTATGCTCCTATAATACCACGGTTGAAACATTTGTTCCAAAACAAAGAGCATGCCAAGGCGATGCGATGGCACAGAGAAGACCGTAAGAAAGACGGAAAGTTGAGAGTACCCGCTGACGGGTCGCAGTGGAGAAAAATCGAAAGAAAGTACGGGAAGGAGTTTGCAGATGACGCAAGGAACGTATGGTTTGGTCTAAGCGCAGATGGCATTAATCCTTTTGGGGAGCAGAGCAGCAACCATAGCACCTGGCCCGTGACTCTATGTTTGTATAACCTTCCTCCTTGGTTGTGCATGAAGCAGAAGTTCATTATGATGCCAGTGCTCATCCAAGGCCCTAAGCAACCCGGCAACGACATTGATGTGTACCTAAGGCCATTAGTTGAAGAACTCTTACAACTGTGGAATGGAACAGGTGTACGTGCGTGGGATGAGCACATGGGGGAAGAATTTGACCTAAAGGCGTTGTTGTTTGTGACCATCAATGATTGGCCTGCTCTCAGTAGCCTTTCAGGACAGACAAACAAGGGATACCGCGCATGCACGCACTGTCTGGACGATACCGACAGTATATATTTGGCTAATTGTAAGAAGAATGTGTACCTAGGACATCGTCGATTTCTTCCGAGCAGGCATCCCATAAGAAAGAAAGGCAAGCATTTCAAAGGTGAGGCGGATAACCGGACGAAGCCTCGCCACCGTACTGGTGCTGATGTACATGATATGGTCAAGGATTTGAAGGTGGTCTTTGGAAAGGGTCCTGGTGGACAACCTGTTCCGAATGACGCTGACGGACGCGCACCCATGTGGAAGAAGAAATCTATATTTTGGGACCTTCCCTATTGGAAAGACCTAGAGGTCCGCTCCGCAATCAACGTGATGCACGTGACGAAGAATCTTTGTGTGACCCTGCTTGGCTTCTTGGGCGTGTATGGGAAGACAAAAGATACACCTAAGGCACGGGAGGACCAGCAACATATGCACGGAAAAGACGGCATACATCAAGGTCATGCAAGCTACGCTCTTACCAAAGAAGAGAAGGAAATCTTCTTTGAATGCCTGCTTAGTATTAAGGTACCGTCTGGCTTCTCGTCTGGTTTTCTATGTGAAGGACATGTCTACCAAGCCAAGAAAAAGAAAAGATAAGGAAGCGAATGCATCGTACGATGAGCCAAAGCGGCACATAGTTCTTTCTAGGAAAAGAAACATCGTGGGAGTGGATGACAAGACAGACAAGTCAGAAGATTATGAAAAGTTTGATGAAATTGCTCCATTCACAGTGAATATTGACCCGAGCATCCCGTTAAATGATGAAGATTTTCCATGGTTACGGCGCAAAGGGACACACGCGAAGAAAAAGTTTCACACCCAAAGATCTGGGATGTGATCGGCTTCACTATCATCACTTTCTTCTGTGTTTCACACCCAGAAGGGAATCTCTGTAATAGTTAGGGTAGTTATGTGTTTTGGCATTTGAAATGCGAAGAAAGTTTATGTGCAAACAAATTCTTTCATGCCTTTACTGATTTTTAAAGTTAAGTTATTCACAAACGAGTGATTCAGACTAATTTCAAATAATTCAAAATTTAAACTATTCAAATTTGAAAAGTACGGGCACTAACAGAAAGTTTGTAATTTTTTGTACCTAAAGCAAAAATATTCACAAAGAAACTCTAAATACACAAAAAACAACTCAAAAATAAATAAAGCAAAAAAATAAATAAAAAAGCCTGCCTACTGGGCCAGAGCGGCCTGCATACGACTAGAAACCCAACCTGTTGTTGGGCTAGGATGCAGGCCCGCAAAGGCTCAGTAGGCCCACAGGGCAGCACAGAACATGTAGGTCCAGTAGGCCTGCTTTGGAGAGGAGCTCGAGAGAGCTACCGCACGGGGGGTTATAAACCAGTGCGGACGCCCCTCGGCTAGCGAGGTGGGACTAAACTTGCCGCACCGCACCTTGCCAGCGCACCCCCTTTAGTACCGGGTGGTGGCTCCAACCGGTACGAAAGCCCCCCCCCTTTAGTACCGGTTGGAGCCACCACCCGGTACTAAAGGGTGTGCGGTTCCCGCCGCTTGGCCTGGCCAAAACAGGCCTTTAGTACCGGTTGGTGGCTCCAACCGGTACTAAAGGTCCATCCTATATAACTAAACACTTTAAAAATTTCAGTTTCTCATCTGCTTCTTCTCCTCTGCCCCGTCGCCCGCCGCCCCCGTCGCCGCCCCGTCCCCGTCGTCGCCGTCGTCACCGCTGCGCCGTCCCGGCCCGTCCCGCGTCGTCCCCGTCCCCGTCATCGCCGCCCCGTCCCCGTCATCGCCGCCCCGGCCCGTCCCCGTCGTCGCCGCCCCGTCCCTGTCCCCGTCGTCGCCATCCCCGTCGTCGCCGCGCCCGTCGCCATCCCCGTTGCCGCCCCCGTCGCCTCTCGCCTCGCTGGTGAGCACACACACATACATTTTTTTTAATTTTTTAGTTATAGAAATAGTTATAAAAATGTTAGAAATTTTTCTTTTTTAGTTATAGAAATAGTTAGTTATATAGCATTGTTAGAAATGTTATAGAAATGTTAGAATTGTTAGAAATTTTTTCTGTTTTTTAGTTATAGAAAATAGTTATAAAAAAGTTAGAATTGTTAGAAAATTTTCTGTTTTTTAGTTATAGAAATAGTTATAAAAAAGTTAGAAATTTTTCTTTTTTTTAGTTATAGAAATATTAGAAATGTTATACAAATGTTAGTTATATATATAGAAATGTTATAATTTTTTTTCTTCTGTTTTTTAGTTATAGAAATATTAGAAATGTTATAGAAATGTTAGTTATATAGAAATGTTAGAAATTTTAGTTATCAAAATCCAATCATTAAAAAAATGTTAATTTTTGCGGGCATATAGCTAGTATTTGTTCTCGACGATGCCCGGCCCGCATCCTCGCCGTCGACCCGTCCGCGACGACGTCCGGCTGACCCATGTCCGGGACTGGGCTCCGCCGGGCTGGCACTGGGAGGTGCTGCCTGGAGGGGCACGCCGCTTGATGAGGAACCCGGCCCCAGTCGTCGACCCTGATCTCGTTTGGTGGCGTTCGCGTGGGCCAGTTTCGGTGCGGAGGGAGCCGGCCCCGCCGGAGGTGGTACGTCGCCGTGTCAGGGAGGAGGACGAGGACGTCCATCGCTACATGGTTGCGTTAGAGGGCGGCAGGTTCTCCAATACCTAGCAGTTTCTTCAAGGATCTCACTTCAGCTATGATCCTGTGAGGGTTCCTTCTCTTTGGGTGTCCACCGCCCGCGCCGCATGATCCGACGATGTATTCGAGATTATATATTATTCGAGACAATGTATTCGAGATTATATCTATTATTCAAGATGATGTATTCGAGATTATATATTATTCGAGACGACGTATTCGAGATTATATTCGATGATGCTTATTATGTACTATGATTGATTCAGTTTTTCCTTATTAATTGATTGCATCCATGCATTGTAATTTGAATATATTTCTTTTAGATTAGTTAAACAAAACCTATGGCGGACAATACCGGCAGAGAGGGAGAAGAGGCCATGTTCAATATCATACGCAATCCTCGCGGGCCAGATGATGATCAGAATGAAGAAGATTATGACGGCTCCGAATATCTAAACAACACCGGGGAGGGTGATATGATATTCGATCGCGACGACCGAATTGATGAAGTCATGAACTATGAACATGATGAAGAAAATGTTGATCTTGAAACAACAAAGACCGGCGAGGTATATATATTTATATAAGCAGGCATCTGGTGATCATCACATGTTTTAAATGACTTGAAGATATATTAACGAATTGATCTTTCTTCTTTCAGCCATCCGGGTCGAGCAAATCTTCAGGCAACAGGACGAAACGAGGCCCAAACAAAAAGTTGAAGGAGGGCGTAAAGTACAATATCGAGGCAATCAAACCTAATGGCGAACCATTAGCGCCTAAGAAGATTGCGGACAAGTTCATTCGTCAGTGCGGAGTTCTTGTGAAGGACCAACTCCCGATCTCCCTTCAAGAATGGAGAGAGCCAGCAAAGCCACGTCCAGGAGTTACTTTTGTCGACGACAGACAAAAACATTTGCTTTGGGAAACGCTCATGGAACATTTCACCCTACCAGATCATTTCACAAATGCAGATGTGGAGAAAGTCAAGGACGCTGCTCTTAGGAAGATGGCGGTTGCATTCAAGAACCACAAGATTCATGAATGGGCCAAGTACGTCAAGGGAGGAAGGAAGACTCCAGTATTCGAGGGAACACTAGAGAAGCAAAGTGCTCATTGGGACGATTTCGTGAAATTCAAGGATTCAGAATTATCTAAGGAACGGTCCAGAATAAACAAGGCCAATGCCGCAAAAAGGATAAGTTCCATAAGCTGGGGCCAGGTGGCTATGCGGTGGGAATGCCTAAGTGGGATAAGTCTGAGAAAGAGATGCTGGATGCATGTGTCACTCCAGAAACATTGAGCTGGCCCCCCAGGTGCAGGACTTGGTTCTATGCGCATGGAGGGGAGTTGGACCCGAAGACATGCAAAGTTTCGAAGAAGGCATGTATGGACGGAGCCGAAGATAAGCTACTTGTTGCAATAGAAGAGGCTCGATCGGGGTTGTTAGAGCCCAACAGAGAGAACGACGAGCTTACGCGTGCCCTGGGAAATCATGAACACCCGGGAAGAACACGAGGCATGGGCGCTATTCCGTGGTATGAGGGGTTTTCGGACTGGAACGCCGACTATAGAACCCGTGCGAGAAAGAAGATTGCGGAGGAGAAGAAGAGGAAGATGGAGGAGGAGCAGAGGAAGCTAGACTATGAACGCCTTCAAGGCCTAGAATCAGCGCATGCAGACTTGGCAATCAAATTCCAGCGGCAGCAGGAGCAGATCGACTCACTTAGCCAGCAAAGGGGGTCTCAGCAGCTAGCGGATGATCCACCAATGGATAGCACCGTCCCATCCATGCCGAGAAGCAGCGTGGGTTCCGCCCCGGGCAACGCATTGCTGGATAGCTACCTAGTGGATGACATCATGGAGAACACTAACTGCGAGCTACACTTCAAAATGAAGAACATATCCATGAAGGTGGCGGACGCCCTTGCTTTTACAAATCGCCCCGAGGCAACCTTCCATTGCAACCCGACTCCAGCGGGCTATGCTCGTGTCTTGGTTGATGAGGTGGTGGACCAATATTCGGGGCTAGAGCTTGACATTCCTGGAGGTGACGATGAGCACACACTAGGAGAGGCCAACCATCGTATCATCCTATCGAGAAAGGATTGCATCATCTTTCGAAGGCCACTGACACCACGTCATCCGACTCCTCGTCGAAGTCCGCCACCGAGTCAGCAGACTCCCACTCCTCCAAGTCCACCAACGCGTCAGGCCACTCCTTCTCCAAGTCCGGCACAGCTTCAGGCCACTCCTCCTCCAAGTCCGGCAAAGCGTCAGGCCACTCCTCCTCCAAGTCCGGCACAGCTTCAGGCCACTCCTCCTCCAAGTCCGGCACAGCTTCAGGCCACTCCTCCTCCTCCAACTCAGCCACGTCAGCCGTCTTCGCCGCCTCAGCAATCACGGAAGAGAGCCGCCTCAGCTATGGTGCGTAGCGGTACAAGTCGAGGTAGTACTGCAGGTACAGGCGGAGGCAAGCGATTTCAATATGGTCCAAGCCTCGCGCCTCTTCCGCAGAGGCCTTACGACAAATCCGAGGAGGAAAACGTAGCCATATCGAAGGCCGAGGTGGAAGCCCATTTTGCACCGAAACCGCCACCGCCGCCAAGGGAGAAAGTTCCTGTGGAAAAGATTGACCACTTCATTCGTATGGCTAGACCACCAGCTCCCAAGCCTGTTGACACAGACTATGAGCGCCACCTCAGGAAGTTAAATCGAGCACGTCTACGGAAAGAGGCGAGCTCGAGCTCGAGCAAATCAGCTGGCAAAAGGAGCGGTAAAACCGTTCCCCAGCTGGGAGAACAGGCGGCGCAATCAATCCCCCCGCTTGTTGTGCCAACAACACATGAGAGTAGGCGCGCCCAATATTATTGTGGGCAAACCGTTAACGTTCCCGGGGTGGGCGATGTGGTAATAACCGAGGAGCATATTGCGCAGGCTGAATCGATCGGGATCACTGTTGGACAACTCCTCGATATCGAGCCCATGTCTCCGACTAGAGAGGAGGAAATAAAACGGAAATATGCCCGGGGCCAACCTTTGGTCGAGCCAGAGGAGGTCAATAAGCTCCCAACGAGAATGTATGAATTGCATCAATGGTACATGGACATTACCAAGATTTCCAATCGAGAGTCCCTCATGGTGAATGTCAACAAGGAGCATTACTACCATGAGAAAGCTGTGACCGTTGAGTATTCAGAACTATTTCAGCTATACAATAAAGACACACTCGACAAATCTATCATCAGTTGCTATTGTCTGTAAGTGATTTCTTTCTGTAATTTAAGTTTCAAGCTAGCTGTAGTGATCATTTTGATCAATCATTACCTGTAATTATCCTCACTATATTCTTTTCTGTGGTATTATGTAGGATGAAGATTTATGAAATCAAAAAAGGTGGACGCTATGGCATTGGGTTCGTTGACCCAAATACCATTAATGAATACACATGGAAAATAGATCCATATCACGAAAAAAGTGTAGAGGAAAGCATGCTACAGTTCTTCAAGGAACTCAAATATAATGAAGATATACTACTTCCTTACAACTTCCAGTGAGTCACACTGTCTTGTACTACAAATTCTGTTTTTCCCTACTAGCTATAGCTACATGTTTTTGCTTACATATGCCCGCTTAATTAAGACATGCAAACGTGTGTGCATGCAGATTTCACTGGATCGTGTTAATCATTAAAGTTGATGAAGGAACAGTTGAAGTACTAGACTCACTACTTAAGAAAGCAAGTGACTACACCATCGTGAAGGGGATAGTCAATAGGTAATTTCAATCATTATTAACTATATCTTGGCCTATTTAATTAGTTCGTCATTTCCTGATAACAACTATTTAATAACCCATTTATTCATTTTCTTTGTCGGCGGGCAGGGCTTGGGCAAAGTTCATCAGGGTCACTCCAGGCCCATGGAAACAAAATCTAAAATGGTATCGACCCAAGGTAAGTAATTAAGTAGTACTAGCTAGCTGCCATCTCTTTAATTATCATGCTTGATTAATTATTATCTGATCAAATTCCATTCTCGTAAAGACCCTGAAGCAGGCGCCGGGGAATGATCGATGTGCATACTACGTTTGCGAGAACATTCGCATGATGGCGTCCGAAAGGAGCAAATCTCAAAGACAAGAGTGGGTACGATATCGATTGTCAGAACACTATTCACAATTTTTACACCATTATCGATATCTAGTCACACAACTAATACACATGAATATTGATCTCCTTCTTAACAGTTCAAAGAGGTGTGGGACAAGCTCCTAGCACAGGACCGCATAGAAACAATTCAAGAGGAAATAGCGGGATTTTTGCTCGACCAGGTCATAGATCCCAAAGGAGAATACTATTACCCGCTACCGCCCCCATGAACCACTTCCAATTGTTATCGTGCTCCGAAGGCACCAATTAGCTAGGCTAATGCCACTGGCTCCGAAGGCACCAATTAGGAGAAATTGTATATATATATATACATGTGTGTATATATGTGTGAATTAATTAATGGTGGTTGTGAGACATTCGATGATATATATATATATTGTGATCGGTTCTACTAGAAATTCTATTTATATATATGCATAACGTGTACAATATGTAGTATTGTAAAATACCAGCAAACGAAAAATAATTAAATGGAAAACGCAAAATTAAATGAAAAAGAAATCATAAACCCAACCCCCCCCCCCCAACATTTTAATACCGGTTGGTGACACCAACCGGTACTAAAGGGCTCCCTGCCCCCGAAGCTGGCTCGTGCCACGTGGTTGCCTTTTAGCACCGTTTCGTGCTGAACCGGTACTAAAGGGGGGGGGCTTTAGTGCCTACATTTTAGCGCCGGTTACCAAACTGGCACTAAAGGGCCCTATGAACCTGTGCTATTGCCCGGTTCTGCACTAGTGTGACTGGAGACGTGTCTCGGTCATGTCTACATTGTTCTCGAACCTGTAGGGTCCGCACGCTTAACGTTACGATGACAGTTTCATTATGAGTTTATATATTTTGATGTACCGAAGATTGTTCGGAGTCCCGGATGTGATCACGGACATGACGAGGAGTCTCGAAATGGTTGAGACATAAAGATTGATATATTGGACGGCTATATTCGGACACCGGAAGTGTTCCGGAGAAGTTTCGGATAAAATCAGAGTACCGGGGGGTTACCGGAACCCCCCAAGGGTTAATGGGCCTCATGGGCCCAAAGTGGAGAAGAGGAGGGGCGGCCAGGGCAGGCCGCGCGCCCCCACCCCCTCTAGTCCGAATTGGACAAGGAGGGGGGGCGGCGCCCCCCCTTTCCTTCATCTCCTCTCTCCCTTCCTTCCCCCTCTCCTAGTTGGACAAGGAAAGGGAGGGAGTCCTACTCCCGGTAGGAGTAGGACTCCTCCCTGACGCGCCTCCTCCTGGTCGGCCGCCCCTCCCCCTTGCTCCTTTATATACGGGGGCAGGGGGGCACCTCTAGACACAGAAGTTGATCTTCGTGATCGTTCTCTTAGCCGTGTGCGGTGCCCCCCTCCACCATAATCCTCGATAGTATTGTAGCGGTGCTTAGGCGAAGCCCTACGATGGTAGAACATCAAGATCGTCACCACGCCGTCGTGCTGACGGAACTCTTCCCCGACACTTTGCTGGATCGGAGTCCGGGGATCGTCATCGAGCTGAACGTGTGCTAGAACTCGGAGGTGCCGTAGTTTCGGTGCTTGATCGGTCGGGCCGTGAGGACGTACGACTACATCAACCGCGTTGTCATAACGCTTCCGCTGTCGGTCTACGAGGGTACGTAGACAACACTCTCCCCTCTCGTTGCTATGCATCACCATGATCTTGCGTGTGCGTAGGAAATTTTTCGAAATTACTACGTTCCCCAACACAAGATACGTAATGAGATATGCCAATTTTCTGAAAGAATGAGTTTAATTTCTCATACTCTCCACACCAGTCGGATTGGAGAGCAAGAATTTTACAACCAAATTGGCGCTCAACAAGAGCTTGAAAGTTGAGAAAAACTTGAAACACATCGGATCGCTTCTTAAGAAGATAAATCCAGGAAAATTTGCTATAGTCGTCAATGAAACTCACATAATACGTGTGTCTACCAACAGAGGAGGGGGCAGGCCTCCACACATCAGAGAAAACAAGTTGCAAAGGCTTGGTAGAAATGCTGGCAGAAACTGGATAGGGTAATTGATGGCTTTTAGCCTTTTGACATGAATCACAAATTGTTTCAACATCACGCTCTCCAACATATGGGAGCTTATTTTTCCTAAGCAAACGCTCAACTAAAGAAAAAGATGCATGTCCTAGACGATCGTGCCATCGTGTTGAAGACACTTTGGTGGCACTAAAAACTTGTTTAATGAGTCTTCTAATCTTCGGGATCAAAGGGTAAAGCCCACGAACACATCTACCTCGATAGACCACCTTCTTCGTTGCCTGATCCTTGATCAAAAAGAAGTAAGGGTGAAACTCAAGAAAGACATGATTGTCAATAGCAATGCGATGGACTGAAAGAAGACTTTTTGAAGCACTAGGGACATGCAAAAAAATTCTAAGATGGATATTCCGATGAGGGGTTTTAACAATTGAGTGACAAATGTGACTAATTTGCATACCTTCTTCACTTGCCGTGTGGATGTGATCTTTGCCATGGTATTTCTCGCGCATGGTCACCTTCTCCAGCTCACCGGTGATGTGGTTCGTGGCGCTGCTGTCGACGTACCTGTTGGTGTCGACGTCGTAGGAGCCATCAGCAGCTCCGGCCACCTTCTCATTCTGAGATGAGTCATCTTCATCTTCCTCGAAGCGATACCAGCAGTCTTTTGCCGAGTGACCCGGCTTGCCACAGATTTGGCACCTGATCGTGTCAGGACGCGATCTGTTGTTGGAGCTGCTATTGCGCCGACCTCTGTTGTTGGAGGAGGAAGGCCGGCCGCCGCGTGTGTTGTTGTTGGCACTGCTGCTGTTGCCGCTGCTGGTGCCCCTGCCCTTGCCGTTCCATGGTGGCCCACGATAACGAGAGCCCCCGCCTCGGCCACGGGTGGCAATGTTGGCAGATGACTTGAATCCGCCTCCCACGCCTTGGAAAAGAGCCACCCTCTGATCAAAGTTGCTCATATGCCCGAACAACTCGTCGAGGGTGACCGGAGTGGTCCTGGCGTCGAGAGCATACACGAGCGGCTAGTACTCCATGTCAAGCGCACTGAGGATATAAGAGATGAGCTCATCATCCTTGTTGGTGAGTCCCCGCATATGTGCGAAGAAGGTAGCCACCGACTGCGTCCCCTTTTGCGCGTTGGTGAGGGCAGCACGGATGTTGTTGATGCGGGACAGCGACGTCGATGAGAACATGCTCGCCAATGCCGTCCAGAGCTCTCGTGCATGCACGATGGAGATCACCTGTACTAGCACTTCTTTTGATAGGTTATTCAGAAGATACCCAAGTACCTGGTGGTCCTCTCGGAACCAGACGGCATGGAGAGGATTGGGGATGGTTTCCTCCTTTCCATCCTTGTCCTTGTGACGACGAACTCGGCTAGCTCCGCCATGCTTCCATCAACGTACCCGAAGACTCCAGCTCCTCTCAACCGCGGCGTGATCTGGGTGCGCCATAGGACGTAGTTGGTGCTGGTGAGGCGCTCAGTGATCTGGCCGACGAGAGGGGAGGAAGCGGCGGCGGATGAGGCCATGGCAGGAGGCTGCGGTGGAGAGGAGGGCTAGATGGGAAGAGTCAGACTCTGTATACCATGTGGAGGAACGTCGTACCCATCCAGGGCGACGGCTATGTGTTTATATAGCCAAGGCGCGACTCCTGGTATAGCGTACAAGATCGTTCAGATTACAAGAGACTTGGAGAGAAAGAGATAGAAGTAGATAAGAGGAGATTACAACCATATGGAAACTAACTAGAGATCCTAGTCTATCTTCAGTTTGGACTCCTCCATTGATAGTTATCTCCATCACCTGAACGCTGTCACGTAGACTTGAGGAGGTGCAACATATTTCATTCAACATTGTTGAGCACTAGTAAGATTGCATGTGCAATGAATGTATCGACTGGTGCGCAAAAAAAGCAGTCTGATTATGGAAAATACTGATGTGTACAAATAATCATTAAGCGAGATAATCATTTATTTGCAAATTGCTTGCAAGCAGAAGCACAGTATTACCTTGTAAAAATGCAATCATTGTAGATATATCACGGCAAAGTATAACTTGTACATTTTAAAGCACAGTATGTAATCATTATACCATGGATAGCATAAGGATGACAAAATCACTAAATTTTACTCCCTCTATTTCTAAATATAAGTCTTTTTAGAGTTTCAAATGGACTACCACGTACGGATGTATATAGACATATTTTAGAGTGTAGGTTCACTTATTTTGCTCTATATGTAGTCACTTGTTAAAATCTCTAGAAAGACCTATATTTAGGAACGGAGGGAGTACACTTTTATTACAACAAATCAGGAGCCATGAATACTAGTGATAGCAGAGGACATAGTGTAATAAATTGAAGCAACTTGTGCCACCATTTTTCACTGTCCCATATGTTGAATCACGCTGATCAAGGACATAGTGTTGGGCTGTTGGCTCTCATCTCCATGGGTACAACATACACTAGTGCAGAACCAGGCAATAGCACCGGTTCGTAAGGGGCTTTAGTGCCGGTTCGGTAACCGGCACTAAATTGTAGGCACTAAAGTCCCCCCCCCCTTTAGTACCGGTTCAGCACGAAGCGGTGCTAAAGGGCAAACACGTGGCACGAGCCAGCTCCGTGGGCGCGTAGGACATTAGTACCGGTTGGTAACACCAACCGGTACTAAATGTTTTGGTGTGTTTTGGTTTTATTTTTTATTTTTACTTTAATTTTGTGTTTTCAATTTAATTTAGTGATTGTTTTACATTATAATGAGTTGTTAAATCATTAGGTGATTAGTTTGACTGGATGTGCGTGTGGATCCTAGCTAAGTCATCAAGTATATGTCATATCCATATTATATATACTTGATCACCTACTTAAGTGATCGAGGTAATATGGATATGGCATGCATATACTTGATCACTTAGCTAGAATCCATCCAGTTGAAACTAATATGCAATTTATTTCATAAATGATATAATAACTCATCATCATCATCATCATATTAATTAATATAAAAACTTTTGCATCATATATATCATCACCAACGGTTTTTCATAGCAAAGATATCATCGAGTTCAACATGTTAATGATATTATAAGCGTTCATAACACCACAAAAGCAAATCACTCTTTGAGATTAAGTTCAGGACGAAGAACACGGACATGAGAGGACAAGTACTAAGAGCATGAACTAGCTAATTAATCACTCCTGCTGCTCTCTCTCAGGTAAAATAGCATAGAACATGTATAGCTTTGCTGATTCATCATATTGGAGCATGCAGATGAACCTGTCTCCTAATCATGGGTTGCGCTTCTGATTGCTGCCCCCTAGTACTTCTCTGTGATCGTTCACAATTTTGCTCCAGTCTTTTACTATTAAGCATTCCTCGCTATTAGAAATTCTGAATGCACTAAAGTGCATTGTAGAATACCTTGGCCGTAAGCTAACAATATTCATGGTACCTTTAGTCTCGATCCAATCAGGCACAACAATCATCGGGAGTCCCTGTTGAAGAACATCGTATAGTAACATACTTAGCAATGAAGTTTAGCTTGAAAAAATAATGTATGCAAAACATGCACTGAGGAGAAATAGTAGAAATCTTACCATCTTTCCTAAATATATGTGACCGTAGTTCAGTACGAACACTATTGGTCGCACGTTTTGAGTACTAACATTTCTAAGTGCAGGAAAGAAATTTGTCTTGACAGCATCAAGATTCTCAAGCCATGAAACATAATGACTTGTCTCCTCGCAGTTTAGTTTAGCCCCGGGACAGTGGACGATCCTGTCTACCAAGCGCCGGACATGTTTGCTTGATTGGAAGTAAGCTGTCAATATAAATTGAGATCTATTAATTATTCAACTGGTTCAAATAATCTCATATCGAAGACATAAATATGGTTGAGAAACTTACATAATGGTAGAACTGGAGGCGTCTGCACATCGACCCAGATGTCTCTATTACCTTCAATATCATCTTCCGGACGAATATCAAAGGTGATAACCATATCAGGCTCAAATGCATAAGCCTTGCATAGTGCTTGCCAAGTTTTGCATTCAAAATAGGTGTATATGTCTGCATTGTATAATTTGACGTTGAAGGTATAACCATGCTCGTTCTTCAAGTAAACTCTTTTTACCTCCATAGTTTCGTTAGGACTGAAACCTATCTTATCCAAGACAAAAATTCTTGCATGGCAGGGGATACGCTAGTAGAATAGCGAAAAATTAAAATTAAAAGGTAAAGCAAATGAAGCATAAGTCATGCTTAATTACGAAAAAAGACTTGTCGTTGTGACTTACTGTATCCACTTCGAAGTTCTCATCCAGCTTGATGCTGAAGCGTCTATCATCAACTAGAAAATTTCTGCCGCACAGGCCGCGCTGGTCTTCGCAGTATTCGCACATAATGAAATCGTGTTTGTCGTCAGACGACATTCCTATGTTCATAGGTGAAACATTAAACACTTATTAGTTCTATTAATTCAACTAATTCTGTTAATTCAACTAGTTCAACTAATTAATTGAACTAATTCAACTAAGCACTTACGAAGAATATACCTAATTAATTGAACTAATTCAACTAACTAGTTCAACTAATTAATTCAACTAAACTAGTTCTATTAATTTTCTTACTAAAAATAAGGTAGCTAGTTCTATATAATAAAATGTTAATTAGATAATGAAATCTCATATAACTAAATTAAATATATATCTAACATATAATTTATATCTAATATCTAACATATATGTTCATATATAGGTGAAACATTAAACACTTACTAGTAATATTAATTCAACTAAATAAACTAGTTCTATTAATTCAACTAAGCATTTACTAAAAATAAACATTAAACACTTACTAGTAACATTTTGATTAGATCATCAAACACTTACTAAAAATAAACTTGTCCTATTAATTCAACTAGTTCAAATCTCATATATATACCTAATTAATATCTAGCTATACTAATTCAACTAGTTCAACTTGTTCTAATTCATGTAAAATATATTTGACATTAATATTTAACATCTTTTCCATATAATTCATCTAACATTAACATTCTAACATTATTATCTACGTAATTTATCTAACATTAATCTAAACAACAGAAAAATAGAAAATAAGTAAAAACAATGTGTGTGTGTGGTGTGGTGTCTCTGTGTGTGTGTGTGTACGACCGGGGGGCGGCGACGTATGGGCGGCGGCGGGGGCCGACGGGGACGGGCGCGGCGGGCGAGAGGCGGCGGCGACGTACGGGCGCGGCGGGCGAGAGGCGGCGACGACGTACGAGCGCGGCGGGGGCGACGGGCCGGGCGGTGACGGCGACGACGGGTGGCGGGGGCGACGGCGGTGACGGCGACGACGGGTGGCGTGGGTGACGGCGGTGACGGCGACGACGGGCGGGGGGGGGCGGCGAGGGCGGCGCGCGATGGGGCGACGGGCGCGGCGAAGAATTGGATCGAGAAGAACTACTGGTGGTCGATGAAACTGATTTTTTCGTAGGTTCCATATATATAGGAGGGGTCTTTAGTGCCGGTTGGAGCCACCAACCGGTACTAAAGACCAATTTTCGCCAGGCCAAGGGGCGGGAAACGGCCCCTTTAGTACCGGTTCGTGCCACCAACCGGTACTAAAGGTTGTGCGCTGCCACCGGCGGTGCACAATGTTTAGTCCCACCTCGCCGAGCGAAGGGCAGCCGCACTGGTTTATAAACCCAGCCGCGGCTGCTCCTTCGAGCTTCTCTATATAGCAGGCTTCTGGGCCTAATTAACTAGGCGCGCTGCCCTATGAGCCTGCTGGCCCTTCTCGGCCTGCATTTGCACACCCTAAGTCTGGCAGGCCCACTTGGCAGCTCGCCAACAAATTTTTTATATAGTTTTTTCTTTTCTGCATTATTTATTTTCTTCTATTTATTTTTTAGTAGTTTTTATATAGTTTTTTTCTTTTCTGCATTATTTATTTTCTTCTATTTATTTTTGAGTAATTTTTTTGTATAGTTTTTTTATTTTCTGCATTATTTCTTTTCTTCTATTTATTTTCTTCTATTTCTAGTTTGTACACGAAGTGCGTCCAGTTTTTGCCGTGACCCTCTCTACTCTTTCGCACATGCTATGCGGGTGAAATGATGATACCAGGCCAATGGGCGGGAAACGGCCCCTTTAGTACCGGTTCGTGCCACGAACCGGTACTAAAGACCACCCCTTTAGTACCGGTTGGAGCCACCAACCGGTACTAATGGTTGTGCGCTGCCACCGGCGGTGGACAATGTTTAGTCCCACCTTGCCGAGCGAAGGGCAGCCGCACTGGTTTATAAACCCAGCCGCGGCTGCTCCTTCGAGTTTCTCTATATAGCAGACTTCTGGGCCTAATTAACTAGGGCGCCCTGCCCTGTGAGCCTGCTGGCCCTTCTTGGCCTGCATTTGCACACCCTAGGTCTGGCAGGCCCACTGGGCAGGGCGCCAACAAATTTTTTATATAGTTTTCTCTTTTCTGCATTATTTATTTTCTTCTATTTATTTTTGAGTAATTTTTTATATAGTTTTTTTTCTTTTCTGCATTATTTATTTTCTTCTATTTATTTTTGAGTAATTTTTTTGTATAGTTTTTTTTCTTTTCTGCATTATTTCTTTTCTTCTATTTATTTTCTTCTATTTCCAGTTTGTACACGAAATGCGTCCAGTTTTTGCCGTGACCCTCTGTACTCTTTCACACATGCTATGCGGGTGAAATGATGATACCATGCCAAGTTTCAACATTTTCAGAATTCATTTTGTAGTGATTTTCAATTTCACAGTCATTTAGCTCTCTAAACAATTAGGTAAATGACCGAAAAACAACAAATGATGTCAGAACATGTTGGAAATTGATGACGTCGCTTTGAATGCTGCATACTGAACACAAAAGAAGTCCGGAGTTCAAATAAGTTTAAAAAACATTGAAGTGGCCGTGTAACAGATGAGTTCTCGTCCGAAACCCTGATACTTCGAAAGAGTTTGTCCAGTTTGTACACGAAGTGCATCCAGTTTTTGCCGTGACCCTCTCTACTCTTTCGCGCATGCTATGCAGGTGATATGATGATACCATGCCAAGTTTCAACATTTTCAGGATTCATTTTGTAGTGATTTTCAATTTCACGGTCATTTAGCTCTCTAAACAATTAGGTAAATGACCGAAAAACAACAAATGATGTCAGAACATGTTGGAAATTGATGACGTCGCTTTGAATGCTGCATACTGAACACAAAAGAAGTCCGGAGTTCAAATAAGTTATTAAAAATAAAAAAGAGATGCAATGCTGGTTAATTTGCTTCAAGCCTTTCGGAATAGTGTAGACTGCACTGCACATAGCTCAGTGCAATCTATGCTATTCCGCAAGGCTTGAAGCTAATCAACATGCAGGTCAGCATGGCAACTCTTCATCATTGTCTGTGCACTCACGGCTTATAAACCGCTCATACTGCCTCTCTCTTGGCGAGGTGGGACTAAAAATCAGTTTACTAAAAAACTCTAGTACCGGTTCATGGCATGAACCGGTACTAAAGGTCTTCGTGGGGACCCCAGCCTGACCATAGCCTGACACAGCCTCATTAGTACCGGTTCTTGGCATGAACCGGTACTAAAGGTTGCCCACGAACCGGTACTAATGATGCCCGCCCGCCTAGCCGTTGGAACCGGCACTAATGGTCACGTTAGTGCCAGCTCAAATTCAAACCGACACTAATGTGCTTCACATTTGACCCTTTTTCTACTAGTGATATGGGAGGGCGGGCGGATCACCCGGCAGTACTGACTGATGGCGACCCGAGGCATCTGTTGCTCCTTGATTCTCAGTTTCTGGGTCAAGATTGTGATGATGGAACTCATGAGGCCACAGCCCTGAAGCAGAACAGGTAACATTTCACTTCAGTTATACTGTGGCCTCTGTTCGGAAATACAGTGACGAGGTTTTAATTTGAACTAAAACCACGTCACTTATTTCCCAACAGAGTTTGCTAAAAGGACTTCATTTGTACCACCTGACACCAGCAGAACAAAGAGCAATGGTATTATGTACTCCTGAATTACACTATGTATCACCTGAATTGCTAGTAACACCTGACACCGTTCATCCTGAATTAAATTATGTATCATTGTATCATGTATGCACTAGCAATTCAGGACCAACTACCGTATTGGCTAGCAGGATGTGGGAAGAACTGCAGGTAGCAGAACGAATCAGCCACCAGCCCACACGATCGACAGTCTGTCAGCGCAATCTTCAGGAGATACAACTACTGTACTTGTCTTTTCGAAAAAAAACTATTGTACTTGTTGTTGGATAATCAGGAACTGTATTGACAGGAGGGCCAAAGGCCAGTACATATACATGTGTAGGGTAAAGTGCAAGAGACCCCTTATACAATGGGGATAAACCGAAAAGGGCTATACACATCTAACACCCCCCCTCAAACTCATGGTGGATCAACAACACTGAGTTTGGAGAGAAGAAAACTATGCTGCGATCGCGTCTGAGCCTTTGAGAAGAAGTCCGCCAATTGTAACTCAGAGGGCACATAGTGAAGAGCGAGAGTCTGATCCTGCACAGCAGCACACACAAAGTGGGCATCCACACCGATGTGCTTGGTGAGCTTATGCTTCACCGGGTCACACGCAATGCTGATAGCACCAGTAATATCTGACAATAAGGCAGTCGAGGTGGTAGCAGACACACCGAAATCCTCAAGTAGCCACCGTAACCAGATCACCTCAGTCGTTAGCATAGCCATGGCTCGCAACTCAGCCTCTGTACTCGAGCGAGAAACTGCAGTCTGTTTCTTTGTCTTCCAGGCAACAAGAGAGCCACCAAGGAAGACACAATAAGCAGACAGCGAGCGTCGATCAGAGGGATCACTAGCCCAGGTAGCATCAGAGTAGGCCTGGAGCTCAAGAGAGCTGGAGCTGGGAAAGAAAAGGCGCTGAGAAATTGTGCCACGAAGATATCGTAGAACACGGAGGAGATGACTATAGTGGACAGAGGTGGGGGCTGAAACAAACTGACTCAGAATGTGGACAGGATAGGAGATGTCAGGACGCGTAACAGCAAGATAGACAAGACTGCCAACAAGGTGACGATAGCGAGTGGGATTAGGGAGAGGGTCACCATCAGAGGCACGAAGCTGAACATTGAGCTCCATGGGAGTCACAACTGTGCGCTCATCACCGAGAGCAGCGCGAGCAAGAAGATCCTGAATGTATTTTTCTTGGGAGATGTAGAAGCCATCAGAGGTCGGGGAGATCTCAATCCCAAGAAAATAGTGAAGTGGACCAAGATCAGTCATGAGAAACTGGTCGCGAAGGCGAGCCTTAACAAAGGCAATGTAATCAGAGTCGTCACCAGTGATGATCATGTCATCAACATAGAGAAGGAGAAGAGTCCGACCACGAGGAGACGTGTGAACAAACAACGCGGGATCATGATCACTGGGCAAGAAACCAGCGGCAATCACCACAGAGGTGAAGCGCTCAAACCAGGCGCGAGGGGCCTGTTTGAGACCATATAGGGAGCGACAAAGTCTACAGACCATACCATCAGGAGCATAGTACCCCGGTGGTGGCTGCATATAAACCTCCTCACGCAACTCGCCATTGAGGAAGGCGTTCTGAACATCAAGTTGAGAGATAGACCACTGACGAACAGAAGCCACAGCAAGAAGAGTGCAGACAGTGGTCATGTGGGCCACAGGAGCGAATGTCTCATCATAATCGCGCCCCTGCTCCTGCTGAAAACCACGGGCCACAAGACGAGCTTTGTAGCGCTCAAGAGAACCATCGGAGCGAGTCTTAATCTTGTAGACCCACTTGCAGGTGATGGGACGGACACCGGAAGGAAGGGGAACTAGATCCCATGTGCCCGAGCGCTCAAGAGCAGCAAGCTCTTCGGCCATCGCAAGCTGCCATTCAGGCTGAGTCATGGCAGTCCGATAGGAAGTGGGCTCAGCAATAACAGAGAGACCGTACCGATCAGGGGAGTAGCGATCAGGCGGGGGGCGAGGCCGAATACGAAGGTTGTGAACCGGGGGAGGGGTGAGTGGAGGTGCACCAGAGGGGGAAGGTGCATCAGAAGAAACATCCTCGGTACGAGGGCGGCGAGTATAGTGGAGAGGAAAAGGTGAGAGAGGGCGACAGACTAGAGAGGATGGGGAAGAGGTGGAGGAGGACGATGGAGAAGATGGTGTCGGCGGTGAATGAGAGTGAATGAGAGGTGTCGAAGGGAGAGGTGAAACAGGTGGCACATAGCAGGGTGTATCGGGAAGGAGAAGAAAAGAAATGTCATCCACAGAGAAGCTCGAAGAAGAAGAGCGTGGGTAGTAAGAACGAGACTCGTCAAAAGTCACATCACGCGAGATGCGCAAGCGACGGCCAATGGGATCCCAACAACGATAGCCCTTGTGCTCATCACTGTAGCCAAGAAAAAGACACTCAATCGACTGAGCAGTCAGTTTGGTACGTTCTCGCGGGGCAAGAAGGACATAGCACACACATCCAAACATACGGAGAAATGAGTAGTCAGGAGAGCGACCAGTGAGACACTCCATAGGAATACCACCCTGCAGAGCAGTCGAGGGCTGGATGTTGATGAGATAGGTGGATGCAGAAACAGCCTCAGCCCAAAAGTGGGGTGGAAGAGAAGCAGCAATTATCATCGCACGAGCTGTCTCAAGCAGATGGCGATGCTTGCGTTCGGCAACGCCATTCTAAGCATGAGCACCAGGACAGGAGAACTGGGCAAGAGTGCCCTGTTCCGCGAGAAAACCACGCAACAGCTGGGAGATATACTCTCCAGCAGAGTCAGCACGAAAAGTACGGATAGGCGTGGAAAACTGGGTATGAACCATGGCAGCAAAACGTTTGTATATAGAGAGAACCTCGCTACGAGATTTCATAAAGTAGAGCCAAGTGTAGCGAGAGAAATCATCAATAAACAAGACATAGTAGCGATGACCACCTTTCGAATCAAAGGGAGCGGGACCCCAGACATCAGAATGAAGTAAGTCAAAAGGGCGCTGAGATACCGACTCACTGGTAGGATAAGGTAACTGAGTCTGTTTGCCAAGTATACAACCATTACAATGTAAAGAAACATCTCCGGATACAGACCCTAAGAGGCCCTGACGCACTAATGATGACAAGCGAGAGCCACATATGTGACCAAGACGATGATGCCACTGCTGGAAGGACGCAGACGAAGAGGCAGCAAGAGCATGAGAGCTGGCAGAAGTGGTGGCAGCGGAAGGAACACATAGCCAGTCAACCTCCCAAAGGCCCTCTGACTCACGGCGCCGAGGGCCAGCACCAACCAAAGCCTTGGTGCGACGGTCCTGAATGGAGCAAGAGTCGGTATCAAGAATGACACGACAACCAGAATCAGTAAGTTGGGCAGTGGAAAAAAGATTCATGGTAAGGCGAGGAACATGTGAAACACTAGGAACAGAAAAGGATGGAGTGGAAAGAATACCACGACTAGTAACAGAAAGAGGTGTGCCATCGGCGGTAAGAATATTAACAGGCGAATCAAGAGGTTGGAGAGAAGACAGGACAGAAGAATCAGAAGACATATGAAAAGAAGCTCCAGAATCCAGAACCCACGAAGATGTACCTGACTGTGTAGATGCCTGCGGTGATGGGGAGGTAGATGCAGTCACAGCAGCAGCGGAACCAGTCGCCGAGGAGCCAGAGGAAGCAAGTAGACGCTTGAGGCGTACAATATCCTGGTCAGTGAGTGACGGAGTCGAGGAAGACGCTGGAGTCCCACTGGAAGAGGAACGCCTCTGGTCTCGCTTCTTCTGGCGACAGTCAGACTCTGGGTGTCCTGACCAAGAGCAGTAACCACAGAAGGTGTCTCGGCGCGACGTACCCTTCTCAGCATAAGAAGGGTGACTCACCCCCCCCCCCCTGAAGGAGTAGGCAGGAGCGGTGGAGCAGTGAGGCGAGCAGATGACACAGGAGCTCGGGCAGCCAAGACGGAATGAACCACAAGTAACCCAGCAGAGCGAAGGCGGGTCTCCTCAGCATGAAGCTCACCAAGTACCTCCGAGATAGGAACACTACCGCGAGCAAGCAGGTGAGCACGTCGAGGCTCGAACTCAGAGCGGAGACGAGATAAGAACTCATGAACCCTCTGAAACTCCAAATCGGACCGTGTAGTTTGACAGCAACGGCAAGTTCCGCAAACAACTGTCCGAAGAGAGTCAAGCTGACGCCAGATGGCAGAGCACTGTGAATAGAACTCATCAACAGAGGAATCACCTTGCTGAAGTGCGTGCTCCTGACGCACCACAGATAGGTAGAGAGCATCATCGGATGGCTGATAGCGCTGACAGAGATAAGACCACATCGCTGCAATTGTGCCAAGGCCCATGAACTCCGAAGCAAACTGAGGGAGGACACTCGCAGTGAGAACAGCAGCAGCACGAGCATCATCATTGCACCACTGAGTATAAGCAGACAGATCATCGCGGTACACAGAAAGAGCATCGGAATAAGCTGATACCTGCTGGTCATAAGCATCAACGGCATCATCATCGAGAGCCTTGGCTACATCCCGGTCAGCCTGAGAAGCATCAGCAGCAAGTACCGGTGGCACCGGTGGGATGGGGGCCACTGGCGCAACAGGGCATGGCGGAGAAGGAACCTCACCAGAGAGAACACCCCACAGAAGAAGACCACGCATATGGATGCGCATAAAGCCCACAAACTCAGCATAGTTGGTGCCATCGAAGATCACCGAACACCTAGGAACAGCGACATAGCCCGAAGAAGACATAGCGAGTATTGTCTTTTCTTTCTCTCTTTTTTTTGTCAACGGATGCAGACTCGATCTGGATCGAGAGGGGCGGGCAGGAGCGCTCGAGACAACGCTAGGCAGAGGCGGAGGATCGATCTGGCGCTAGGCAGAGGCGGAGGATCGATCTGGATCGATCCAAACCAGATCGAGTGCCTCGAACGGCACAGCACCTGCAGCTTCAGCGGGACAGCGCCCGCGGCTGGACAGGGCGACCAGCGCCGAGCGGGACAGCGGCCGCAGAACTGGGCTGGCCGAGCGCGACGGCGGCCGGACGGGGCTGGCCAGACGCGGCAGCGGCCACAACAGCCGGTCGGGGCGACTGGACAAGATGGCGCCGGACGGAGCAGCAGCCAAGCCGGGCGGCTGCCGGACGAATCGACCGGGCAAGACAGCGGCCGGACGGGACAGCACCTGGAGGAGCAGCAAAGCGGGGCTGGAAAGACAACGGCCAGACGGCCGGAGACGAGCATGCTAGGAACGAGGGGCACGGAGTTGCGTCGTGCGGAAGGAAGGGGCTAGCCTGACATCTGATACCATGTTGGATAATCAGCAACTATATTGACAGGAGGGCCAAAGGCAGTACATATACATGTGTAAGATAAAGTGCAAGAGACCCCTTATACAATGGGGATAAACCGAAAAGGGCTATACACATCTAACACTTGTAACAGCTGGTTCTGATGGCACCGGGAACTTGCCGAGGATCCCACTAACTAGCGATGTTATCAGTTAGTTATCTTCACACTTAATAGCAAGACACTGTTGGAAGTGCAAACTCCGTCGTAGATTTAACTAAATGAATGAAAGCCTGTATGTGATGACCTCCAATAATGCAGTGGCTTTGAGGTGTGTCCTGGACGTCTGAAGAATTCTTGTAGCCAAACAAATACTGGTGTCTAGGCTTCTGCAGCATATGCATCTCGCCGCGTGGATTGGTCATCTGTGTTCTTGGGTGCAGCCAAATCGGTGGCCTTCGTTTCACCTTGCTAAGCATTCGATCCCCTTGGCCTCGATCATCGAAAGGTGACGTTTTTGCCCATTTCTGTTGCTACTGGAGTGGCATCCTCTACTTCTTTTGCCACTCTTACTGGTGTTCTATCCATGAACCACTCTTGTAGCACCTGTGAGGTTTCAGTAACTAAAGAAAACAGTTTGTCAGTACTCAGCTTGCTGTGTATTCAATTCATTTGTCTTAGTGACCGTGTCCAGCTTGGAAAAAAACTAGGATATGCAACAAGGAGCAGCTAGCATCACAAACTTAAGATACGATGATATCTACTCCCTCCATTCCTAAATATAAGTCTTTGTAGAGATTTCACTGTGAACAACATACGGATGTATATAGATGCATTTTAGAGTGTAGATTCATTCATTTTGCTCTGTATGTAGTCACTTGTTGAATCTATACAAATACTTATATTTAGGAATTGAGGGATCATATATGTATGTCACCTCATTGTTGCCGCAGGCGGACAAAGTTGTGAGGCCGGCCGTGACCATGGTTGGTTTCTCCGCCTAGAATTGGCTTTTTCCAAAACATTGTTATTGTTAGGCTCCGTCTCCCTCACACCCATCCAAGATTTCTCTCCTCTTTCTAGTTCCTGCTGCTGCGCATTTGACGCTGAATCGCTCTTCGACGGCAAGCAGCACGGGTCGAGGTGAGCCTTGAACCTTGCTTTCTTCTACGACTTCATTTCTCTATCCTCGTTCCCCGTAACCTTCTGTATTTTCCCATGTTTTGTTCAACATAGAACCCAGCCCACTATTTTAGCTCTAAAGTTGAAGAAAAGATATCACTTGCATAAATCATAATTAAAATGAGTTTCATGTGTGAATGAATCTCACTTGAATATTCCGTTGTATGTTTTACGTACGTGATTTCTGGTCAGGGGTTAACACTTAACAGTTGCAAAGAAGTATTTAAAATTTATCAACTAATTCTCATTTCATGACATTTCTCTAACTTATCAGTTGAAACTAACTTCATGGGATTTTTTTATGGAAACATATTTGAGAAAATAATCACTACAATAGTTGGTTTGTTGTATACAAATAGTCAGCTTGTTATATAATCTGACTAGAACAATTACTTCCTCAATGCTAATTGCATCGACCGCTTGCTCGCAGAACGGATATAGATGTCTATTCCAGCCAGCATGAGCTTATCCGCTGTTGGGGTCGTTGGTGCCGTCAACGAATGTGTCACTTTGTTTCAATGGGCCAAATCTGCCATTCCCTCTCTTTACTCCCGATGGAGTGGCTCACAGGAGCAGATTCTCCAGGACCATGTGTTGCAGTTGGAGAGTGGCCTACAACGCCTCAGGGACACCCTTCCTGCAATGTACGACCTCGTTAATAAAGCAGAGTGGAGAAGCCACGAACCTGTTGTGGCCAAGCTCCTTCCTAATCTCAAGGATGCAGTAGCTGAGGCCGAGGATCTTCTTGATGAATTTGGATGGTACGAGAAGAAGGTACAAGTGGAGGGCAATGCAAGCCAATCTTCTTTCATTGACTTCTTTCATACCGTCGTACAAGGCAGCTTCAACAAACTGAATGATGTACAATTGAGGTTGAAGGACGAGAGCTAGGTCAAGCTCGATCAAGATTAAAAAAAACGCCCCGCGTCGCCTAGCCCTGGGCGACTCGGGCGCGACCGTTCTCGTAGCGCCGCCGCCGCTCCTTTCTCGTCTCGCCGCCGCGCCGCCGCTGGAGGACGCCTCCTGGCGAAGCCCGCGCGGCCGACGGCGGCGGCGGGGCGCCTTCCCGCGGCGGCCTCCGGTCTGTAGGGCGGCAGCTCCGGGCGGCACGTCGGCGTGCGTCGGGACTCGTCCGGGATCCCGACGACCGGTGGCTGTTCTCGGTGTCCTCACGTGGGGCGCAGCAGCGATCACCGGCGGCATGGCAGCGAGGCTGTGTCGGGGCGTGAGGCATGTGCGACGTGATGATCAGATCTGATTGCTTGTGTGGCGGCTGGGCTGCTACTTGGCATTGGGCCTGACCACGTCTCGGTGGAGTTAGGCCAAGAAACTATGGGTGCTGCTGCCATGCGTGATGCAGCGCCATGGTTCTTGGCTGCCGGACAATTCTGCTTTCCGTGCTTCAGATCCGGCCATGTCGGCTCCTAGGTCGATGGCTTGGACAAAACTCTCTTCGGCGAGGTGGCAATCAACGATGATGATGATGTGCTGCACCGTACGTGTTGGTCCATAGTGATCACTCTGGCTTTGTGTGGCGTCTATCTACGGATTGCGAAGACCACCGAAAGATCTTCGCGAGGATTTCTCCTTTCTGATCTGGTGGTTGCCTTTGACCGTGAGATGCAATATATGGACGACGGCTTGACGCAGAGGGTAAGGTTGTGCAGTGGCGGAGGTCGGCTTTCTAGCCCAGCACATGCAGCTGCTTGGATTGTGGAAAAGTGGTGACGACAACATATGATTGACTCAAATGGTGGTGCTTCTCAAGTACCTGGTCTTGAGCTCCGGGGTGAAAACCTAGGTCTGGCACAAGTTGGTCATACATGGCAAGGGCGATGCTTTGTGTCGTTACCTTGTTGAAGGCATTGCTCGGATTTGCTCAGACTGGTTCTTCAGGGTGAAAACTTAGAATCTGACCTTTGATGGCTGGATCCGATGACGGTGCCGTAGAGCGTCGCTCCCTTCATGAAGGCGTTGCTGTTGAAGAACCTCATTGTCATTATGGTGTCATGAGATGGTTGGTGCGGATACAGTTGTTGTTGTATTTTGTCGATCGCAGATTTGTTCGATTTGTTTTTTTTCTCGTTTAGGCATAGCTTTGGTCTTATATGACTTTGCTATTTGCCAGCGGGTTTTCCTGTGTGTGTTGGTGTTGGCTGTGTGCATCTTAGCTATGCAGAGGCCGGGTGTGTGCTCACTGTGTTTGTATTTACTTGATGCTTCGTTTTGAGTCAATAAAATCCATCCTTTGTCGAAAAACAATTGAGGTTGAACCATCTTTCAAGTCAGCTAGAAAATATGGGGCTTCGTGGAGTTACACGATGCTTTGACAAATTAGTCAGGCCAGAGACCACATCCTTGCCAAATGAAACAAAAATATTTGGTCGTGACAAGGAACTAAAGCAGCTATTGGGATTTCTCAATGTACCTACAATTTCAAAACGCAAGAGAGCAACTAAAACTAGTTCAATCAATGCATCAGCAAGCAACCATGTTAGTAATGAATCAAGAGCATTGGATCTTCCTGTTTTGCCAATTGTTGGAATTGGTGGTGTTGGAAAGACTACATTGGCCCAACATATTTGTAGCCATCAACAAGTGAAATCTCACTTTGAACTGATAATTTGGATTTGTGTTTTAGATGACTTTGATGTGAAGAGGTTAACTAAAGAAGTAATACAATCATGTACTGGAAATGAGGCAACCAGTGATAATTTGGATTCTCTTCAGCGTGCTCTCTCTAACCATGTGAACAACAAAAGGTTATTGATAGTTCTTGATGACACGTGGGATGATGCCTTGAAGGAAAATGGGCAGTGTTGGAAGAGGTTTTGTGCACCTTTTAGAAGTGCCCTAGATGGAAGTACAATGTTGGTCACCACTAGATGTCCAAATGTTTCCCAGGGGGTACGCACAATGGAGCCGATTATAGTTGAAGGTCTGAAGGACGACATCTTTTGGAATTTCTTCAAATTGTGTGCGTTTGGATCAGAGGGTTCTAACAGTGATCCTGAGTTAGAGCACATTGGTAAATGTATACTTCCTAAGCTGAAGGGTTCACCTTTGGCCGCAAAAACTCTAGGGCGCATGTTAAGCATGGACCTTCAAGCATCGCATTGGAATTCCATACGTGAGAGTGAACTGTGGGAGTTGAAACAAGAGGAGACTGACATTTTGCCTGCACTTCGGTTGAGCTACATGTATTTACCGTTCTATTTGAAGCAATGCTTTGCATTTTGTGCTGTGTACCCCAAAGATTACAAATTTGATAAGACACTCTTAGTTGAAATTTGGGCGGCAGAAGGCCTTGTGGATCCTCAAGGTGGTATTCCGATTCAAGATATTGGTTATCAGTATTTTGAAGACCTTGTCACACGATCCTTCTTCCAAAAAATCAGCAGTAGATATGTCATTCATGACTTGCTACATGATATGGCACAAATGGTTTCAAAGCAGGATTGTTGCATCTTAAGAAATAAGAGTGACTTGGATAAGGTTCCCCAAAATGTTCGTCATCTCTATGTACTCCCTAGCAGTGAGTTTGATGATTCCAGCTTGTTGAGGCTATGCAAGTACACAAAGTTGCGTACCATAATTTGCAAGAAGGATTTAAAGAAGAAAGCAGGCTTTGTAATGAGCAAATGGTGTACTAAACTTCCGCGTATGCGCGTCATTTCTTGTGTCTCCACAGATGAGTTACCAGATAATATTGGCAACTGGAAGCATCTTCGGTACATTGAGATCGTCAAAGCTCGTCCTTTGAAGAAAATTCCTTCAACATTTTGTTGGCTTTATCATTTGCGGATTTTATATGCCAAGAATTGCAGGCTAGAGAGCTTGCCCGATGGCTTTATTAAGTTGATTAGTTTACGGAAGTTCGAATCAGTTGGATTAACATATTATGATGGGCGTCGTATGTGTCTTGGTCACACCAATAAGTGCAGAGAATTTACGTTACTAAAGAATCTGAACCGGTTTCGTGGGCACTTGCAGCTTATTGATGTTCGCGTGCTAAGTAAGGATCATGCCGCAGAAGCAGACCTGAAGAATAAGAAATATCTTCATGGGTTGAAACTGGATATGGGGAAGCCTGAGGATCATGCCATATATTACCATGGGCTTTATATCCCCAACAATGATATAGAAGTGGTTGAAGTTCTGCAGCCTCCTCTCAGTCTGAAGTCTCTCGTCCTAAAATATTATGACAGTATCTCGCTCCCAAGTTGGTTTCAACCAAAAAACCTGACAAGCTTAAAATCACTTACTTTTGAATGTTGTTTTCAACTTGGGAGCATATCACCTCCCTTTATCTCACGTGGAATAAACATAAATGCGATACCTGCAGTTGCTATATTCTTGTGCCTGGAAGAGGTAACCATTGATGGGTGCGACAATATATCAAGCATCGAGCATTTTCTGCATCCCGATTATGTACCAGCCATCAAGAAAATAAGAATTAAAAAGTGCAACATGTTAGCATCAGTAGCAACTGAGAAGTTTGGGGATTTTCATTTCCTTGAAGAACTGGAGGTGCACCATTGTCCAAAATTCTGCTCCCAAAGATTGGTATCGTCGTCCCTTAAGAAACTCGGCCTGCATAGTTCTGGTCTCTTTTGGACTATTGACTGCTGCTCCCTCACCTACTTTCATTTGGAATGGGAGTTTGTCACATCCATTGATCTAGAAATGTGGAGTCTTCCATCTCTACGGGAGTTAATCATTAGATGCAAAGCTCTTGCATCTATTGGAGGCAGCCTTACAGCATTCTCATCCCTTAGGATCCTAACAGTTATATACTGTGATAAATTGTCCACGCTTGATGACCTCCTAACACAAGAATATCTACCTGCTATTGAGGAAATTAACATCAGACATTGTCACGAGTTACTTTCTCTTCCAGCTGAAAGGTTTGGGAGTTTTTCTAATCTAAAACATATGGAGGTTTTACAGTGCCCAAGTCTCAGCTGGCAACAAGGATTAGCACTGCCATCATCTCTTCAAAGGCTCAGCTTAATGCGATGTGGGGATGCCTCTCCATATGTTCTTAACTGCCTACGGAACCTCACCTCCCTTGTCTCACTGAACATGGGTGGATGCACCGGTATAACATCCATTCCAAGTGACATTTGGCTCGGTAATCTTGCATCACTTGAGAAATTGGTGATCAAGGATTGTCCAAACCTAGTTTCAATTGGTGGAGCAAAGGCAGTTGCAAAAATAAAGACTGTGGAGATATCCATGTGCCCGAAGTTAAAGGAAGCGGAGCAGATCAACAAAATATCCCGCCTAAGGTATTTTTTCTAACACTCATTTGCTGTCCAGCTTTACTTCCCTTTTGTTCAAAGTTCCCAATAGTCCCAGTTTGCTTTTACTGACTATGTTTTGTTCTTCAAGAGACTGGAGGCACCGAAGAGAAATAGCTAAATTAATTGGAAAATGAGGACAACAAGATTTCGTGCCTCTGTCTCATCGTCTATCTATCTGCCCATGGCTGATTTATACCGTTTTGCAGTTGCATACCATCAACAATTTCCCATATTTGTACTGATAACTATCAGTTCCCAGTTTGCACCATCGTAGCAAACTCGTTGTAATCTATGAAGCGACAGAGAATCGCCGTACATCTGTAGGACATGATGTATCCGTATGCATTTGTGTTTTGGTTCATCTTAACTCTGGGAAATGTTTACCTGCCTCCATGAGTGCTGCATCTGCCCGTTTGTGATCTTTCCCCTTCTGTAGTTTTTCTTCTTAGCTCTGTGGTTTGTGCTTGTGTTGTCTTTCTTCTTTGGTTTCCCCTTTCTCTCTGGTTCTGGCTTGTAAGAAGACATGAGTCATCTGTCTCAACATTTTCTCCTGTTATGAATTGGCGCCCGCTTTGGTCGGGTCCAAGGAAAATAAGATTGATTTAACTACTCTGAACAATGAACACGTAGGCAAATAGTTTCTAGTTTCAGAAGTAAAGAAACATTAGCTAGTTTGCCATAGCATTTTGCAGGTCTAGATTTCGATGCCTCTGATGATTATTCCTAACTGCAACAAAGTTAAACTAAATGCCCTTTCTTAGGTTTGATGACTGGTGGAAGGCTGCACTATCAGCCACTTCGAAAAGGAATTATTTCAGGTACAGTATATGCATGTGATGCTGATTGTTGGTGCTAATGCTGCTTGGGTGACTTAAGAACCTGAACTAGAGAAGCCTCCTTGGGTCTGTGAAGCGAGGAAGAACAATTTGGCTTGCTGGGTTCAGACTTCAGAGACTAGTAGCCTCTTGTGTTTGTTTCCTTGCATGTTCGTGCCGTTGCAAATTCAAACATTGTCATCCTTGCCTCCACCACCCCACGTCCAGCATCCTTGCCAAGAACGCATCGGCCGCCGTACAGCTCCGGCAACAAGAAGTCACATGCGGCCACTGCCCGTCTGTCCCCTCGGCCCTCCAGCACCACCTGCAGGAAAAGGAGCAGGGGCGTCCTGCAGGCAGAAGAGGCCATCTTCATCATCTCCTCTTGGTGCCAACCAGCAGATTCAGGTGGGAGGAGGAACAGCTCGAGGGAAACAGCAGTAGCCACTGGCGGTGGTGGTGGGGAATCAATAGAATTTGTCAGTGTATGAGCAATCATATAAGATGATAAGCATATGCTCTTCCTATCTCATCTTCTTTGATGAAAGCCTTTTCTCTCCCTGACAGGAATTCTTCTCTTCAACTATCACAAGAATGATATACGTATATACCAACCAACGTTTGCTAGTTGCTGCATACGTATTATATTTGATCGGACTTGGGAAAAGAACACAAAATTGAGCTGGCTACTACATAACATCCAAACAACTAACAGTGGAAATATTTTGTTTACGCAGATAGACCGAGTCTCAAAGCACAGGACTACTTGATTGATGCCACATAAAACATATATGCTCGCTACGCTCACCTCGAGATCTGCATCCTCGCATGTATTCCCGGCTGCATTTCACTTTTTGTTGTTGTAAACACACCTGGCGTTACGCATTAATTTCCAGTAGGTGCCGTCATGTTCTTCTTGGTCCAGATGAACTCTTGACGGTTCAGGCCGGTTCACACCCGGCTGGATTTTCCATCGGCATTTGGCAATGCCCCAAAAATATGCCCCGGCAATAGAATCCCATTCCAAAACTAGCATGTTGCTGCAGCATCAACAACTCAAATGGTTCTTTACAAGTATATCAGGAACTTGCTTGCAGTCAAGCAGGAAGCCAGTAGCTCTTTGTATCGTCTCTTGGAACCTGCAGATGAGCAAGTCAAGCTCACATCTGTTCTACTACACTAGCGTCCTTCAAAGCACCGCTGGATATAAGCTCTGTCAATGCTATTTCATCGGCTCGGCCGATCTCACATGGCACATTGGCCTTTGCTTTATATCCTCAGCCACGATGTACTACCTGAGAGAAACAAGATAAGCCGTCAGATTCACAAAGAAATGGAGATTGATGTGACGATGAATTCTTTAAATTCACAGGCAGTCAACATGATCTTCCGTAGAATCATCGTACAACTAAACTGCAATCTGTATATAGCAAGGTTTGACAAGTCAGTGATGCTGGGATTTCAATAGCAAGGTTATTTTAAGGGTTCTCTGACTTTATTTAAATCATATATCGCCACTATTGCAAGAAAAATTGTACCTCTCTTGAGGGAAAGAACAGTACATGCTCCACTAGGACTGATGATAAATACATAGAGGAAAGCTAAATACATGTTACGAATAATCACCTCAGCAAGCTCACTTTTCGTCAACAACTCATGTAGTTGTTTTAAAGGGTCCCTTCTTGTGAATTTTTATCAGCATACTCTCCTTCTGAACAAAAAAAGAGCACATGGGTTTTCAGAACTAGCTTTTGTGCAAAATTTTGGAGTGGTTTCGGTTTTATTGTATTTCACTTACAATAGACAGAGTGAAACCTTGGCAAGTGGCAATAACTTGCATCGAGCAAAACAGAAGACACTGCTGCACCCACCCATCAAGTTTAACTACAGGGTGAACTAGCAGTGCATCCATCTACAAAAACGCAAGTGCATCCAAATAGATTCCCAGTGAATCCCCTTTATTGCCTCATGCCTTTGCTACGTGTGGGTTAGGTCATAACCTGCAATGAATAAAATAGATAGCATGATTTTATAATGTGCGAAATATCAACAGCCAAGCATGGCCAAATAGTTGATCCAACACCTGCCGTTACCTCTGGATTCAATAAAATAAATAAGGCTGAGACAACTAGCATTAAGCATTAGAAGGAAAATAAAACTGAAGGACAGCAAATACAGCACTAATCTTCAACATAAAATAAATAAGGCTGAGACAACAAAGCTATTTTCTGAATACCATGTTCAGATTCTGAATCCAATTGTTTCACTGCAGGATAACCATAATTGCTAATATTTGAACTTGCAGGATAACCGCTATATGTTCAGGAAAAATACAGGGTTATGTATGCATCACTTGGAAGTGGATTGCTTAGCTTCTCCTGCTTGTAAAGTGGAAGCATTTTATGCTTTGTGCTACATGCAGCTTTCCTTTTACATGTCCATGACTGGCTATTGGCCCATAACCAAATTTATCATGTTTTCTCTGCCCAAAGGGTGTTGCCACTTTGCTTGTTTGATTAGAATATTGAAATGCATTGTGATTAATTAATGGTTCATTGCACGGCAGGGCATTTCAACGGAACATGAACCAGAGACTAGCAGTTTTCACACACTGATTACTGTCAGATGGCCAAGCTATTGCTCAAGTGGTTCCAAGATAAAATTCATGAAGCCTCGCTTTTCTAGCTTATCATCCCCGTAGTTTCCACATGTAACCCCCTCAACACATTTTTTCAATCGGTGCTTCAAAGCCATTCTTCTAACAGCCTTGGAACCGCCCTCTGCTAATGGCATTAAAAGAAAAGAAGATCAAAGAAGTAGATTCAAGATACAGTACACCCTGACCCTACTCTATTGCTACTTGATGATAGTTGTGCAGAGAAAAAACTCCTATAAATCGGCGCAGAACGTTGTAAATCGATGATGTGGGACCAAAAGCGATCCAGCACAGCTGGTCTTACCCGTAGCAGAGCTGGCCTGCGTCCCGTCCCGCTCCGGCGCGCATCCCCTCGCTGCTGCACGAGTCTCTGGCGTGAGGAACGACGGCGACGAGACGAAGCGCGACCCCCACGCCCTCCTCCTCCTCTCACGGTGGCCGCCGGTGGTGCTCTTCTCCGCTGCTCACTGAACTCGAACGGATCCCACGCACTCCGCGCGTGATTCTCGACATTCTTTTACCGTGGATTGATCGAATCTTGCTGGCGGAAGGACGCAGGTACTCGCCGTCACCGGGCTGGTGAGCCGGGATCTACGTCGAGAAGAATGCCTACGACCTGCATCACGTCACACTAAGCACGCAGGTTATTCCTGCACTGCAACTAGCGTTCTGCCGCAGCCTGCAGGCTACAACCGCGTCAGTTTATTCAGATCATTGCTCTGCTCGCTTCTCAGTTCTGAAAGATGGAAAATTACCGCATCGATATGGTGGGAATTATTGTTGCGTTAGCTAGATTCTTGCACTAGGTAGGTAAGTGGAGAGGAGAAACAATATGTTCTTTAGCGGATGCAAACCTGTTCATGCTTGAATTGGACCAAGAGTTTATGTTCTTTAGTGGAGAGGAGAAACATGTCTCGTTTGGGGGACGCAGCTTTGGGCTAGCTAGTACTGTCAGTGCTTGCTCTGCGCTTGCCATTATACTGGCGGCAGGAAAGAACATGAGTATGCATATCAAAGTGCTGCGGAGTGAGGCGCGTTGGTGGTCGACGCGCTGATTGATGTGTACTGTAAGTGTCCCAGGCTCTCACTCTGCTTTGGAGATATTTATCGGTAGCTGAATAAAAGCTCTGGATGGTTCCACTTCTGCGCTTTATCAGGACTTCTGCCAATATTCTCAAAGGAGACATGTTTATTTTCTTTGACCCATTCTTCAATGGGTCTGTGCAGCTGGAACAGAATTAACATGTCATATATGAATATGATTCTACCCCCCAGCAATTTCAGACTGATTTCCCTTTTTAACTGCTCTGTAAAGCGGATTACAAAGGTTTTTGGCGGGTAGGCTTCAGGATCTAATCACTTTGCTGGTGGCTACTGATCAATCTGGTTTCATCATCTTTGTCGAAAAAGCCTGGTTTCATCAAGAAAAGATCCATAGCCGACAACCTCCTGTGTGCGATGGACCTTATACAAACTTGCAGGAAAAGACAGAAGAAAGCCTTGGTCCTCAAACTTGACTTCACCAAAGTGTTTGACGCCGTATCATGGGAGGCTTTATTTGCCATCCTGAGAACATGAGGATCTTATAAGCAGGTGGGTTTTGTGGATGATTTCTCTGCTAACGACTTCCAAAACTGTTGTTCTTTTAAATGGGGTCTCGGGCAACTGGATTGACATTCACAGTCTCTTTTCATTTGTAGCGGAGGCAAGTTTAAAGAGGAGCTACGGTGGATTTTGCATAGTTCGAAGAGAAAGAGATGGAACAGTTTTTAGAACTGGGTAAAAAAAATCCATTAAGGGCCTTGTTTCCATTTTCATGTATCCTGAGCTAGTCAGTGGAGCTTTCTGCTTGTTTTTTCGTTGTTTACCTCTTTGGGGCTAGCTCAGACCCCTGTTGTAGGTTTTATTCTGCTTCTTTCTTTTCCTTGTACATTTATATTTGAAAAACAATAAAAATACACACAGCAAAGTCGTGTTGTTTCCGGTCAAAAAAACTTATGGAGGTTTATTGTTTTCATTTGTTCACTGTATTTTATGAATTTTTAATAACTTTTCATACTTCCCGGTAGCTGTACGTTGCTCCAATACATAGTAAAATATCACAGGATAGATGTCACAACCTTTCTCCTAATGATTCATTGAATGATCCTTTTCTTACCGACAAATTGTTGTAACTGGGAGGCTTGTTTCATAATATAACTGCAGAAGGTTTCTAGCACACAACGATGTGCCATCGAATCATTTATATTCTGATCCGTAGCTGTTTTCATACCCCAAATGCAGTTTTATAACACTTCGCTATCAGAAATTTACTTAGCAACACCAAAATATTATCAGGAACTTCTCAACAAAAAATTTAAAACCTAAAGATCCATTGACGTGCCCGGATTTTGAAAAGTAAGTACTGTTCCAGGGTTTAGTGTTGTTGCTTCAGTCCACGAACCACGATTCCTTAAAAAGCAAGCTATTGGTTAGCGAGTTATAGATGATATATTAGTTGACTTCTGTTGTCAGAGAATATTTTAAATTAGTTAACCATAACAAGGATTTATGAAAGCTTATATTCCACAAAGACATTATTTTGCATAAAACTCATCCGCCCTTTCAACTGAGTCAAAGTGTTCCCCAAAATCAAACAGTCATATCGTGTCTATCTGCAAAGAAATCTAATCAGTTTTGTAATTAAATATTCTGTGAGAACAAAAGGGTGACCTCAGCTCATTCACTTTTCCTGTACATTATTAGTTTCAAATCTACAAGTTGTCAAGAGGCAGTTTGCCCTTTGTATATATGTACCTTTGGCCATGCCGAACAGCCTTCCCTGTACTTTATCTGCCCAAATATATATTCAAACAATATTTTACACATATTACTGGTCTAGTTGTCAAACTAGATTATGGCTGAAATTTTAGTGAAAGCAATGTGTAGGTGTATGTTAAGGTCTGAAAGTGAAAGTCCTCAACTTTTCTGTTGCAACTACGACAAAGGACAAAGAACCGTTCTTTGTCTCTATAATCTCTGATCCTTGTCACTGGAGACGGGCACGCCCATGGATAAGAAATGAGAGTTCATGTGCATAGGGGCTGCTTGATCAGCATGATCCAGAATCTTGTCCGACTGGAGTCAAAACTGGAAGATTCGAGCCCACGACCCCGCGCTCAATATAATACTTATGCATGGGGGCAAATTCAATGGGGCTCATCACTCTTATACTGTCTGAACGAGTGGTCATGTTAGAGCTTCATAGTTCATACTGATGAAACTTGCCCAAGGCTTGTAGCCATTTTGATTAGACACTTCAGATCAAAATAAGAAGCTCAGATGGAAATGGTTGCGCTTCCACACAAAACCCTGCTGGCAAGGTCTCCCTTTGCAGATTAATGAGATTGAAAGGGATGCAGCTTCTGATCTTCACCTTGGAAGCAGTTCTACACCTGTGCCTCTGCAGCTCCCCGTCTGCTGCAATCTGTACCTGTCAAGTTCAGAGGGAAAAAAGGATGGTCGCAGAATTCTAGGTAAATGATTCACCTGCAAGGTGTAATCTGCCACACAATATAGAAGATCAACAAGGACTGCAAACACAACTTCTTCTTGTGGGGGATCACCAGAGCATCTTGTCTCATCGCCCTCGGGTTGTAGGCGGTTGGAGTTTGCTTGTATCCTGTACTAACTTGTGTGTTCTCCTGCATATCCGTGGAAAAAGATATTTTCCAAGTCTCTCATCCAACCTTAGCCACTCTAGAAATGTTGACAACTGCTACACGATCTGTCATCCAACCGTAGCCACTCTAGAAATGTAGACATCTGCTACACAATTGGACTTGCTACCTAGTGTAGTGGTTCTTACAACTTCTGAAAAAGTGGTTTGTTACATGTTATCCACACATTAGACTCCAGATAGTCACATCATGGCTACTTATTTGTGGAGTATCTAGACCACCTCAGCTTGAAGATGATCGCAGCTCAGATTTTGACATATGGACATCACGATACCAACTACTCCTATTTCCATAGGCAGCCGTAGCAGTCAGTGTGATAAATTCAGTGAGCATTCTGCCTTGCTATACGGGTTTTGTTACAGTAAGAATTGTCTCTTACCGATAAGCTTATCATTTCTTAAGGAGAGATAACTTTCCAAGCAATCTTGTGACAAAGCATATTCTATGTTATTTTTGCAAAGCACAATTATTGATCAAATTAATGATAATCCTCTATTAGTTGAATAAATTGTTTGGCTTTCAACCATGCCTTTTCTTGGAAGGGCAAAACCGGTAATTTTGTTAAGAAAAGACAAAGTGTGTTCTAGATACTAGTTGCATAAATTATTTGGTTTTCAACCATGCCTTTTCTTGGAAGGACAAGAATGGTTGTTTCCTTGAGAAAAGAAAACGTCTTATATCTTCCTAATGTGTGGGAGAAATGCAAATGTCATAATAGCTCGTAATAATGCTTCTCTGAGAATCTCTTATTTTTTTAATGTCAAAGTGATAGTTTTGTGGACCTCGGTTGAAATATGAATCTCCAGTTAACCCTCTCCATAAGAGTAGTTTCAAAGTTCAAATAGATTGCACACTTAGCCTAGCATTATAAATAATATTTTTTTAAATTATTGGAATAGAAGGAAACATGATATAATATTGGAGGTTGATGGGACAAGCAATAGATAACAATCCAATCCAAACGTGTTCTCTGATACTTAACATGTTTGAGTTTATTTTATCAAACCCGATGATTACTTGCTTGATTGGCCGACCACTACTATATATGTGGTACTTGCTATTTGTTCCCTCTTTGCCTCATCACTCCAAGACCCCTCCCTTTCCTTGACATGGAGCTTGAGCTTAGTCTAGGCGATCTTCCAGCTCCAGTGAAGGCCAGCACCATGCCTGCGTCGGCGACATGCCAAGGAGAAGACCACGACGACCTTGCGCTAGGGCTACGAGTAACGGCTACCCAAAGAGCTGACCAAGATAACCAGAGGATAAGCATAGAAACTGCGGAGGGAGAAGAAGATAGCGACGAAGCATGCCGCGAACTGCCTGTCAGAGCAAGCCCTTTTCGCCAAGCCTCTTCACAAACAGGTGAGTTGAAGAGAATCCTGCGGAACAAGCTGTTGAATTGATCGGTTTTCGGTTCCCATCCCAGTAGGTCTATCCATATGTTGCTATGTGCTCGTAGCTTCTGTGTCTGTAAAAGTCTTTGTATGCTGATGAGTCTTTTTATCTGTACAGCGAGTGCGAATTCACGCGGGTTTGATGTGAACGCTGCTGTTCCGGTGGATGGCAGAGCATCGATAGCGAGGTCTTTGCCACCGCCGTCCATGCATATGGAGGTTCCTGTGGCACAGGGAGTTGATGAGGAAGGTTCAGAGGACGAAGACAATGGAGGTGGAAGGGTGAGGAAGAAACTGAGGCTGTCCAAGGAACAGTCTGCGTTTCTAGAGGGTAGCTTCAAAGAGCACAGCACGCTAACCCTGGTATGCACCTTCTGCCTGCATATTTTCTTAATCGATCAAAATAAGTGGATGATATAGCTGGATATTCATTCGGCATATATACAGGAACAGAAGAGCTGTTTAGCCAACCGGCTGAGCCTTCGACCGCGCCAAGTTGAGGTCTGGTTCCAAAACAGAAGAGCCAGGTATGTAACAAAATTTATATAGCAGTAATTTATATACCATTTTTTGATGTCACCATTTTCCAAAACAGAAGAGCGAGGAAATCTAACACCATGTTTATCACAGGACGAAGCTGAAGCAGACGGAGGCGGACTGCGAGCGCCTGAAGCGCTGCTGCGACGCGCTGGCACGGGAGAACCGTAAGCTCCAGCGGGAGGTGGCGGAGCTGCGCGCCTCCCGTGCCCCGTACCCGCTCTACAATCTGAATCACCACCTGTCTGGGTTCAGCACGGTGCTCCCAGCGGGCTCATCATGTGACGCCACCACCCGTTCCACCGTCTCCGCCGCGTCATCTCCGGGACTGTCGCCGATGTCCACCTTGTTTCCCGGCAGGCCTCACTTTGGCCCCTTCACCGTCGTCAGCCACCCGGTGCCCCCCCTACGCCGCCAGCCGTCAGCGACATTGTGACGTGGCTGGCTTAGCCTGGCCGGCCCGTTCATGTTGCCTTAGTTATGTAAATAGTCTCTTTTTTTTGTCACCAGTGATGTACACATGTATGCATCATACTTTGTAAACTCTATATAGTTTAGCCAGTTTTATAACGGTAGATGAGCTCGCTTATAGTAGGTGTGGAATTTGCTATTACGTGGCTGACTTTGGAAAGTTGATTTGGCTTTGTAAAATATGATCAATGATGTGGTTTGTAGAGGTGTCATCCTGGCAATTGTCAGGAGACCTCTAATTTCCATTTGTGTACCAGTCACAGTGTAGCACATGCCATTTCATGGTTAAACATTAACTGTGACCCAATGACTCTGCATGCTGGCTGAAAATGACAATGAAATTGGTGATGCTGACCTCTGCAAATTACAATCATTGAGGCTGTATCACTGTCACTACGTATGCGTATGTGTAGGAGAATTTGCCAGTTATGAAACTTCTCTTGGTGGTTGCGTGATTGCCGGCAAAAAGAAACAAACGAGAGGGAGCATGCAACGTGTAGCAACACTGGCCAAATAATCAAACTGCTGTATGGAATTCTGGGTTCCCGCCGGACGCCGTCAGCATCAAGTTGAATATGCGCTGCACAACTGTCACCTAAGTGTACACTACGTTAGAATTATGTCGATTATCTATATAGGGATATAGTTTGGACTCGGAATATGCAGAGGGTTAGGTGTTTAGTTCGAACATATGAAAGTCAGGACTATTAATGAAGTGCACCGTCGCATGGCCAAAAGAGACTAAACGAAGCTGTTGGCTAGACAGGAGATCACGAAGGGGATGGTCCGGGCGACTGTGCCAAGGGTATCCGGACAGGCCATGGGGCATTGAGATGTGTCTGATGGCCACGGCCAACTTGTCGTCGATTCGTATTATGTGATTTAGTTCATGGAAGGAGCACCCATAGTCATGCTCCTAGGGAATGTATTGATATTGGTTAACATACACGTATCATCTCCCTGTTCTTAGAAAAAACATATCATCTCTCTCATCTACTTTTAGTAATGATCTATTTGCATCTTTTGTAACACACTTTTCAATGTCAAGCATTGTAAGATAAGATAAGCTTGGCGATTACGCACGTCGAGACAAGGGGAGAGACACAGGAAGTTGACAGGGCCAGGTCTGGCTTACACCTGTTGAAGTGGACGACCAGCTACAACACTAGAGTAGCATATATTCGCACTCGAAGCTTTGATTGGGTGCTCACATGCCGACGACCACGGCGACACGTGTGCGCGCTCGCTGTCGCAAATGATCCATCCAACGTCGACGCAAACACTTACGCGATCTGAAATCTGAACATCCAATCAATGAATAGTAGATGTTCTGCAGAAAATTATTGAAGACTTTGCTTCTAGAGGTTTGCCACAACACCCTATTCTGAATAGCATGCCTTGTCCGGTGCTCCAGCCTGATTGTATTGAAAGGAGAATCTTTTCTTGAAGGGTATTGAAAGGAGAATTTAACGAAGCCAGGCTTCTGAAGGAGGTTTTGGATGCTTTTGCAAACACCAGGGGGCTGCCCATCAATATTGATGATACTGATATAGTTGCCATATCTAAGTGTCTACAGATCAAATAAACAATTCTGAGTTTCAAGAGATCAAGTAAAAACAATTCTACCCATAAGCAACGATGATGCTGTGGTTAGCTTTACATAAATAGACATGTGACGTCTTTTAGATCTACTAAATCACCATTGTCTTCATCTTCCTGGCCCACATCCTTCACTTGCAGTTTGTTCTTATGGATATTTAGGAATGATAGGTGTTGCATCAAATTGTAGCTTTCAGAAAACATCAAAGCAATCCAAAACCTCCTTGAAACTGAGATAGATATGGGGAATCATGTAATACATAACCAGATGGAGTCTCGAGGAGCCTATGTAACATTCTCCGTGGCAGGGCTAAACCAGAAATATTTTTCTTGAGTTTGCCACTAAGCAAGGCTGAACCATATAAAGTTGTCCTTTCTCTAGCTCGAGGTCAGACCCTCCTTTGTATCCCATGGAAACCTACAGCCATTCATGTCTGGTATGTCTCCATAATCGAGCAAAAATTCATGTCTGGGTTATGCTTTGGTTTCCAGTTTGTTGTTGCTTTGAACTGATAGTAGTTACGCCCTCTGTTCCAGTTTGATTTAAACTTTCAAAACGTCTTATATTTAGGAATGGAGGTTGTACTACTTGAGAAATTGTTTTTCTGTACTGTAATACTCAGAGGGGTTATTTCAGTCTTATAGCTCTGAACTAATGCTACTCTAGCAATTATTGCTCTCCTGCTACCTCAGTACTCCCTCCGTCTCATAATGTAAGATGTTTTTTCGACACTCCATTAGTACTCACATATAAGATTCATTGGCCTGAATTAGTTAATTGGTTATTGTTTATTGTTCATACAATTGATTGCTCTGAATTGTTATTGTTTTATGACCTTGTAAAGGTGCCGTTCCAAGCTCCATTAAATGTTGAATGTTCACAAATAAACCAACAGTTACAGTTTTATTTTGCTTCGAAAGCGGGCTAGCCTATTTGCAGCGGTCCAAAATAAATAAGTAGACCAATACGCCAAAATGTTACAAACAGATTTGGTCCTTGAATCTGTCTATCATCATCCTATTTGCAATGCACCTGTTTGTGGTAAAACCTGTAGGTAGCCGTACTGCCATGATTTTGTCCAAAATTGTCATGAATATATTGGTCATCATTTTATGATATATGGAGAATGATGTTCTCTGATTTGCAAAGTTAAATTCTACAGAAGGACACATTCATACTATAGAATATTAGTTAAGCTTTAGCATATGGATGTCATTCTTTTTGTACCATATGTGTATATCAAATTTGAATGCGATTTGTTTACTAGTAAGTAGCTGTTGCCCGCATTTCACATTTCCTTCAGAAAAAAGAGGAGGAAATGACCAGCTGAGAATCACAAATCTGGGACCTCGGACACTACAGTGTTTCATATATCAGGCAGTATATTTAGAATGGTGAAAAACTTTGAGTTGTTCATCAGATGAATCATTAGTTGAAAAATCAGATAGGTTTTCATTTATGGTTTTGCAATTTCTGGTTGCACACACCTTCCATTGATTTATTTAATCTTTTCGCTTACATTCGAGGCTTTTTACAGTAATGCCTTCAGACCATATACAAATATCCCTGCCGCTGTTTTTCTTTTTCATTCGCCAAATGCTCAAATATGTGTACATGTATCGTTTGTCATACTTTTGACCACCTTAGCTCAAACATGTGGACCCCGCCAGTCATAATAGGTTGTCAAAACACGGCAGCGATCAGACCATGCCCCTAAATCAGTCGGGTTTTTTGTTAAATTCCACAATAGCAGTGGCTATGTGATGTTTTTTCAGGGTGGCTATGTGTTGTATTTGCCACAAAAATGCTTTTTATGTACTCATCGCATCCCCTCAATTGGTTGCATAAGCTTTTTCGAAAAGATATGAGCACTAGTTAACTCCCTCTTCGTTCCCTTTTGGGGCAGCTAGTCAATTCCTAACATGTTAGGTTATGTACAAAATACTTATTTTATTTTGATGCAAGTGATAGCAAAAGTATATACTGCATTTGCATGAACAGAAAATGCACTTGTTTAGGACTAGATCAATGGATTGATTCTGAAAACTCAAGGACTAGATCTACTTCGGTCCGACCACGAACCAAATCGCGCAATTTTATTTGTCTTTACAAGAAACATATACAGAACAAGAGTTCTACTAGTACCTACCTACCTACAAGCTGATGTCTCTGATGGTGCGTGCCTGCCCCCATCCCCATGGTGGTCGTATTCAGTTACCAAGCTCTGCCGCTGCCAGCCTCCATGTTATCCAACGCTCGGCCATTGGTTCTCATCTCCATGGAGGTAACATATTGTACCACGGACAGATCATGCGGCAGCACCGACTGATGGGCATCTGTTGTTCCTTGGTTCTCAGTTTCCGGGTTAGGATTGTGATGTTGGAATGCATGAGGCCACAGCCCTGAAACAGAACAGGTAACATTTCACTTCAGTTATACTGTAGTTGTGAAAAGGGGCTTCATTTCTGTGCATCTGACAATGGCGGAACAAAGAGCAGTGGCATTGTGTATGCACTAACAATCCAGAACAAATGTACTCATGTGGATGTGGTGGTTGCTTTATATATAAAGCGAGGAGAAAACCTATTTCGTTAATCCAGAGTAAATTATAAATGTACCGTGTTTGCTAGCCGGATGCGGGAAGAACTGCAGATAGCAGAACGAAGCAACAACCAGCCCTGCAGAGATACACCCACATGATCAGCAGTCTGTCAGTGCGATCTTCAAGAGATGGAGACACTACTGAACTTATAACGGCTCTGATGGAGTTGGAACGTACCAAGGATTCCACCGGCAAACACGTCCTGCCAGTGGTGCCAGTAGTCTGCGACCCGCGACACGCCGACCATGGCAGCGAAGAGCAGCGGCAGGATCACGATGCAGAGCTTGGCAATGTGTCCGCCCCGGTCAAACACCCTGATCTTGCCGGCAAGGTACCACGACAGGAAGCCCAGCCCGGCAAAGGACCCTGCATTCCATACCAGATGAACATGAGAAATGATCTAGAAAGATAACCAGTTCATGCTACAGTGCAACTCAAACAAGTTCAGATGGTCTTCAGAATTGCAGATGGTGGCCAAGCTTACATGAGGTGTGGCCACTGGGGAAGCTCTTGTGCCCTTCTTTGATGACTTTCGCGTCTCCGTGGCATATGACTTGTCGAGTGACCGCCTCGTAGTTCTGAAATGGCAACTGGATTCAGCATGGCAGATGTTGAAGAAATGGAAAGCTCTGACGAAGCAATTGCGGAAGAGAGCTCACCGGCACCCCGTCAGGAAAGCATCGATAGTAGAAGTTGGGGCGGGGTCGGCCGACGCCGTCCTTGATCGCGTCGGTGAGGACGCCGGTGATGAGCACGGAGAACAGCAGGCCTGCAAATTTCACCACACATCTTTCAGAGCTGATGACAAGAGCAGTGTTCTGAATGAACTGACGCAGTTGCAGTCTGCTGCAGCACAACAATTAATGGTAGCACTGCAAGGATAACCTGCCTAGTATGGCGTGATGCAGGTCGTAGGCATTCTTCTTCTTGACATAGATGGTGGCGAAGATGAGCATCGGCAGGATGACGGCGTATATCTGCAACCATCCACCGGAGCCGACGACGAGCAAGGTTCGTCAGCGGAGGAAAAAGAACAAATTTTGCAGAGATAAGGAAGATATGGTAGGTGGGGGTGGATGGGGGTACCTACCGGGACGGCCCAGACGGGGATGGTGTTGGGCTTCATGGGGTAGCGGAGGTCGTCCATCATGAACTCGGCGACGAAGCGGTGGAAGGGCGTGATGAGGTTGAGCACGACCTCGATGGCGGCGAGGAGGAGCAGCACGATCCAGTCGTACATGTGCCGCCGCGCCATCTTGGCCCCGTGGGTCCTCAGGTACGGGGGCGGCACCCCCAGCTGGATGGGCGCCGCCGCCGCCGGTCCCGGTGGCGGCATCTTGGTCTCCGGCGCGGGCAGGAGGGGGGATTCGATAGATTCGCCGGGAGGATCCTCTTGCGAGCCTGCGGGTTCCATCCGGGGTTAGCGGGGAGGACGGGGAATTCGTGGACAGGGCATGTGCGGGGAGGGAGGGAGACAGACGGAGACCGCAAGTGCGTAGATGACAGGTGCAGTGACGACAGGTACTCACGGGAGGGCGAACGAAGAGCGGAGATTCCTCCTGCCGGAGCCGGCGGTCCGGAGTCAACGGCGGCGTCAGGGACGAGCAGAGCACCACCACCACCGCCTCCTCCTCCTTCCCTGCAGGGACAGCGGCCGCGAGCTTGACGGCGGCGAGCCGCGCGGTCTCTGTTTCTTGCTTGCCTCGGCGCCTCTGTTTCTTGGATTCTTTGCGTTTCTCCGCCCTCTGGGGCTCCGGTCCGGTGCGGCGGCTCCCGATGTCGAACGCCCGCCGCCGATTTCTGCGTATCTGTTTCTCGAATTGATCTCGATGGATGATGCTTCCTCGCGTCTTCCGCGTGTGCTTTTCTCGCCTGAGAATGAGAGGATGGCCAACTGGGAGCGGCTGGCACGGGGGAGGTGTGCTAGGCTAGGCTAGGCTAGGGCGGCTGGCCCATCCATGGAGACTGGACTGGTTCGGGTTGTTGGAATCGAGCGCGTCGTGGGCTGACTTGCCGCTGCTCGTGAGCTGTGACGACGACGATTTCGGTGGTGGTTCGCCGGCCAGGCGCGACCCGTCAACGTAAGCAAACAATATCTTCTGCGGGAGATAAAATCATAAAAATGCTTTCGTTATCTGAGATTTATTATGCGTCGACAGACACTTCATCTTCAAGGCCAAGTCAGCTTCAGAAACTTCGCCGGTGAGCAATCAAGTAGAGGGTCGACACGCCGTCGAGAGGAAACAAGAGAATATCAAATTTCAAGTGAGCGCAGACAACATTCATACGTGCGAAACGGTTAACCCACTGCGTTTTGACATGTTTAGGGCATGTACAATGATTGATAAAATAGTCTTATCTTAAGTTTTGCATGTAAATTAGAAATAACAAAAAAATATGTCTACAATGGGTCATCTCTTAGTCTTATCTTTAATAATTAGTTGTTCCTAAAAATATGATGAGACAAATTGTGCTAAGAGATCATATCTTGTCTTCTTTTAAATAAGATAAGACAAGCCTTCTCTTATAATTTCTCTCTCCTCCATCTCATCATTTATCCTACGTGGCACTCTTAAGATAGAATCATTGTACATGCCCTTATATATTATACTACGCACTTGCTTTTCAACACGGTAGTTGTTTTTGAAGAGTATATTCATATGATCGAGTCGCTTTAGGATCTGCTAGTTTAATAAAAGAGTAAAGGTTAGTTCTTTTGACAGCTTAAAAAATAGGGCGACGCTACACGTCCGCCGGCGAAAATTCAAAAAGGATCTGCCACCTTTCTAACCATTGGATTGATACATTAATTACCGTCCGATCTACCAATGTAACGTAAGCAGCCACCCTTTGCAACAAGAGTGGTGTTTCTGCAACAGTCTGCTTGTTGCAATTACTCAAGCCTGCATTTTTTATTTTTTGCAACAGATATTTTTTTAGAAGATCCACCGCCTCATGAGTCGTTCGATTGCGTGATACGAGTTGTTCAATTATCTTGTCTAATTTCCCGCAACGATGCTCTTGTTGCAAGATCTGCTCTACTCTGATTTCCTGCAACAAGATCTTTGTTGTGAAACCTCATCTTCTATAATTTCCTGCAACAAGACCCATATTGTAAAACCTCTTCTTCTCTAATTTTCTGCAACAAGGTCTTTGCAAAAAATGCAATAACGTCTTTCACCGCGTCTAATTTTCTGCAACATCTTCCGCCGGGTCTAATTTTCTGCAACAAGATCTTGTTGCAAAATTTGCAACAACAACTTCTGTCGCGTCTAATTTTTTGCAACAAGACCCTTGTTGCAGAAATTGCAACAAGACCTCCTCCGCGTCTAATTTTCTACAGCAAGACCTGTGTTGCAAAAATTGCAACAAATTTGTTGTTGCATATGAGCTCGAGGAGGCGAGAGCCATGAACGTCGGCACTCCTCCAGGACGGCGGCGACATCGAACGGCGAGCGACGACAGATGCAGCTCCAGAGGCGGGCGGTCTGGTCCGGCGGCTTCTAGCGCAGGCGTAGCCGGCAGGCAGCACCATGGTGGCCGGCTTCCAGCATCTACGGACCAGCCATGGGTTGCTGCACCAGTCACCGGCCATGGAGCGCTTCTCGTCATGGACGAGATCAATACTTCACTGAAGAGACGCATGGTGTGGAGGCATGCTGTGACTACAGAGCTAGATGTAGAGGATGAATGAGGGGAAAAAAGGAAACGAGTGGCTTACAGTGAAGATAAGAAGGAAAAAAGATACACGGTGATGGCCACATGGGACGTGTGGCGTGCGTATGAGGCGGCGGATGGAGCGGTAGAATCCGCCGGGTGATAGTTAGCGTTTCCCTAAAAAATAAGCCGTCCTCTTCTCAGCTTTTTCCATAAGCCGCCTCTATTGTTCATTGAGGCTTCTAAGTTAGTTATGGAATAACTAATTTAGAAATCTCAACAAACTTAGAGGGTGGCTTATTTTTTTAAACTGGTGAGAGGCAGCTTAGTTTTTAAGCCGCCCAAAAGAACTAGCCCTAAAATGTACTGAACCATCACTTTCGTGTCACAACTCTTGGAAAACCACCACTTTACAAAAAGTGACACTTGCACCGAACCAACGAATTGATGGTGGTAAAAACACTAATGGTAAAATGCTAATTGGAAGGTTTGAGCCTTTTTTTTTGCTAACTCAACCCGACGGGTTGGTCCAGCCGATTGGTGACGTCATCAAACCACTTAGCATTTACTATTGATGTTTTTTGCCACTGTTAATTCTTCTGTTCGGTGCAAAGTTCCACTTTTTGTAAAGTGGTGGTTTTCCGACAGTTGTGACATGAAAGTTGCAACGGGCATCTGCACATTCCACTGTGGTTAATTATTTTTACTCTTTTCATAGGGTGGTCAATAATTTCTGCCTTGATTTCCTGAGATATCGAGGGAATATTCGTCATGCCTTCTCGATGTTATTGGTGGGCACTACACTATAAATAACACATGTTCACGGGCAATGTGACATGAGGTGATCCACAATGATGTTAATATGAGTGCAGTATTGTTTCACATCGTAGTGTTTTCGTCTTCCTCAACATGCATCTATGCACCTTTGTTGTAAGGTCCTTGAACCCTCCCGGGTTGCAAGTGGGTATGCATTCTTTTGTAGATCCTTTCAACACTTTTGACGTGTACATATAATATGGTACCGATATTTGTTCTACAGAGAGCTTGATATCCATGTAAGGTAATATTGTACTTTTTTGTGTACTATTTTCATAGCGCCATAATAATAGGCTTATCTGAGATTTTACTGTCATTATAATGAGAGATTTAAAGTTGATTTTACTCATGACCGACGAGTATGCTTCTTCATAGCCTAGCTTTGGATTTTTGAGTAAAACCTTGTATAACAAGGTATGCTTCATACCATACAACAACATTGTTTTGATTTCTTTTCACCTCCGAACAAATTTCCATTTGTACCACACATATAATTGATAAATTGGAGCTAGTTTGTTGTCGCTCTATGTTATGATTATTGCATAATTGATTTCATCCATGCAGCACCCATTATCAACTTTCATACCTACGCTTTTTATCATTGTTGCTCTCTTTACAACTACTATTACTGTAATCTTTTACTTCACTGCAACACCGTTCCTCCTACTATTTCACTACTACTGTTATCATATCAGTTTGTTACAAAAAAAATTGTGCCAAGCAAGTTATCTATCCAGTTGTGATTAAATTGACAACTCAATTTTTAAGGCGTATAAACATCCTTTGACTCCCTTTATGTTGAATCAACAAACTTGGGTTAAAAGACTTCCCTCCAAGATTGTTGTGGTCTCATGTACTTGTGAGTCATCACCATAGCATGACAACTTCCTGACTTCAACATCGAGTCGTCCCCGAACAGGATCTACTCGCCGGCGTCACATGGGCTTTGTCAATGATGTGCTCGTGGGGCGGTGAGAGGAAGAGAAGATGAGTGACGGCTAGGGTTTCATGGTCGTATGCATAGCCACCTCTGGCGCGAGCTTTGACAAATATATTAATGTATTAGAAAACATAAATCTAGAACAAAGACAAAAAAGTTAAGAATAAACATGCACACATCAATTGACTTAGACTTAACTAAAACCAAATATAAACCGACTGTAATCTATCCACGATCTTAGAAAAACATACCACATACATATAAGGCAAATGGTTGGGTTGTCGAGATGAGCTTTTAATGATTTTCTGAGCTAGATCATTGTGTTCACTGACGCCCTAAGACGGCACGACAACTATGCAGTGCAAGAGCTCCTATTTAGCGAGCTATGCGCTGAACAAGGAGGGAACACGCACCTCATGCTCCTCCCGCACGTGTGTTTGGGCCCGCTCATGAGCATGGCGAGACACCCCTATTTTTTGATTTCGTTTTTTTTTCTTTTTTGCTTTTCCTTGTTTAAATTAATTCAGTATTCCCAAAAAGTTTTACATTGTGAAAAAATTGCAATAAAGAAAATGTTTGTGAAAAAATATTAGGGAAATCATAAAAGGTTCACGGATTAAAATACTGTTCATGACTTAGAAAAACTTTTTGCGTGTTTAAAATAGTTTCACGATTTTGGAAAAATTGTTTGGGAAATCAGAAAATGTTCATGATTTTTTAGAAAATGTTAATGTATTCAAAAAATGATCGCGTATTCAATAAATGTTCATGAATTTGAAAACTTTGTGTAAATTCATAAAATGTTCAGGAATTGTTTAATTTTTCACAAAATTAAAAACAATCATCAATCCAAAAATGTTCATTAACTCGAAAAACTCTCATGCATATAAAAATATTTTCTTAAATAATTTTCGTCAATTTATTTTTTTTTCTTCTAAATTTTTAGAAAATATTTACATATTCAAAACAAACATTAATAATTTCAAAGAATGTTCAAAAATTTGTAAAACATGTTTGCAAATTCGAAAATGTTTACAGTTTCGAAAAATGTTCTTGAATTTGCAGAAAATGTTCGTGAATATGAAAGATTATCACAAAATGAAAATAAATTGGAAAAACTAAAATGTCGTAAAATGAAAATAAAATATAAAAATAAACATGGAAAACGAAAAATATAAAATTACAAAAGAAGAAAAAACAAATAAACAAATGGATCAGGAAAGGTTGTAAAACCTGCTGAAAACCGGTGGGATTTTTTTTTTCAAATGGACTCGCTATCTAGCGCAGTACGCGCCAAATAGGATCCGGCATTTCCGTGACCAGTAGCAGTTCCGTGTCAGCCATATCCCATGTTGGATGGGAGATTTATGTCTGGTATATTATTCTCAGACTGTGGTCGGGCTACAAGAGAGACGGACAACTTCGACAAACTACGTCAAATAGAAGGTACCGATTCCTTATAATATTTTAATTCTTAGGCACATTGACATGGTTGTGACTAGGACAAATATATTATATTTAATTTTATTGTTTTGGATAATCGTGACTAGCAAATTTTTTGTTTGAAAAATACTGAAAAATCACATGAGTATATTCTATTAGGAGATTTTAGCATGTGAGCTATATTAAAAAGGACAAAATCAGCATTAGTATGTCGTTTGAATGCCGCATATATGGTCATAACATAATCAAGACTCATGGTTATACTTACGAACGAAGCATGACTTAGATGATTAACTTCCATTTCTTTTGCAGATTATTTGGTCCTTAGATTTCTTCGTGGAACCAACCTCTATGCGACAAGGTGTGGATACGTGCATTCATAGGACTGGGTGTGTTATGCGCATCTGTGTGCGTTTCTGGAAAAAAACTCAAAGTTATATTTACCATGAAAATAAGTCTACAAGTTTCTTTTGAAGTATTTGGATATATATTAATATAATCATGTCTTAGAGCATCTACAGCCGGATACACCAAATCCAACCCTCAAACGCCGCGAGCGGGCGCGTCCACTGTCAGTGACCAGTCATATGCCTCAAATAATATCTTCCACAACCGGATACCTCAATTAAGAAACCTCAAATCTATACAATTACTTGCAATGTGAAACCTAATTTAAGCGGGGCTCGTCCGCCTCCACCGTGCCCATGTCTGGCGGCCGGCTGCACCGTCAAAGCGTTTCCCCGGTCACGGCGACACAGAGTAGGACATGTGGCATAGACCGGCTCAAGGAACTCAAGGCGCCGCCGTCTCCCATGCCGTACTCTTCCTCGTCGAAGTCCGGAGCCTTGACGATGCCGGTCGATGTGAGGTCCACGACGGATCCGTCATGGTCGAAGGCCACATCCACCATGACACGGCTGTGACACTCGGTGTTGCAGCCCATCCAACGCGACGGAGAGTGCGACTCCGCCTCGCTGATGTCTACTGTGAGGGTTATCGCGGCCTCCCGCACCCTCTGCCTCGAATGACAGGCACACCGCGCCATACACTCAACGGACGGGCCACGGATGGCCTCATCATCCGCGCACCAACAAAGGGGTTGCGCATTCGCAGACAGAGCGGACCGCCTCAGGCGAGGCAGCGTCGACCTGCCTCGTGTCGGATCCACACACCCTTTGGGTCGACGCGATGGATTTGCAGCGGTTTGAGTCTGACCGTTATCGGGCATTCACCTCGAGGGGGCGGCGGAGCGCAATGCGGACAATCATCTCCTCCTCGGGCTCGACTGGAATGAGGTCAGGTTCATGGATCGACCGATGGAGGACTCGGATACATTGCCCGCCATGCTGGAGAAGGCCGGAGATCGCGCCGACAGGAGCTTGGGTGGAGGAGTGGATTGTAAGGGAGTAGAGTGGAGTGGCTAGGGTTTGATCCGAGGAATGGATGAAGACGATTATATGTGGAGTCGGGGTGGGCCAGCTCCGATGTGGCAGACGTGTCGGGTCTCCTCATATCTGCTTCAGGTTTGGGCTGGATATGAGGGGTACCGACCAACCCAGACGTCTGAGGCCGGTTTAAGGCGTCCGCCTGGGTCGGTCTTTTTTACGTGTTAGTGAACAGGCCATCCGGCTTTGAAGGGCCTGCTGTAGATGCTTTTATTCGAGATTTCCCTTGTGGCAGAATCATATAATGAGTAAATAATGGAAACATTCCTTTTTACGGTTCGCCCTAACAAAATTTGTACGACATGAGAACTCTTGAAAAACTACCTGATGGAAAGTGACACCGAATCGTAGCCAATGACGCATCTCAGCGACTAGCAGCAGCAAGTCAAAACAGAATCAAGGAGGCGGAAGTTTGGATTATCTACCGGGCTGCACTACGCGTACGTCGGCTGAAAATTAAGAAACATCAGCCGCCTTACCAGCCGTGTGATCCGCAGGTGACGGATGGCGTATTTACCTCGGGTGCAGAGGCTGAAACGCTCTAATCGGATCAGCCCGACGCGCACTACTTGGATTGGCCGGCTCACTACAGAATTGATTAACGAATTTCTTGCGGAACACCTAGAGCAGGAAAAAAAAATCGTCTTTCACCTTTTTGCAACATACACAATGTTGCGGAAGGATTTCTGCAGCAGAGATTGTGTTGTAAAAATTTTATTTTTTGGTCTTTGTCATTTTCAACATCGGTAATATTACGAAATACTTTTGCAATATAGGTAATGTTGCGGAAATTTTTGCAACAAAGGTCATGTTGCAGAATATTTTTGCACAGAGATTGTGTTGGAGAAAAGATCGCCTTTCACCCTTTTGCAACATTGCCGATGTTGCGGAAGGATTTTTGCAACAGATTGTGTTGCGGAATATTTTTTTTGTCTTCACGATTTTTAACTTTGGTGATGTTATGGAATTTTTTACGATATAGGTAATGTTACAGAAATTTTTGCAACAAAGGTCATGTTGCAGATTTTTTTTTGCAACAGAGATTGTGTTGGAGAAAAATCGCCTTTCACCCTTTTGCAACATTGACGATGTTGCGGAAGGATTTTTGCAACAGAGATTGCGTTGCGGAATTTTTTTTTGTCTTCATGATTTTCAACTTCGATAATGTTATGGAATTTTTTGCAATATAGGTAATGTTGCGGAAATTTTTGCAATGAAGTTGATGTCTCAAAACATCAGAGCACAACTGTCGTTCGCCACTGTTTGCAGCATCGTCAATGTTAGCCTCCGCCACCGGGTACCATTTCCCTTTTACTATGCCCCTTTGCAACGACATGTCGCATCATATCATCAGCATTACGGTTGCAACATGATCGGCATTGTGATCACAACATCAACGGCATAGCGATTGCAGGAGCATCGCCAATATCGTCTCGCCGTTGTTGCAGCATCATGGGCCGGCTCGCCGAACAACCATCCACGCGCTCACAGCATCAATCACTCTTGCCGGCCATGGCAGCAGCAACGTGTGGTCGGCCATGGGGAAGAAGCCGAAGCTACTTCTCTACTCAAGTTCACTTGGTGTCCTACTAGCTTACTAGTATTAGCTGACTAGTATCGTGCGAAGCGCTGAATTTCAAAGACACAGTGGTGTAAGCGCTGCGTACAGGACCATGTAACTGAAAAGGTACTATCCCCGTGTGAACGGACGCCCAACATAAAAATTGTGATCGGACGGTGTAGCGCGTGGTGGATGCATGCGTAAAGTCGGCCGGTTGTTTGGAAGCTTTGCCGCTACGCGTCTTCCGGCGGATGTATTAGAAACATCGGCCGCATGGAGCACTGTTGGATGAGCACCCTGACAGCCGTTTGATCTAACCATCGCACGCACGTGACCACCTCTCTACTTCCTGCAACAACCGCTCAGTTTCGGAAACAGAATCCCTTCTTCGTCGTCCTTCCACAGCTCCGCCCAGCGCGGCGGCAGTCGCCGCCACCGCAAAATCCTTGCCGCCGATGCGCCGGAGAACTAGTGCTTGTCGTGCTCGCCGGAGTTGTTGCTCCTCCGTACCAGCCCCGCGAGCAGCTGCTAGCTCCCATCGAGCACGACGGTGGTAACCTCTCACGCCCGACGCTTCTTTTGCGTTTTCTGCAACCGGAGCTATGTTTCTGAAACATGCCTCATGTTGCAGTGTCTGACCACCCACTCTCTAACGTCGAGCGCTTCTGCGGCGCTGCAACTCGGGCTATGTTTATAAAACAAGACCCTTGTTGCAGAAAAGAAAACCTTCACAACCAAAACTTTTCTTTTCTTTCTGAAACAAAAGATATGTTACGGAAATCTTTTGAAACAAGACCCCAGTTACAGAAAAAAAAACCTTCACCACCAATTTTTTTCTTTCTTTCTAAAATTAGTCTTATGTTGCATAAATCTACTGAAACAAGACCCTTGTTGTAACAAAACGACTCCTCGCGCGGGACTGCCTTATGACCAGCATGGCTGCTTGACCAGGATTGATCTAACGGCTACACAAGTGGCGGACGCTCGCGCACGCATCAACTGGTTGAAGCTAAGCTTTTCCCTTCAAACAGGGCCGGCCCTAGCATCTTAGGGCATCTCCAGCCGTTGCCCCCCCCCCAGGACGCATAAAAATCGCCCCCTGGGGGCGAGCCGGCGATACACTTGGCGCTGGGGGCGGTTTTGTGCCCAGTCGTCGCCCCCAGGCGCCGAAATTGGCCCACTTTGCAGCCCAATTTTAGCGAATAAAGGGCCCATATGGGCGAGAATAGGCCCATATTCGGCGTGGTTTCGCCGTGTCTTAGCGTTCAATTATCAACACAATTATTTCTTATCACATATTTCATCACAGAAAAATCAAATACTTCAACAAAATAGTACAACAACAAATAGTTCAATACAAATTATATAGTTCAACAAATAAAAACTCGTATTTCATCACACGGCGTCCCCCTTGAGCCTCCATAGGTGCTCAATCAGATCTTTCTACAGTTGATGATGCACCTGTGGGTCTCGGATCTCCTGACGCATACTGAGATAGGCAGTCCAAGTTACCGGTAGCTGGTGATCAACTTCGGCTAGAGGACCCTGCCTGTAGTATGGTTCAGTGTCAAACACTGGGTCTTCTTGCTCGCTCTCGATGATCATGTTGTGCAAGATGACACAGCAAGTCATAATCTCCCACATTTGATCTTTGGACCAGGTCTGAGCGGGGTACCGAACAACAACAAATCGAGATTGGAGCACACCAAATGCCCGCTCGACATCCTTCTTGCAAGCCTCCTGAAGCTTCGCAAACTAGGCGTTCTTGCCTCCTGCCACAGGGTTTGAGATCGTCTTCACAAATGTCGACCATCTCGGATAGATGCCGTCAGCTAGATACCCCTTGTTGTATTGGTGCCCATTGATCTCGAAATTCACCGAAGGAGAATGGCCCTCAACGAGCTTGGCAAAAACAGGAGAGCACTGCAGCACATTGATGTCATTGTGAGTTCCTGGCATACCAAAGAAGGAGTGCCAAATTCAGAGGTCCTGTGTGGCTACCGCCTCAAGCACCACACTGCAACCGCCTTTGGCGCCTTGGTACATCCCCTGCCAACCAAATGGGCAGTTCTTCCATTTCCAATGCATGCAGTCGATGCTTCCAAGCATCCCAGGAAATCCTCTTACTGCATTCTGGGCTAGGATCTGAGCAGTGTCTTCCGCATTGGGTGTTCTCAAGTATTGTGGCCCAAACACTGCCACCACTGCTCGATAGAACTTGTAGAAACACTCTATGCTGGTGGACTCGGCCATGCGCCCATAGTCGTCGAGTGAATCACTGGGAGCTCCATATGCAAGCATCCTCATCGCTGTCGTGCACTTGTAACGCCAGGGTTTTCCCAGTCACGACGTTGTAAAACGACGGCCAGTGAATTGTAATACGACTCACTATAGGGCGAATTCACAATCCTGAGGAAGAGCTTTCGGCTCATCCGATAACGGCGCCGAAATGTTCTCTCGCCATGAAGTGGAGCATCGGCGAAGTAGTCGGAGTAGAGCATGCAGTAGCCTTGGAGACGATGCCGGTTCTTTGCTTTCACCCGCCCTGGCGCCGAGCCACCTCGCCGCGGCTTTTTATTGCTCGCCAGCAGCTGGGCGAGGGCGGCGAGCACCATGAGATGCTCTTCTTCCTGGACGTCGGCCGCGGCTTCCTCCTCCAGCAGCGTGGCGAGCTCTTCCTCCTCATCCGAGTCCATCGCCGAGACAGGCAAAACGCCGAACAACTTGCGCTCGGTGGGCGTGTACCCGTCGTTAAACCGCACCTCCGCGGCCGGAAACGCCCAACTGCTGTGGGAGGGGCTGCCGCGGCGAAGCGCTGCTATTTTCCGGCGGGGAATGGCTATCTACCGGAGTAGGGCGGCGGCCGTCGCCGGGATATAGCTAGTGGTGGCCGAGGGCGCGAGGGGTGCGAGGCGAGTCGGGGGAAGAAAACCTTGACTTTTCCCCTATCGGTGTGGGCCAGGCGTGCTTTTCCCTAGCGCCGGAGCCCCCAACTGCTCCCCAGCGCGCCGGGTTCGGCCTGTGACCGCCTGGCGGAAAAAATGTCCGAACCGGCGATTTTCGGCGTCCTGGGGGTGCGACTGGGCCGTTTTTTCGGCGCCGGCGCCGAAAAAGTGGCCTGGGGGGCCTGTTGGGGGCGCGGCTGGAGATGCCCTTAGAAGCCCTTGTGCGAGTTTCATATAATGGGCCCTTATAATATACTTAATTTTTTTTCCAGTGAAGGACTTAGCACCGTTTCCAAATTCAACTAATTAATTTACAACTTAGATCCTTTATTTTTCTCACAACCGATGATAATTGCTTTTTTGGAACATTATGACAAACAAAAAAAAGGAGAGAGCACCTGAATTCCAAAATCTTGGTTTTGGAGTAAATTAGAAGAAATTTTATGCTCCATCCATCCAATAATAAAAATTCATGCAAGGACACAACCTGCATAATTTACATGACTGCAATTTGAACAAAAATAGAGCAATCAAGTAGGTTAAACATCAGCAATGGCTTATCATGAATTTTGATTATTACGTCAACTCATCATAACAGAAATAAACAGGCAAAGATCAAAGAATTGAGATCTAAAAATTACCCAGAGGAGCAATGGCTTGATTGCTTCGCTTGAACAGTGCCTGGACTTCACGTCTGCATCGCCTGCCCTCAGACACTGACCACAGCTCTGTCGATGGACGGCCATGGTGTAGGTTGCTACTCTCGCGTTCTTCCCAGGGGCCAGGACAAGGATGTGTCACCGGCTGGCCAACGTCCGTCAGGGTCCTTTGGGGCAGCGAGGAACCAAAGAAATTCTGATTTTGAGACAGTTTACAGGATGCGAGGAACCAAAGAAATTCATTGATTAACTTTGGGAATTGGGGCGCCTCTTAGGAATTTGGGGGCAATTAATTGGGAAAGAAGACGGAGAACGGAAACGAACGAGGGCGTGATTCAAGGAGCCAGCGAAGGAATCAGTTCGTGCGTGAATTTTTTCTTTCGTAATGGGCCAGACCTGTTTCTCTTGTGTAGTAGTCTATTTTTCTAGAGATATATAGGCCCCTGCTGAGGCTGGGCCCTAGGCCGTCGCACTCCTCGGCATGGCCCAGGGCCGGCCCTGCCTTCAATCAATCAATCAATCAACCAGCCTCCAGATTCCCACCATGGACATGGATTCACCGCCGCCCAAGCTAAGCATGGACCGAGGCGAGGACAGAATCAACACGCTGCCCGAAGATCTCCTGCTCGAAATCCTCGAGCGCCTGAACCTACGCGAGGCGGTCCGCGCCGGCGCAGTCTCGACACGGTGGCGGCGCCTCCCGCACCAGCTCTCCCGCCTGCACCTCAACCTCGGCCACATCCCCCGCGCCACCCTGGAGAAGATGATGGACGCCTTCACAGGCGCAGTGCAGAGCTTGCCGGCCAGGAGCAAGTGCGAGCGCGACGGCAAGACTTATCGTGCTATCAAGACACTCGGCCTTGGCTTCTACCTGTCGGCTCCTCACCTGAGCTCCATAGGCACCGCAGTCGAGGACGTCGTCAGTCGCGGCGAGATCAAACGCCTTGGGTTCGGCATATGCTCGCCATGTCGGGGCACTGACCCGCTACTGATGGCCGAGTCGAGCAGGAGCTCGTGTCCTTCTCCCGTGCCTACCCTGTTGCCTTCAGCTGGCTCACGAGCCTTACCCTCGGTCGCATTGTGTTTGGACACTCCGACGTCACCGACCTCGTTAGCGCTTGCGATAGGCTCAAGATACTCAGCTTGAAATCCTGCAGGATGGTTGAGCATGCCGTGCTGAAGATTGACGCACCGTGTTCCGGGATCCAGGAGCTCGAGTTCCTCCGCTTTAGGTGCGTGTGGATCGAGCTCGTCTCTACCCTCAAGCTTAGGCAAGTGCTGTGCCAACGTTGGCGCTTCAAAAACCCTCTGGTGCGCATTGGCTATGTTCCTGAGCTTCGTAGCGTAGGCCTCGCTTCTCGTGCCAAGGCGTGGCAGGCGCCATTCGCGCTCCGGGAGTGCCTGCCAAGGTGTGCCGTGAGCCTGTGCAAACAGAGTTTCAATTTTTGCTCCCAAATGGTAAAGTTAATTTCTGTGCACAGCATGAACTTCTTCTGTATCCACTTATCAGAGATCATGTTTTTTTTACCAATTTCAGTTCTGTATGTGTGTTGCTCTTGCTGCAGATTTGGATTCATCCCGAACATCCCAAGCACCTCACTGCTATATTTAGAAACCTGACGGATGTGGGGCTTTTCTCTATTACTCCTGTGTGTGGTCTGATGTGGACCCTGTTTCCTGCAGAATTTTACGGTATGGATTTTACTTCATCAGTTTTTTTAATTTAATCCACATCGCAGTCTGGATGTGACACATTCTATGGCATTTTAATTTCTGGAATATTCAGCACCAACAACATGTCCCATATCAGGAAGTTGGTTTGGTTTTCACTCTAATGTATCACACATCTTCTATATCTAAATAGCTAGCCCCCACTAACATATTTCTCTCAACATGCAAGCATGCCACATCATCAAGCAACATGCATGGCAAAAGGCCCACCACAACATACATTCATGCACATGAAAATGTCCACCTCAACATGCATATATTAGATATTTTACAATACATTAATCAAACACAATAAAGCATATGGATTTGCAATTTTAGTTTTCGTAGTATCACTATTCACGTCCCATAGAAATCACATATCATGGAAATGTATTGCAAATATTCCCGCAACAACGTGGGGGGTATCATCTAGTATTTGAAGTAGTGCATGTAGGACGCATTGTCATTGGGATATAGGGGACACACGACTTGTGTAGGAATGATCGTGCAATGCATTTTTGGTTCGGGTGAGTCTAACCCGTGCTGAGGATGGCTCTCCTCTCTCCCTCCCCTCCCCCCTTCCCGTCCTCCGCCTCCCCGTCCTCTCCCCGTCCCCATGGCTTGGGGCTCCCCGCGCCCCTCCTCCTGCCGTTGCCGCCCCTTCCCCTTGCCGCCCCTCCTTCCTCGCCCTATGTGGCGTCTCTCTCTCTGGCCGCCCCTGGATCTGGAGCTCGGAACAAATTTTGGGCCTTGTCATCGGATGTGGCGAATGCGGAGCCCGGGCTGGAGGCTAGCTCTCCCTCTCTCCCCCTGGTTTCTCTTCCGGCGGCTCCTCTTGTGGCGGGCTCGTCGGCGGTTGGCAGGGTTCGGAAGTTCGCGCCGGGCGGTCGGGGCCGTCCGACGGTCTGTGCTGAGGTGGGGATCTCTGGTTGGTTCCAGGTGCGGCGCGGTCGGAGATGGAAGCGCTCGGAGGCGCTTTCCTCGCCGGGCCGTGTGGTTCTTGGAGGTGCTTCTCCTCGGTCGGGTCGCTCTGCTCGCTCTTCCTGCTCCCCGCCGTCCTCGCCGTTGGTGGCTTCGGCAGGGCCGGCGCCGCGCTCGGGGCTGGCGTCGTCGGCCGCCTCTTCTCCCTCCTTAACCCTAGATTCGTCTCCGGTGCGGGAGGCTCGTGGGCCCTCCGCTCCACCTCAGTTGGGTCGTTCTGGGCCGATCGTTTTAGCTGGGCCACCTGCGCTGTCGTCTTTTTCTGAATTCCCCCTGTCTATTTTGGGCCCTGGGTCTGGCACGGCTCTCGTGCCTTCTTCTGTTCTGGTCAGCCCGGCCCACGCTTCCCCCCCAGCCGGCCTGGCTTCCTCTGGGTATTTATGGATCCGTAAGGGCTCGCCCCCCCCCCCATTTCTAGGTTTTCCTGCCTCCCACTCTGACCTGCGCCGCTATCATTTTCGCATCCCCTCCTTCCGCAGATCCCCTCCTCCTCCACCTCTCTCCCTCCCCTTCGCGGCTGTTGTCGCCATGGATCGCTCACGCGGGTCGTCTAGCGAGGCGGTCTCTGGCTTGAAGCGGCGGCAGGAGGATGCGGGCGACGGGGCTGTCGATCTGGAGCTCGAGGCTTCCCTCCGCTCCAAGCTTGAGGCTGAGCAGGTGGCTCGGCAGCAGGTGGCCCGTGAGCGCGAAGCTTGGGCGGCGGGGCCTGAGTGGCTCCAGGGCGACGTGCGGGCTGGGGCGGCGGCGCCGGCCACGGCGGGCTCTGGATCTGAGGCTCCCGGATCGGGCAGATCTGGGGCCGATCCATGGGAGGCCGCGGCGGCTGCCGGCGGCTCTGGCCCTGCGGTCCGTCCTCCTCCTCCTCCCCCGCTTGGCCCTGCCCCCATGGCCCGTGGCGGCGGCCGTGGCCCTGTTTCGTCATCTGGGTTCGGTTGTCGCGCGCTGGGTCGTGGGGGTGGTGGTTCTGGCGCCCCTGGGCATTGGTTTCCGTCGTCCGGCCCTGGCTCGTCCTCTGGCGCCTTGGGTGATGGCATCCTCCCCCTCCTCCTCCTCCCCTTCCGGCCCGCCCTTCTCCCCCGCCTAGCCAACCACCAAACCCTAACCTCACGTGCTTCGCTTGTCACCAACCTGGGCATTTCCAATTGCGTTGTTTCAATCCCCCTTTCTGCCTGATCTGCCGCGAGGACGGCCACCTAACTGTGAACTGTCAAAATCGCCGCAAACCCGCCTCTTTTGTGCACTATGGTCAAGGCCTACCTGGCTGCTCCTTCTTCGCGCTCGACAGCGAGATCCCTCAGGTTACTGTGGCTCCTGCTTTCTCTAATGCGGCCATCATCACGGTCAAAGACCACAAAATCTCCTCCCAAACCCTCCAGGACGAACTCAAGTTATGGGATGAAGGAAGTTGGGATTGGCAGACCCGGTAGTTGTCTGATTTTGATTTTGCAGTGGTCTTCCCTTCTAAGAGCAGCCTCAAGATGATTTCTTCATGCACGAGTTTCACTCTCCCTCTTAACCAATTGGTAGTCTCGATGAAAGAGGCTGCTAATGGGGCGAAACCTATTTCCCCCCTTTCTGAGATCTGGGTTCTGGTAGATGACATCCCTCCTACCCTCCGCTCTACTGAGTTCGTCATGGCTTTTGGTGCTCTCATCGGCAAGCCAATCTTGGTGGATCAAGACTCATTGGCTGTTCTTGGTCCCGTGCACCTCAAAATCTGGGTTGTTGATCCCTTATGCGTCCATGGTAGTGTTAATGTATTCCCTGTTGCAGATGGATTCAGGCTTCGGGTCCGTGTGGAGGGGGATGCCTCTTCCCACTCCCCATCACCCCCCTCCTCCTTCTGCTGATCGTCATGGTGGTGATGCTGACAACGCTGGCAACTTGAGTGGGGGCTCGCACCCTCACTTTACTACCTCTGAATGGGATGGCATGGGTTCAGAAAGTCGCGAGCTCTTCAAGGAGAATGCCCCAAAGAACAGGGATGGAGGGAAGGATCAGATGGATGTTTGTGCTCCTGCTCAGGCTGCCCCAGTTGCCCCTCCTGCTGGTACCCCTATGTCAGGGGTCTGCTCCAACCTTCTGGTCCGGCCGGGCTCCCCGTCGCTCTTTTGTATTGAAGATCTCCCTGCCTCCCCGCGCCGCGTTGCGTCGGGCCCCTCCTCCAAGCGCAAATCCTCTGCCCGCAAATTCTCTGCTCGGAGTCGGGCCTCTTCGGGAACCAAGCTCTTGGCGGCGGGTCCGTGCCGCCGTCTTGACGATGTTATGGGCGACGTGGCGGGGCAGTCTTCTCCGGCTATGGTGCGGTAATCTCCGATCCGGTCCCCTTCATCTACGGCTCGCAAGAGTGGCCGGATCCGTGACAGTGGCTTGAGGGTGGTCGACAAAGCGGCAAGGCGTGCTACGGCTCGTGACCTCCCTGCTTCAGGTATCCTTCCTACCCCTTCCCAGTTGGTCCATAACACTTCCTCACCTACTAGGCTTGTTTTACCTTCATTCTCGAATGAACACTTGACTAAGGTACTCGCGGATGCGGGTATTGCTCCTGATCATAATTTTGGCTCTCCTTCCTCTCTGATTGCCCTCATTAGGGCCAATGAAGTGGCTCAGGCGGCCTTGGCTAAGGCTAAAGAGGCCGCCGCAACACCTCCCGCCCCTCCAGTTGTGGCTGCTGGGGCTTCGCAGGAGGGGGCATTGATGGTGGGGCTAGTCCCCTGGTGAAAAAGGGTGCTTCTAAATGTGCTAAATCCTGCTTGGCACCCTGCAGGTCAAGTTTGCGCATAAAAAACCTTTCTTATAAATGAAAGCCCTCTTCTGGAACATCAGAGGTTTCGGCGCTCGGGGACGCTGAGACCAAATTAAAGATATTGTCAGGGGGGACAATATTGACTTGATTGGTCTGATCAAAACTTTTAAATCCTCCTTCTCCCCTTATGAGCTTTCTTCTATTGCGGGGGCGGATCGTTTTGACTGGAACTTCCTTCCCTCCTCGGGCCACTCTGGTGGCATTTTGTTAGGGTCGAAACGGGATGTTTTTGACTTGGTCGCTTTTGATCATGGTATCTTCTGGGCCAGCACTGTGCTTTTTCATCGCCAGCTCAATTCTCTTTGGGAATTTATGGTGGTTTATGGTCCGGCCGATCATTCCCTTTCCTCCATTTTCCTGGATGAAATCTCAAACAAAGTTGAAGCTTGCTCCCTCCCTTTGGTGATTGGTGGCGATTTTAATTTGCTTCGTTCTCCTGCGGATAAGAACACAGATAATTTTTCTTGGGCGTTGGCTGACGCTTTTAATGACTTCATCAGCTCCTGTGCCCTTCGTGAGATTCCTAGGGTGGGATCCAGATACACTTGGACTAACCACCAACCCTCCCCTATTCGCTCCGTCCTGGACCGTGTCCTTGTTTGTTCGAATTGGGATTCGCTATTCCCACTAGCTACGCTTAAATCTAAGGCCATTGTCGGCTTGGACCATGCCCCTCTTATTCTTGATGCTGGGAACCGCTCTGTATCTTCCCCCTCTAGATTTCAGTTTGACGCTTCTTGGCTCCTTATTGAGGGTTTTTGTGATCTCCTTAGCTCTAAAATTAGTGCCTTCCTTTCTGCTCCTCATCGTTCCTATGGGCCCATGGATGATTGGCATAACTGCTCGGCCTTGCTTCGCAAATTTCTTCAGGGATGGTCCCGGAATCATTCGGCCCAGGAGCGCAGAGATAAGGCCCTTCTCCTGGCCCAGATTGAGGCCCTTGATTCTCGGGCTGACGTTTCTGGCCTCTCCGACTCTGACTGGTCCCTTCGGTTCTCCCTTGAGCGCTCGTTGATGCATCTTCACCGTCTTAATGAAATTTACTGGCGCCAAAGGGGTTCGTCCAACTAGCTACTTAAAGGTGACTTCCCCACTATTTATTTCTTTGTGATTGTGAATGGGAGACGGCGCAGATGCCTGATTGATAGCCTGATTATTGATGGGGTGCGGACCTCTGACCAAGGCGCTATCCTTAACCATGTGGTCTCTTTATTTTCTTCCCTCCTCTCTGCCTAACCTGACCAGGGGTTCAGGCTGTCACCTAACTTCTAGGACCAGGGGACTTTGGTTTCCTCGGAAGAAAACTCAGATCTGATGAACCCCTACTCTGAAGAGGAGATCTTCTTAGCGATTAATAAAGCGAATCCTAACTCTGCCACTGGCTCGGATGGGCTCTCTATCCCCTTCTTTAAAAAGTTTTGGCCTATTCTTAAAAACCTTATCTGTGAAGCTATTCAAGGCTACTGTCTGGGGACAGTAGATATTTCTAGGCTTAATTATGCGCTTATCTCTCTTATCCCTAAGATTAAGGGTGCTGATTTAATATCTCAGTTTAGACCTATCGCGCTCATTAATAATTTTGCCAAATATCCTACCAAATGTCTGGCTACTCGCCTTACCCCGGTGGCCCATCGAACCCTTTCTCCTACTCAGTCAGCTTTTATCAAGGGTCGCTTCATCCTGGATGGAGTTCTCTGTCTCCACGAAATCATCCATGACATTCACAGATCTGGGAACAAGGCAGTAATTCTCAAACTAGATTTTGAAAAGGCCTACGATTCGGTAAGCTAGGGCTTCCTTAAACAAGTCCTCCTAGCAAAAGGCTTTCATAGTGGGGTGGTTCACCGTATCATGAAGTTGGTCATGGGGGGTCATACTGCTATTAATGTTAATGGGAATATTAGTAACTTCTTTAAGAACTCTAGGGGTCTCCGGCAAGGTGACCCGGCCTCACCCATCCTCTTTAACTTTGTTGCGGACGCCCTCTCTAACATCTTACCTAAAGCTGCAGAGGTCGGCCATATCTCTCCTGTTAGTTCTCACCTCATTCTGGAAGGTATCACGCACCTTCAGTACGCAGACGATACTATCATCTTGGTGGAATTGAATGATCACTGCATCGCCCATCTCAAATTTCTTCTCCTCTGTTTCGAAGCTCTCTCGGGGCTTAAGATTAACTTTTCTAAAAGCGAAGTTATTGTCACTGGTGTTTCAGGCACTGAGGCCTTAAGGGTGGCTCGCTTACTAAACTGCTCTCTGGGTTCTTTCCCTATTAAGTATTCGGGCCTGCCTATTACTTCTGACAAGCTTTATGCCAAGGATTTTGCTCCTGCGGTGGCCAAGGTTGGTAATCGTGTGATGCCCTGGAGGGGCAAATACAACACTCAGGCGGGCAAAGTGGCCTTAATTAATGCCTGTCTCTCCTCTCTCCCTATGTTCTTGATGGGATTCTACCTCCTCTCGATGGGTACTCATGCTGGCTTTGACAAACATAGAGGGGCCTTTTATTGGAACGCGACTGATAACAAGCGCAAGTATCGATTGGTTAAATGTGATCTCATTTGTAAGCCCAAAAGCCTTGGGGGGGCTGGGCATCATTAACACTCTTGTTATGAACAAATGTCTGATCATCAAATGGTGGTGGAAGATAATGACCATCCCCCAGGACAAGCCCCTGTGGTTCAGCATCCTAAAGGCGAAGTACTTTCCCTCCACTAGTCCTATGTTTGCCCATGCCTCGGGGGCATCTCAGTTTTGGCGTGATCTCGTTAAACTCCGGCCTACTTTTCAAGGCCTTGTCAAGTTTGTTGTTCGCAATGGTAAGTCCACCAGGTTCTGGCTTGATTGGTGGTGCGGTTCCTCCTCGCTGGCCTCTACTTTCCCTGTTCTTTTCTCTTATTGTCCGGACCCTGAGATCTCAATCTTTGAGCTTGCGTCGAATAATTGGGACTTACATCTACGTCGTTCTCTCTCTCCCGAAGAGTTGGAAGACTGGCAGCGCCTTGCTGCCCTCTTCCCTTCGCTCTCGGAGGAGGATGACACGGTTGTTTGGCCCCACTCTCCCTCAGCTCGCTTCTCGGTTAAATCTCTTTATAGAAAGCTCATTGCTGGGTCCGCCACCTCCAAGTTTAAGTGGATTTGGAGGGCTCACATCCCCCCTAAGATTAAGGTATTTCTCTGGCAAGCCTCTTGTGGGCGTTTGCCTACGGGTGACCAAATTCGCAAATGTAATGGTCCGGGTTCTGATTGCTGTGCACTTTGTGGTATGAGAGAAGATACGCCTCATATTTTCTTCAACTGTGTTTTGGCTAAGTTGTTTTGGTGTTGCATCAGATCCTGGATGCATGTTTCCTGGGCTCCTACCTCCTTCGCTGAATTGCGCATCTTGGCCAACTCTTTGGTTGGGGCCCAAAGGAGAATGTTTTGGGTTGGCCTCGCTGCCATGTGCTGGTCCTTGTGGACGACAAGGAATAAATTTACTATCGAACATGTTTTCCCTGCTAAGACTGTTGATTGCTTATTTAAGACTTGTATATTTCTGCAGCAGTGGAGATTATTGACTAAGGAGGAGGACAGGGATGCTTTCGGCGCCATGTTGGCCAAGATCCGAAATTCTGCTATCTCCATCTCTCCAGTCCAAGCAGGCTCGTAGGCGTTGCTGCGCTGCCTCGTTATCTTTTCTTCCTCCGGCCTGCATGCCGTGTACTGGCCTGGGAGCCATGTACTTAGACTTCTCCTGTGTCTTCTGGGTTGATACTCTGTGATCGTGTGCTGGTCGTTTGGATCTATGTTAACTCTACCTGGTGGCTTTATCTATAAA
>NC_053022.1:539852227-540072889 GCF_003073215.2 Triticum urartu
TTGGGAATTTGAACGATGTCTAATTAAAAGTCAGTCAAATGTCAAATAGACAGTCCCAACATTTATTATGATTTTACTTACATGTACAAACAACCCTGTTTTTTACAGCACTAGCTAGGAATACCCATTCACACGTTTATACAGCTTCCACCTACACAAGTCCATCCATCCTCCACACAACGAATTTACGACAGACAACCCATACACACATCACCTGATCACTGCATGCGTGTCCATCTCAACGAGTCATCATCACCATAGATGATCTCATCTTCATGTTGTGAGGATAGGGGGGAGGTAGGTGGACTTGTTGCCGAGCACCCTGGCCTTGGTGTCGGGGAAGAAGGCCGTCGTCTCCAGCAGCTCTCCGCCTTCGCCCACGCCGATGGGGTAAGCCAGGAGGTGGCCCGGCAGGTCTCCCTGAGGCGGCGTGTCGCTCGCGAACATGTCCCAGTGCTGCCGCGCCACCTCGTTCACCCTGCGCACGCACGCCAGGCTCGATGGCTGGAGGAGGTCGACGGTTGCCGCGGCCTGGCCCAGGTGCTCCTGCCACAGGGCAAGTCGTAGGCCGTGCACCTGCCCCCTCGCCGGCCGGTTGGTGGACGCGAGGTAGCCCGGCTGGTACGCGCCCATGGCGATCTCCGAGTCCCGTCCGCCGTCCATGGAGCGCTGGTTGATGTTGGCCGACCCCACGATGACGTACTCGTCGTCGACTGCAAACAAAATGTCAGCAAGACATAGTACCATCAACTTCTTTGACATGGCACTAAGGTCTAAGGCATGGGTTACCTATCATGGTCTTGGCGTGGACGTAGATCATGAAACGCCTGGCCTGCTGTGCCCTGACGTAGTCGGTGTCAGGGTCGGCCCTCTCCGGCGGCACGTACTCGCCGGGGCCGGGCGCCTCCCTGTTGCCGAGGCAGAAGAAGGTGAGGTAGTCGGTGGGCCTGGCCTGGATGCCCTTGGCCTGAATGGCGAGCGCGACGTCCTTGTACATCATCTCCATGGTCCGGCGCTGCCAGTCGAGGATGGCCTGCACGGAGCCGCTCTCGGGCACGCCCTCGGGCCACATGGGCACCACCACGTAGACGGCGAAGCGCTCGCCGGCCTCGATCTTGCTCACGATCTTGAGCGACAGCTCCTTGGGGATGAGGTGCAGCGCGTTGATGTCCTCCACGGCGACGCCGTCGTCGCGGCTCCACGCGTAGGAGCTCCCCAGGAAGTACTGGTTCTCGATGTAGATGAAGTCGCGGGCGCGGCGGATGGCGTGGATGTAGGCGTCCTGGATGCTGCGCTCGATCACGTGGTCCTTGCCCGTCTCGAGGCCGATCAAGGCCGCCTCCTCGGGCTTCTCCGGGAACCCCGCCGCCGCGCCGCCGTCGATGGACCGGAACACCTGCACGTTCCACGAGTCGGCGTCCTGGACCGCCTCGCCGGCCGCCCAGCCCCGGTCGAGGGTGACGAGGTGGTTGTCGCCGTCGCCCTGCTTGCGCCAGCGCTGCTCGAAGTTGTCGAGCACGTCCCACGCCGCCGGGCCCTCGACGCGGCAGTGGATGTCGTGCCACGGCTCCCTCGGCCCGCCCTTGCTGATGGACGCTCCGGGGAAGTTGGGCTGGTGGAAGTCGTCGCGGTGCGTGGTGCCGAGCGTCCGGAACAGAGGGTGCTCCTGCGTGTCGTACCTCCCGTCGCAGAGGTCGATGCCGCCGAGGAAGCTGACGAGGCCCGGCGACGCGTTGGCTGCGGCGGTGCGGCTGCTGTCGACGATGACCGTCTTCTGGTGGTGGGTGAACATGGCCGCCGTCTCCACGTCCTGCACGTAGCTCCTGCCCTGGTCGGGGTTCCGGGGGCAGAGGATGCAGCGCACGCCCGTGCCACGGAAGTACGTGGCCGTGTCCTCGTCGTGCGTGGCCATGAGACCGTCGCGCCGGATGGCACCGAGGCCCAGCGACGTCCGGTCGTCCCACACCAGCATCAGCACCGTGACGCCGTCGGCCGCCTTTCTCTTGAGCAGCTCGCCGAGCGTTCCCGACGACGGCTTACGCGGGTCGCGCACGAGCGCGACGCCGGTGTTGACCGACCACCCGGCGATGTAAACCATCCTCCGGGCGTTCGTGATGGCCTCGAACACGTCCTCCCAGCAGCGGCGCGGCTGGTAGGGCTTCCCTCCGGCGAGCGTGACATGGACCCGCTGCGCGAAGGCGTCGGAGATGTGGGCGTCCTGGTAGAGCCTGACGCGGCAGCCGCGGCGCTGGCCGAAGAAGGTGCGCGGCACGCCCGGGTAGGCCGCGGAGCCGACGCCGGCGCCCCAGCGGGCGGCCGGGTCGCGGGCGACGTCGGTGAAGCGGAGCTGGACGTGGATCCTGTCGCCGGCTTCGAGCGGGCGGCGCTTGTCGTCGCAGATGGGGAGCCACTGGTCGACCCACTGGCCGGCGAGCAGGGCGCGGTCGGTGGGGAGGTAGGCGCGGCCGATGAGCGTGGCGCCGACGGGGTTGTCGGCCTTGACGGTGAAGATGACGTGGGCGGCGTCGTGGGCGCAGTAGACGTGGAACGACTCGTCCCACCTGGGCGCGTTGCTCGGGTCCAGCATGCGCGTCCGGCCGACGCGCGCCTTGTCGATGTCCACCGTCGCGTACAGCTTGCCCGCCGTGCCGCCGAGCCCGATGGCGTTCTCCAGCTGCTGCAAGCGCGCGTTTCTCTACGTGTGGTCAGGCATGGCTAAAAGTTTCAACGAAATTTCTAGCGAAATCCAACCTGAGAGTTGTTGCAGAATGACAGTTTCTTGATCCAGGAGAAGACTCTCTTCTTCATAACAGTCTGCTTCCATGCATGCATGCACATATTACTGTACTGAAATCACAGAGAACATTGTAGAAGAGCGTACGAGGTAAGAGGGAGCCATGGCGGACCTTGCGGGTGGGTCGGAGCTGGCCGCCGGAGGTGACGGAGAGGTCGGCCTCCAGGATCTTGGCGTCAACCACGCCGTGCAGCAGCAGCTGGGCCATCTTCTTCTTCCTCCTCCTCGTCGCCTTCTTCTACTGTCGCTTCTTGCGCTCAGACGGCTGGCTGGCCTCCAAAGCCGACACTTGTATTGTATATATACAGTCTCCCATCTAACTGCAGAGAGCATGCAAGGATTATCCATGGCGATGTGGGTCAGCTTAACTTCCTTCCTTTCATCCGTTCCCTTCCTTCCTTGAAGAACAATTCAGGGAGAAGACGTCTCGAGAGGGCTACTGAAAGGTATCGAGGCAAGGGATCTTATCTTAAAACAGCTAGCGCAAGAAAAGCTAAGGTTCTTCCAGGTTGTTTGTTTACTTTAGTCAGTCAACAGTCCTAGATTTTACTACCCGCTGGCTGCTTTCTCTGAGAGGAGAAGCGGTGAAGATTCTGGCGCATGCGGGGTTCTGCTTTTTACTGCTGCGGAAAAGCTTGTGTGCTTTCTAGATGTTGCATACCACTCAAAGCTTAGTGGTATATTGTCATGTAAGATCTCAATATAGTACCAACTAAGATTTCGTTAAGTCTCAGTCGATTGAGATTTATCAATCCCATTTTAGGAATTGACTAGACGACTTTTTTCTTCATTTTTCAATTTTCTCAACTGCAAGCAAAAAATAGAAAAATAAAACAAAAGTTCAACCGCAACACGTGGTGCAAAATAAAAATGTTGACGAGCCACAAACCAACTGCTCCCAATGTCGAGTGTCGAGTCTGTCGACCCCCTTTCCTCTCCCCTCATCGCCCACGAAGCGGTGAAAACCGACGCGTGCCCTGACCCTCCCCTGAGACACAGTGAGGGATGTAAAGTAGGATCTAATATATTGTCCTTATACACGTATTTGTATACGTATGTAATTGTAATTGTGATCATCTATATATTGAGACGTGAGGCTGGATATCAATCACTCACGCAAAACCCTAAACCATGTATTTCAACATGGTATCAGCCAAGTCGGGCCGCCGCCGCAAGTCCCTCGCGCCGCCGCCCGATCCTCTCTTCCGCGTCGCCGCCGCGTCTTGCTAATTCACGTATGCACATATGCAGGAATCCATCCAGCTGCTTGCTTGCTAGCTAGCTAGCTAGCTTTGCCCGTCCGCTACCGCCGCTTCCAATCGCTGCTGTTGCGCGTGCCATCCTCTGCTGCTGCCGCGCGCCGCTCCATCCGCGCCACCACTGCGATGTCATCCTCCGCTATGTCCGCCGGCCAAACTGCCGGCGCCCTCGTCTCTTCCCCCGTCGCCACGATCCCCGCCACGTTCGCCATCCCGACGATCTCCGTCTTCCTCGGTCGCCACAACTTCATGCTCTGGGGGGCATCACCAGCACCGTTCTTGCCGGTGCCAACCTCCACGGACACCTCGATGGCACCAAGGCGGCACCGGCCAAAACACTCGTTGTCGGCACCGGCGACGCTGCCACTACCGTCACCAACCCGGAGTATCACCAATGGTGGGTTCAAGATCAGCGCGTCAAGGGGCTTCTTCTCACCTCCATGGATGAGGATATTGCATGCCAACTCATTGGCTGCGAGTCGGCGCATGCGGTGTCGACAGCCGTCGCCGCCATGTTCAGCGCCCAGAGCCGCGCCAATGTCCGCCACATCCGGCGGCAACTTTAGTCGCTGAGGAATGACGATCTGTCCGCCGCGGAATACATGCACAAGATGAAGGCCCTGGCCGACACTATGGCCGCCGCCGGCTCTCCGATCCGTGATGATGAGCTTATCGATCACATCCTCACCGGCCTTGGCTCCGCCTACAACTCCATCGCCGCCTCCTTGGGCATGAGTAACGCACCCATGCCCTACTCCAGTTTTTACTCATTGGTTCTGTCATTTGAGGCGCTGCAAGCACAGTAGAGTGCGGTGGAGGGGTGGTCTCCCTCTGCGAACGCCATGACCCGTTCGGGTTCGTACGGCGCGGGCGGACACGCACCCTACTCCGACCTTATCCCTCCCAAGGAGGGGAGCGCCCGGCTGATGGACATTGCTAGCCAGGGCAGAGCCGCCAGGTCGGTAATGGCGGCAGCACCGGCGGCCGTGACCGCAACGCTGGTTATGCCGGCAATGGCCGGCAAGGTCGAGGGGGCAACGCCGGCAACAACGGCGGAGGAGGTGGGCGTCGCAACCGCTGGCGTCCCCGGTGACAAATTTGCAAGAACTGGGGCCATGAAGCCGACGACTGCCACAAGCGCTATGATCAGGATCACAACTCTCGCTCCACCAACTCGGCCTCCACCAACACAGTCGACTTTCCTTGGGTACTGGATACTGGGGCTATGGATCACTTGACTAATGATCTTGAGCGCCTCCAGGTTCACGAGCGCTATGACGGTAAGGATCAGGTTCAGGTGGCCAATGGTGCAGGTTTGTATATTTCACACATTGGTCATTCGCGTTTACCCGGTTCATCTCTTAAACTGCGTAACATCCTTCATGTTCCACACATTAGCCAAAATCTTTTCTCTGTTTATCATCTTCTTTGTGATAATGACGTGTTTGTTGAATTTCACCATCGTTTTTTCCTTGTTAAGGACAAAGCAACCAGGCGCGTCATCCTTCACAATAGAAGTTACGGGGGGGGGGGGGGGGGGTCTATTCGGCCCCCTTCGCTCGTGCGTCATTCTCATCGTCTCGCCGTGCCTCCTCCGGTGTTCGAGTTTCGTCATCCCAATGGCATCAACGTCTTGGTCATCCTGCAAATAATGTGGTCACTTCCATTGTTCGGAGTCATGAACTTTCGTGTTCTAGTTCAAATAATTCATCGTTAGTTTGTGATGCCTATCAGCGTGCTAAGAGTCATCAACTACCTTATTCTACTTCGTTTCATATCACTATTGTACCTCTTGAATTAATATATTCAGATGTTTGGGGTCCCGCTCTTGCTTCGTCGGGAGGGTACAAGTATTATGTTAGTTTTACTGATCACTACACACACTTCACCTGGATTTATTTGCTTAATCACAAGTCTGATGTTGAGCAAGTTTTCTACAACTTTCGGGCTCATGTCGAACGCCTTCTGGATTATAAACTCAAGGCCGTTCAGTCCGACTCGGGTGGTGAATACCACAAACTCCATCGCTACTTTCAACGCATGGGCATCTCTCACCGAGTGTCATGTCCACATACCTCTCAGCAAAACGGTATTGCCGAGCGCAGACACCGACATTTGGTCAAGACTGGCCTTGCCTTGCTTGCGCACTCCTCTCTTCCACTTCGGTTTTGGGATGAGGCTTTTCTTATGGCATGTTACTGTTGGGTTTCGTAGTAATTTCAAAAAATTTCCTACGCACACGCAAGATCATGTGATGCATAGCAACGAGAGGGGAGAGTGTTGTCTACGTACCCACGCAGACCGACTGCGGAAGCGTTGACGCAACGTAGAGGAAGTAGTCGTACATCTTCACGATCCAACCGATCAAGCACCGAAACTACGGCACCTCCGAGTTCGAGCACACGTTCAGCTCGATGACGATCCCCGGACTCCGATCCAGCAAAGTGTCGGGGAAGAGTTCCGTCAGCACGACGGCGTGGTGACGATCTTGATGTACTACAGCAGCAGGGCTTCGCCTAAACTCCGCTACAGTATTATCGAGGACTATGGTGGCTGGGGGCACCGCACACGGCTAAGGAATAGATCACGTGGATCAACTTGTGTGTTCTAGGGTGCCTCTACCTCAGTATTATAAAGGACTAGAGGGGGGAGGCTGGTCGGCCAAGGGAGGGCGCGCCAGGAGAGTCCTACTCCCTCTGGGGGTAGGATCCCCCCCCCCCCAATCCAAGTTGGAATAGGATTCCTTGAGGGGGGAAAGAGAGAGAGGGGGCCGGCCACCTCTCCTAGTCCTAATAGGACTAGGGGAAGAGGGGAGGCGCACAGCCACCTTGGGCTGCCCCTTTCTCCTTTCCACTAAAGCCCACTAAGGCCCATATAGCTCCCGGGGGGTTCCGGTAACCTTCCGGTACTCCGGTAAAATCCCGATTTCACCCGGAACACTTCCGATATCCAAACATAGGCTTCCAATATATCAATCTTTATGTCTCGACCATTTCGAGACTCCTCGTCATGTCTGTGATCACATCCAGGACTCCGAACAACCTTCGGTACATCAAAATGCATAAACTCATAATATAACTGTCATCGTAACCTTAAGCGTGCGGACCCTACGGGTTCGAGAACAATATAGACATGACTGAGACATGTCTCCAGTCAATAACCAATAGCGGGACCTGGATGCCCATATTGGCTCCTACATATTCTACGAAGATCTTTATCAGTCAGACCGCATAACAACATACGTTGTTCCCTTTGTCATCGGTATGTTACTTGCCCGAGATTCGATCGTCGGTATCCAATACCTAGTTCAATCTCGTTATTGGCAAGTCTCTTTACTCGTGCTGTAATACATCATCCCGCAACTAACTCATTAGTTGCAATTCTTGCAAGGCTTATGTGATGTGCATTACCGAGAGGGCCCAGAGATACCTCTCCGACAATCGGAGTGACAAAACCTAATCTCGAAATACGCCAACCCAACATGTACCTTTGGAGACACCTGTAGTACTCCTTTATAATCACCCAGTTACGTTGTGACGTTTGGTAGTACCCAAAGTGTTCCTCCGGCAAACGGGAGTTGCATAATCTCATAGTCATAGGAACATGTATAAGTCATGAAGAAAAGCAATAGCAACATACTAAATGATCGGGTGCTAAGCTAATGGAATGGGTCATGTCAATCAGATCATTCAACTAATGATGTGACCTCGTTAATCAAATAACAACTCATTGTTCATGGTTAGGAAACATAACCATCTTTGATTAACGAGCTAGTTAAGTAGAGGCATACTAGTGACACTTTGTTTGTCTATGTATTCACACATGTATTATGTTTCTGATTAATACAATTCTAGCATGAATAATAAACATTTATCATGATTATAAGGAAATAAATAATAACTTTTATTATTGCCTCTAGGGCATATTTCCTTCAGTCTCCCACTTGCACTAGAGTCAATAATCTAGATTACACAGTAATGATTCTAACACCCATGGAGCCTTGGTGCTGATCATGTTTTGCTCGTGGAAGAGGCTTAGTCAATGGGTCTGCAACATTCAGATCCGTATGTATCTTGCAAATCTCTATGTCTCCCACTTGGACTAGATCCCGGATGGAATTGAAGCGTCTCTTGATGTGCTTGGTTCTCTTGTGAAATCTGGATTCCTTTGCCAAGGCAATTGCACCAGTATTGTCACAAAAGATTTTCATTGGACCCGATGCACTAGGTATGACACCTAGATCGGATATGAACTCCTTCATCCAGACTCCTTAGTTCGCTGCTTCCGAAGCAGCTATGTACTCCGCTTCACATGTAGATCCCGCTACGACGCTTTGTTTAGAACTGCACCAACTGACAGCTCCACCGTTTAATGTAAACACGTATCTGGTTTGCGATTTAGAATCATCCGGATCAGTGTCAAAGCTTGCATCAACGTAACCTTTTACGGTGAGCTCTTTGTCACCTCCATATACGAGAAACATATCCTTAGCCCTTTTCAGGTATTTCAGGATGTTCTTGACCGCTGTCCAGTGATCCACTCCTGGATTACTTTGGTACCTCCCTACTAAACTTATAGCAAGGCACACATCAGGTCTGGTACACAGCATTGCATACATGATAGAGCCTATGGCTGAAGCATAGGGAACATCTTTCATTTTCTCTCTATCTTCTGCAGTGGTCGGGCATTGAGTCTGACTCAACTTCACACCTTGTAACACAGGCAAGAACCCTTTCTTTGCTTGATCCATTTTGAACTTCTTCAAAATCTTGTCAAGGTATGTGCTTTGTGAAAGTCCAATTAAGCGTCTTGATCTATCTCTATAGATTTTTATGCCTAATATGTAAGCAGCTTCACCGAGGTCTTTCATTGAAAAATTCTTATTCAAGTATCCCTTTATGCTATCCAGAAATTCTATATCATTTCCAATCAGCAATATGTCATCCACATATAATATCAGAAATGCTACAGAGCTCCCACTCACTTTCTTGTAAATACAGGCTTCTCTGAAAGTCTGTATAAAACCAAATGCTTTGATCACACTATCAAAGCGTTTATTCCAACTCCGAGGGGCTTGCACCAGTCCATAAATGGATCGCTGGAGTTTGCACACTTTGTTAGCTCCCTTTGGATCGACAAAACCTTCCGGTTGCATCATATACAACTCTTCTTTCAGAAATCCATTCAGGAATGCAGTTTTGACATCCATCTGCCAAATTTCATAATCATAAAATGCGGCTATTGCTAACATGATTCGGACAGACTTAAGCATCGCTACGGGTGAGAAGGTCTCATCGTAGTCAACCCCTTGAACTTGTCGAAAACCTTTTGCGACAAGTTGAGCTTTGTAGACATTAACATTACCATCAGCGTCAGTCTTCTTCTTGAAGATCCATTTATTCTCAATTGCTTGCCGATCATCGGGCAAGTCAACCAAAGTCCATACTTTGTTCTCATACATGGATCCCATCTCAGATTTCATGGCTTCAAGCCATTTTGCGGAATCTGGGCTCACCATCGCTTCTTCATAGTTCGTAGGTTCATCATGATCTAGTAGCATGACTTCCAGAACAGGATTACCGTACCACACTGGTGCGGATCTCGCTCTGGTCGATCTACGAGGTTCAGTAGTATCTTGACCTGAAGTTTCATGATCAACATCATTAGCTTCCTCACTAATTGGTATAGATGTCGCAGAAATAGTTTTCTGTGATGTACTATTTTCCAATAAGGGAGCAGGTACAGTTACCTCGTCAAGTTCTACTTTCCTCCCACTCACTTCTTTCGAGAGAAACTCCTTCTCTAGAAAGGATCCATTCTTAGCAACGAATGTCTTGCCTTCGGATCTGTGATAGAAGGTGTACCCAACAGTCTCCTTTGGGTATCCTATGAAGATACATTTCTCCGATTTGGGTTCGAGCTTATCAGGTTGAAGCTTTTTCACGTAAGCATCGCAGCCCCAAACTTTAAGAAACGACAACTTTGGTTTCTTGCCAAACCATAGTTCATAAGGCGTCGTCTCAATGGATTTTGATGGTGCCCTATTTAACGTGAATGAGGCCGTCTCTAAAGCATAACCCCAAAATGATAGCGGTAAATCAGTAAGAGACATCATAGATCGCACCATATCTAGTAAAGTACGATTACGACATTCGGACACACCATTACGCTGTGGTGTTTCGGGTGGCGTGAGTTGCGAAACTATTCCACAATTTTTCAAATGTACACCAAACTCGTAACTCAAATATTCTCCTCCACGATCAGATCGTAGAAACTTTATTTTCTTGTTACGATGATTTTCCACTTCACTCTGAAATTCTTTGAACTTTTCAAATGTTTCAGACTTATGTTTCATTAAGTAGATATATCCATATCTGCTTAAGTCATCTGTGAAGGTGAGAAAATAACGATATCCGCCACGAGCCTCAATATTCATCGGACCACATACATCGGTATGTATGATTTCCAACAAATCTGTTGCTCTCTCCATAGTACCGGAGAACGGTGTTTTGGTCATCTTGCCCATGAGGCACGGTTCGCAAGTACCAAGTGATTCATAATCAAGTGGTTCCAAAAGTCCATCAGTATGGAGTTTCTTCATGCGCTTTACACCGATATGACCTAAACGACAGTGCCACAAATAAGTTGCACTTTCATTATCAACTCTGCATCTTTTGGCTTCAACATTATGAATATGTGTATTACTACTGTTGAGATTCATAAAAAATAGACCACTCTTCAAAGGTGCATGACCATAAAAGATATTACTCATATAAATAGAACAACCATTATTCTCTGATTTAAATGAATAACCGTCTCGCATCAAACAAGATCCAGATATAATGTTCATGCTCAACACTGGCACCAAATAACAATTATTTAGGTCTAATATTAATCCCGAAGGTAGATGTAGAGGTAGCGTGCCGACCGCGATTACATCGACTTTGGAACCGTTTCCCACTCGCATCGTCACCTCGTCCTTTGCTAGTGTCCGCTTATTCTGTAGTCCCTGTTTCGAGTTGCAAATATTAGCAACAGAACCAGTATCAAATACCCAGGTGCTACTACGAGCTCTAGTAAGGTACACATCAATAACATGTATATCACATATACCTTTGTTCACCTTGCCATCCTTCTTATCCGCCAAATACTTGGGGCTGTTCCGCTTCCAGTGACCAGTCTGCTTGCAGTAGAAGCACTCAGTTTCAGGCTTAGGTCCAGACTTGGGTTTCTTCTCCTAAGCAGCAACTTGCTTGCCGTTCTTCTTGAAGTTCCCCTTCTTCTTCCCTTTGCCCTTTTTCTTGAAACTAGTGGTCTTGTTAACCATCAACACTTGATGCTCCTTCTTGATTTCTACCTCCGCAGCTTTCAGCATCGCGAAGAGCTCGGGAATAGTCTTGTTCATCCCTTGCATATTATAGTTCATCACGAAGCTCTTGTAGCTTGGTGGCAGTGATTGGAGAATTCTGTCAATGACGCAATCATCTGGAAGATTAACTCCCATCTGAATCAAGTGATTATTATACCCAGACATTTTGAGTATATGCTCACTGACAGAACTGTTCTCCTCCATCTTGCATCTATAGAACTTATTGGAGACTTCATATCTCTCAATCTGGGCATTTGCTTGAAATATTAACTTCAACTCCTGGAACATCTCATATGCTCCATGACGTTCTAAACGTCGTTGAAGTCCCGATTCTAAGCCGTAAAGCATGGCACACTGAACTATCGAGTAGTCATCAGCTTTGCTCTGCTAGACGTTCATAACATCTGGTGTTGCTCCAGCAGCAGGCCTGGCACCCAGCGGTGCTTTCAGGATGTAATTCTTCTGGGCAGCAATGAGGATAATCCTCAAATTACGGACCCAGTCCGTGTAATTGCTACCATCATCTTTCAACTTTGCTTTCTCAAGGAACGCATTAAAATTCAACGGAACAAAAGCACGAGCCATCTATCTACAATCAACATAAACAAGCAAGATACTATCAGGTACTAAGTTCATGACAAGTTTAAGTTCAATTAATCAAATTACTTAAGAACTCCCACTTAGATAGACATCCCTCTAATCCTCTAAGTGATCACGTGATCCAAATCAACTAAACCATAACCGATCATCACGTGAGATGGAGTAGTTTTCAATGGTGAACATCGTTATGTTGATCATATCTACTGTATGATTCACGTTCGACCTTTCGGTCTCCGTGTTCCGAGGCCATATCTGCATATGCTAGGCTCGTCAAGTTTAACCTGAGTATTCTGCGTGTGCAAAACTGGCTTGCACCCGTTGTAGATGGACGTAGAGCTTATCACACCCGATCATCACGTGGTGTCTGGGCACGACGAACTTTGGCAACGGTGCATACTCAGGGAGAACACTTCTTGATAATTTAGTGAGAGATCATCTTATAATTCTACCATCAATCAAAGCAAGATAAGATGCATAAAAGGATAAACATCACATGCAATCAATATAAGTGATATGATATGGCCATCATCATCTTGTGCTTGTGATCTCCATCTTCGAAGCACCGTCATGATCACCATTGTCACCGGCGCGACACCTTGATCTCCATCGCAGCATCGTCGTCGTCTCGCCAATCTTATGCTTCCACGACTATCACTACCGCTTAGTAATAAAGTAAAGCATTACATCGCGATTTCATTGCATACAATAAAGCGACAACCATATGGCTCCTGCCAGTTGCCGATAACTCGGTTACAAAACATGATCATCTCATACAATAAAATTCAGCATCATGTCTTGACCATATCACATCACAACATGCCCTGCAAAAACAAGTTAGACGTCCTCTACTTTGTTGTTGCAAGTTTTACGTGGCTGCTACGGGCTTAAGTAAGAACCAATCTCACCTACGCATCAAAACCACAATGATAGTTTGTCAAATAGACTCCGTTTTAACCTTCGCAAGGACCGGGCGTAGCCATACTCGGTTCAGCTAAAGTTGGAGAGACAGTCGCCCGCAAGCCACCTGTGTGCAAAGCACGTCGGGGGAACCGGTCTCGCGTAAGCGTACGCGTAATGTTGGTCCGGATCGTCTCGTCCAACAATACCGCCGAAACAAAGTATGACATGCTGGTAGGCAGTATGACTTATATCGCCCACAACTCACTTGTGTTCTACTCGTGCATATAACATCAACATAAATAACCTGGCTCGGATGCCATTGTTGGGTTTCGTAGTAATTTCAACAATTTTCCTACGCACACGCAAGATCATGTGATGCATAGCAACGAGAGGGGAGAGTGTTGTCTACGTACCCACGCAGACCGACTGCGGAAGCGTTGACGCAACGTAGAGGAAGTAGTCGTACGTCTTCACGATCCAACCGATCAAGCACCGAAACTACGGCACCTCCGAGTTCGAGCACACGTTCAGCTCGATGACGATCCCCGGACTCTGATCCAGCAAAGTGTCGGGGAAGAGTTCCATCAGCATGACGGCGTGGTGACGATCTTGATGTACTATAGCAGCAGGGCTTCGCCTAAACTCCGCTACAGTATTATCGAGGACTATGGTGGCTGGGGGCACCGCACACGGCTAAGGAATAGATCACGTGGATCAACTTGTGTGTTCTAGGGTGCCTCTACCTCAGTATATAAAGGACCAAAGGGGGGAGGCTGGCCGGCCACAAGGGGTGCGCCAGGAGAGTACTACTCCCTCCGGGAGTAGGATTCCCCCTCCCCAATCCTAGTTGGAATAGGATTCCTCGGGGGGGGGAGAGAGAGAGGGGGCCGGCCACCTCTCCTAGTCCTAATAGGACTAGGGGAGGGGGGAGGTGCGCAGCCCACCTTGGGCTGCCCCTTTCTCCTTTCCACTAAAGCCCACTAAGGCCCATATGGTTCCCGGGGGGTTCCGGTAACCTCCCGGTACTCCGGTAAAATCCCGATTTCACCCGGAACACTTCCGATATCCAAACATAGGCTTCCAATATATCAATCTTTATGTCTCGACCATTTCGAGACTCCTCGTCATGTCCGTGATCACATCCGGGACTCCGAACTAACTTCGGTACATCAAAATGCATAAACTCATAATATAACTGTCATCGTAACCTTAAGCGTGCGGACCCTACGGGTTCGAGAACAATGTAGACATGACCGAGACATGTCTCCGGTCAATAACCAATAGCGGGACCTGGATGCCCATATTGGCTCCTACATATTCTACGAAGATCTTTATCGGTCAGACCGCATAACAACATACGTTGTTCCCTTTGTCATCGGTATGTTACTTGCCCGAGATTCGATCGTCGGTATCCAATACCTAGTTCAATCTCGTTACCAGCAAGTCTCTTTACTCGTTCCGTAATACATCATCCCGCAACTAACTCATTAGTTGCAATGCTTGCAAGGCTTAAGTGATGTGCATTACCGAGAGGGCCCAGAGATACCTCTCCGACAATCAGAGTGACAAATCCTAATCTCGAAATACGCCAACCCAACATGTACCTTTGGAGACACCTGTAGAGCACCTTTATAATCACCCAGTTACGTTGTGACGTTTGGTAGCACACAAAGTGTTCCTCCGGCAAACGGGAGTTGCATAATCTCATAGTCATAGGAACATGTATAAGTCATGAAGAAAAGCAATAGCAACATACTAAATGATCGGGTGCTAAGCTAATGGAATGGGTCATGTCAATCAGATCATTCAACTAATGATGTGACCTCGTTAATCAAATAACAACTCATTGTTCATGGTTAGGAAACATAACCATCTTTGATTAACGAGCTAGTTAAGTAGAGGCATACTAGTGACACTTTGTTTGTCTATGTATTCACACATGTATTATGTTTCTGATTAATACAATTCTAGCATGAATAATAAACATTTATCATGATTATAAGGAAATAAATAATAACTTTTATTATTGCCTCTAGGGCATATTTCCTTCAGTTACCTCATCAACTGTATTCCCACTCCGGTTCTCAACAAGGACACACCTCTATTCCGTCCGTTTCATGTTCAGCCCAACTACTCCTCCCTTCGGATTTTTGGGTGTGCTTGCTGGCCTAGTCTCCGCAAGTACAATGCTCACAAGCTTGAGTTCCGTTCCAAGATGTGTCTCTTCCTTGGCTATAGTCCTTTGCATAAGGGCTATAAGTGTCTTGACCGTACCTCCGGTCAGATATACATCTCTCGTGATGTTGTTTTTGATGAGACAGTGTTTCCTTACTCCCAACCAGGCGTCTAGGTTGATCCTGCTTCTCTCGAACATGCGCTCACTTTTCCCTCTGATGAACCAATTCCGGATGTCCATGTGCGTAAATATGACTTGTCCTATTTGTCACCTAACTTGTCCTCTGCAGGTGCTATTGCTTTCAGTTCCCCTCAGGTACATGTTGCTGCCCCGCCGCCTCCTGATGAGCCCGACGTGCATGTCCCGCCGCTCGAGGCAGGCGCGGCTGCCTCGCCAGGTAGCGCGACCGCGGATGCGGCTGGGTCGCCACCCTCGCCCGGTGCGTCGCCCGGGCCTCCACCTTTGCCTGGGCCGGTCCAGCCCACCGTCGTCTCTCGGCCCGTGTCACCTCTTGCTGAGGTCTCCTCAGCCGCGACACCCTCGGCCGAGCCCTCGTCGCCGCCGTCTTCTCCTACCGACGATGCCGCTCCAGAGCATGCTATGGTTACACGCCATCGTGATCATACGTGCAAGGAGAAGTCTTACTATCGGTGTCAAAACCGGCGGATCTCGGGTAGGGGGTCCCGAACTGTGCGTCTAGGCGGATTGTAACAGGAGGCAGGGGACACGATGTTTACCCAGGTTCGGGCCCTCCTGGTGGAGGTAATACCCTACATCCTGCTTGATTGTTCTTGATAATATGAGTAGTACAAGAGTTGATCTACCACGAGATCGAAGAGGCTAAACCCTAGAAGCTAGCCTATGGTATGATTGTTGTTGTTGGTCCTATGGACTAAACCCTCCGGTTTATATAGACACCGGAGGGGGCTAGGGTTACACAGAGTCGGTTACAAGGAAGGAGATCTACATATCCGTATTGCCAAGCTTGCCTTCCACGCCAAGGAGAGTCCCATCCGGACACGGGACGAAGTCTTCAATCTTGTATCTTCATAGTCCAACAGTCCGGCCAAAGGATATAATCCGGCTGTCCGGATACCCCCTAATCCAGGACTCCCTCAGTAGCCCCTGAACCAGGCTTCAATGAGGATGAGTCCGAAGCGCATATTGTCTTCGACATTGCAAGGCGGGTTCCTCCTCCGAATACTTCATAGAAGATTTTGAACACGAGGATCGTGTCCGGCTCTGCAAAACAAGTTCCACATACAACCGTAGAGAGAATAATATTTTCACAAATCTAATCTGCCGACGCATTCTGTAGTGTGACATCACACCACAGCCAGGTCACCATTCGAATCGTTTTTCACAACCAACCTCAGCGTGTTTCGCGAGGCGGTTTCCTTGGCACGTCTTGTCGAAGCAGAGATCATGTCCCCTTATTATGGGATTCTCATCAATACGGACGTGGGTAACCCAACCGCGCCATCAATTACGGCGCTTGGGGGATAAGCGAGTTTTACCAGGCTGGTGGGGGCACATAGTTTAGTCAGCCCTTATAAAGGTGAAGGAAATATGCCCTAGAGGCAATAATAAAGTTATTATTTATTTCCTTATATCATGATAAATGTTTATTATTCATGCTAGAATTGTATTAACCGGAAACATAATACATGTGTGAATACATAGACAAACAGAGTGTCACTAGTATGCCTCTACTTGACTAGCTCGTTAATCAAAGATGGTTATGTTTCCTAACCATAGACAAAGGAGTTGTTATTTGATTAACGGGATCACATCATTAGTTGAATGATCTGATTGACATGACCCATTCCATTAGCTTAGCACCCGATCGTTTAGTATGTTGCTATTGCTTTCTTCATGACTTATACATGTTCCTATGACTATGAGATTATGCAACTCCCGTTTGCCGGAGGAACACTTTGGGTGCTACCAAACGTCACAACATAACTGGGTGATTATAAAGGAGCATTACAGGTGTCTCCAAAGGTAGATGTTGGGTTGGCGTATTTCGAGATTAGGATTTGTCACTCCGATTGTCGGAGAGGTATCTCTGGGCCCTCTCGGTAATGCACATCACATAAGCCTTGCAAGCATTGCAACTAATGAGTTAGTTGCGGGATGATGTATTATAGAACGAGTAAAGAGACTTGCCGGTAACGAGATTGAACTAGGTATTGGATACCGACGATCGAATCTCAGGCAAGTAACATACCGATGACAAAGGGAACAACGTATGTTGTTATGCGGTCTGATCGATAAAGATCTTCGTAGAATATGTAGGAGCCAATATGGGCATCCAGGTCCCGCTATTGGTTATTGACCGGAGACGTGTCTCGGTCATGTCTACATTGTTCTCGAACCGTAGGGTCCGCATGCTTAACGTTACAATGACAGTTATTATGAGTTTATGCATTTTGATGTACCGAAGGTTGTTCGGAGTCTCGGATGTGATCACGGACATGACGAGGAGTCTCGAAATGGTCGAGACATAAAGATTGATATATTGGAAGCCTATATTTGGATATCGGAAGTGTTCCGGGTGAAATCGGTATTTTACCGGAGTACCGGGAGGTTACCGGAACCCCCCGGGAGCTAAATGGGCCTTAGTGGGCTTTAGTGGAAAGGAGAAAGGGGCAGCCCAAGGTGGCCGCGTGCCTCCCCCCTCCCCTAGTCCTATTAGGACTAGGAGAGGTGGCCGGCCCCCCTCTCTCTCTTTCCCCCCCTTGAGGATTCCTATTCCAACTAGGATTTGGGGGGGGGGGGAATCCTACTCCCAGAGGGAGTAGGACTCCTCCTGGCGCGCCCCAAGGCTGGCCGCACCTCTCCCCCCTTGCTCCTTTATATACAGGGGCAGGGGGCACCTCTAGACACAATTGATCCCCGTGATCGTTCCATAGCCGTGTGCCGTGCCCCCTGCCACCATATTCCACCTCGATCATATTGTAGCGGTGCTTAGGCGAAGCCCTGCGACAGTAGAACATCAAGATCGACACCACGCCGTCGTGCTGACGGAACTCTTCCCCGACGCTTTGCTGGATCGGAGCCCGGGGATCGTCATCGAGCTATACGTGTGCTAAGAACTCGGAGGTGCCGGAGTAACGGTGCTTGGATCGGTCGGATCGGGAAAACGTACGACTACTTCCTCTACGTTGTGTCATCACTTCCGCAGTCGGTCTGCGTTGGTACGTAGACAACACTCTCCCCTCTCGTTGCTTTGCATCACCATGATCTTGCGTGTGCGTAGGAATTTTTTTGAAATTACTACGTTCCCCAACAGTGGCATCCGAGCCTAGGTTTTATGGTTTGATGTTATTTGCACGAGTAGAACACAAGTGAGTTGTGGGCGATATAAGTCATACTGCCTACCAGCATGTCATACTTTGGTTCAGCGGTATTGTTGTACGAGACGACCCGGACCAACATTACACGTACGCTTATGCGAGACCGGTTCCCCCGACGTGCTTTGCACACAGGTGGCTTGCGGGCGACTGTCTCTCCAACTTTAGTTGAACCGAGTGTGGCTACGCCCGGTCCTTGAGAAGGTTAAAACGGAGTCTATTTGACAAACTATCGTTGTGGTTTTGATGCGTAGCCGTGTGCGGTGCCCCCAGCCACCATAGTCCTCGATAATACTGTAGCGGAGCATGAATATGATTTGATCATGTTTATTGTAATACGGTTATTCATTTAAGTAAGAGAATAAATTGTTGTTCTGTTTACATGAATAAAACCTTTTATGGTTACACGCCCAATGAAAATAGTTCATTGGATCTCGATCGTAGTGATACACATAATCATAATATTGAAACCAAAAGATGCAAAGTTAATAATGATAGTGCAACTTATTTGTAGCACTGCCTTTTAGGTCATATTGGTGTAAAGCGCATGAAGAAACTCCATGCTGATGGGCTTTTTGGAATCACTTGATTATGAATCAGTTGATGCTTGCGAACCGTGCCTCATGGGCAAGATGACTAAGACTCTGTTCTTCGGAGCAATGGAGCGAGAAACAGATTTGTTGGAAATCATACATACTGATGTATGTGGTCCGATGAATATTGAGGCTCGCGACAGATATCATTATTTTCTGATCTTCACAGATGATTTGAGCAGATATGAGTATATCTATTTGATGAAACATAAGTCTGAAACATTTGAAAAGTTCAAAGAATTTCAAAGTGAAGTGAAAAATCATCGTAACAAGAAAATAAAGTTTCTACGATCTGATTGTAGAGAAGAGTATTTGAGTTACGAGTTTGGCCTTCAGTTAAAAACAATGTGAAATAGTTTCACTACTCACGCCACCTGGAACACCACAGCATAATGGTTTGTCCGAACGTCATAACCGTACTTTATTGGATATAGTGCAATCTATGATGTATATTACCGATCTACCACTATCGTTTTGGGGTTATGCATTAGAGACAGCTGCATTCACGTTAAATAGGGCATCATCAAAATCCGTTGAGATGACGCCTTATGAACTGTGGTTTGGCAAGAAACCAAAGTTGTCGTTTCTTAAAGTTTGGGGTTGCGATGCTTATGTGAAAAAGTTTCATCCTAATAAGCTCAAACCCAAATCAGAAAAGTGCGTCTTCATAGGATACCCTAAAGAAAATGTTGGGTACACCTTCTATCACAGATCCGAAGGCAAAATATTCATCATGTCGTAACTTTGCATGTTTCAAATGCTTATGTTCATCATGTCGTAACTTTGCATCCGTAGCTCCGTTTTGGACATATAGCATAGCAAAATGTTCGTCTCAGAGAGCACATCATTTCATCTCATTGCATCATCTTCATTTGAGCTCATCTGGATGCCCGAAATGCTGTTGGAAGAGAACTATTTGAGTTAATTGTCAGATCTGCTGTACCAAATAGCTATTTGTCATTTTTGCCATGATTATTGTGTGCATGATATGCTCATGAGCTCTACATGTGTTTTGTTATATGCCATGCCATCTATCCAGAGGTGCAATCCATGTATTTTTGTGATGTGTGTGGTGACTAGCACAAGCTTGCAAAGTGGTGCATTCATTAATGCTGATTTCAGGGACTTAGGATTTCTCTAAGTCCTAGATCTGTTTTATCAATATGCCATATGTTCATGTTGTTTCCTAGTGATCCGTGCCTCTTTTCAGGATGATCAGTAAGGATGTTTTGTTAATCTTGTGGTGCTCTATCCATCCATGTCTTTGTTTGCAATTATGGAGCACCCTAGCTTGAGTCAATCGAGCTTTAGTTTTGCTATTTCGTGAATCTGGGCAGATTGTCTACTTGTTAGCGATTTTGCCGAGGATGTTGTAGTTGATCCTTGCATGCTATGTTGTTGTTCTTGCCATGTCTAGCTTGTATAATGTGTATTATTGATGGGTGTATGCTTAGATTGTCATGCCTTGCTCTGTAGTGAGTGCATCGAGCTCGTAAACATGCCTATTTGATATCTGATTTGCATGCTCCAGTTTTTCACTAAGTCTGAGAGTCTGATTATGTTTTTGCCATGTTCGCATGCTTGCAATTGTATTTTTCTGTTCCCTTATGGCTCAAGGTCACTAAGGGACTTTTGTTAAGCTCTTTGAGTAGCTCCATGCCATGCTTTACTTTGCCATGTTCAGGCCCTGTAGCTTATAGTTTTCATGCTCCAAAGAGTGCTACCTGATCTGAAATTCCAGGCTTGTGTTAATTTCACTAAGTCTGAAATCTGTTTACCAATTGCATTTTTTCCATGCTTGTTTGAACCTATTAATGGATGAATTGGCCCTAGCTCAGTGTTCATATTTTGTTAAACATCATGAATGGATCCCTGCCATGTATTTTGTTGCCATGCTTGAGTGCTATAGCATGTTCATCTTGTTGCATTTAGATGGCTACTTGCTATAAATCGCGGAATGTGGCCATATTTGAATTGATTGCCATTTCCAAACCGTGACTCCGATTCCGGCGTTCTTTATTTCGTTTTCAAGCGATTTCATCTCACCTTTCCAGTGGCACACTTGGATTTCCAAGTTGAGGCCAGGTTCAAGCATTCCTTTGCAAATCATGCATATGCATCGCATACCGCATCCCGCATATCATATCATGTTCATGTGTTGGTTGTTTACTATGTTGTGTGCTTCTTTCCGGTGTTTGCTTCTTCGGGTTGGTTCCGGTAACGTCGCGTTTGTGAGGACCCGTTCGTCTATGTTCGTTTATCTTCTTCATGGACTCGTTCTTCTTCCTTGCGGGATTTCAGGCAAGATGACCATACCCTCGAAATCACTTCTATCTTTGCTTGCTAGTTGCTCGCTCTTTTTCTATGCCTATGCTGCGATACCTACCACTTGCTTATCATGCCTCCCATATTGTTGAACCAAGCCTCTAACCCACCTTGTCCTAGCAAACCGTTGTTTGGCTATGTTACCGCTTTGCTCAGCCCCTCTTATAGCGTTGTTAGTTGCAGGTGAAGATTGAAGTTTGTTCCTTGTTGGAACATGGAGATGTTGTTCCTTGTTGGATCATGTTTACTTGTTGGGATATCACTATATATCTTATTTAATTAATGCATCTATATACTTGGTAAAGGGTGGAAGGCTCGGCCTTATGCCTGGTGTTTTGTTCCACCCTTGCCGCCCTAGTTTCTGTCATATCGGTGCTATGTTCCCGGATTTTGCGTTCCTTACGCGGTTGGGCTATTATGGGAACCCCTTGACAGTTCGCCTTGAGTAAAACTCCTCCAGCAATGCCCAACATTGGTTTACCATTTGCCACCTAGCCTTTTCTTTTCCCTTGGGAATCGCGCTCCTGAGGGTCATCTTTATTTTACCCCCCCCCAGGCCAGTGCTCCTCTGAGTGTTGGTCCAACTTGTCAGCCGCCGGTGGCAACCAGGGGCAACTCTGGGCTGGCCTACCAGAAGTTAAGACAATCCGGTGTGCCCTGAGAAAGAGATATGTGCAGCTCCTATCGGGATTTGTCGGCACATTCGGGCGGTGTTGCTGGTTTAGTTTTACCTTGTCGAAATGTCTTGTAACCGGGATTCCGAGTCTGATCGGGTCTTCCCGCTAGAAGGAATATCCTTCGTTGACCGTGAGAGCTTGTGATGGGCTAAGTTGGGACACCCCTGCAGGGATTTGAACTTTCGAAAGCCGTGCCCGCGGTTATGGGCAGATAGGAATTTGTTAACGTCTGGTTGTAGAAAACCTGAAGTTGACCTTAATTAAAATACATCAACTGCGTGTGTTACCGTGATGGTCTCTTTCCGGCGGAGTCCGGGAAGTGAACACGGTGTTGGAGTTATGCTTGATGTAGGTTGTTCTAGGATCACTTCTTGATCATAGTTTCTTGACCATGCTTTTGCCTTCTCTTCTCGCTCTCTTTTGCGAATAGGTTAGCCACCATATATGCTAGTCGCTTGCTGCAGCTCCACCTCATACATTTTACCTTACCCATAAGCTTAAATAGTCTTGATCGCGAGGGTGTGAGATTGCTGAGTCCCCGTGGCTCACAGATACTTCCAAAACCAGCTTGCAGGTGCCGATCAGTCCGTGTAGATGACGCAACCAAGCACAAGGAGGAGCTCGTTGAAGATCTTGTCCTTTATGTTGTTTCGTTCTAGTTGATTAGTAGTGGAGCCCAGTTGGGGTCGATCGGGGACCTTGTCGCATTTGGGGTTCTTCTTTTATTTTGGTTCCGTAGTCGGACCTTGATTGTATTTGGATGATGTAATGCTTTATTCATGTAATTGTGTGAAGTGGCGATTGTAAGCCAACTATGTATCTTTTCCCCTATTGTATTACATGGGTTGTGTGAAGATTACCTCATTTGCGACATTGCTTTCAATGCAGTTATGCCTCTAAGTCGTGCTTCGACACGTGGGAGATATAGCCGCATCGAGGGCGTTACACCGGCGCCAGGTGGTATCGGACTCATCATCCGATAACTCCGATACACACTCCTCCCGTGAAAACGAGGAGGAGGAATATGAAGGTTCTCCCCCTCCAGCCGGGGGAGACAAGAAAAGGAAGGCCACCCCAACCGGGGAGGCCGAAGGGTCCAAGAAGGGAAGGACTCTCCTTCCGGACTGTTCCACCACCGCCGCCGACAGCGAAGACGAGTGGTTACTCAGGGCCAAGCCCCTGGCAAAGTCGTAAGTATTCGGATACCAGAGTAACTCATAGCATACTTTTATTGCACTGCTTTCCCTAACGCTGAATATGATCATGCAGTCCGCCCCGAGCCCGTATCGACATATCCTCGTCGGGCGGTTCCTTGGACTCGTCGGATATGAATAGTGATACACTTCCAACCGCCTCCTCTCCTCGCCCTATGGACAATGTCGAGGTATTGTCTCAAGGGGCACCGAGCCGGGGGGAGATAGTCCTGGAGGCGCCTCAAGGCGACCTTCCGGACTCCAGGCGCAAAGGGAGCAAGACTCCCAAGGGCTCCAAGTTCGGCCCTCAGCCGAACACCGCGCCGGAACCTCCAGTGGTTCCGGACTCCGGCAGGCGGCCCCCTTCCAAGAGGGGCAAGCCGCCCGTGTCGATGACCTCTGTCCATCCAGAGGCACCGGACAACCAACTGGGAGCGCTTCACGGCGCTTCCATAGACGAAGAGCACCGCACTATTATGAGTGCGGTGATCAAGAAGGTTCAGTGCGCCAAGAGCGGACTGACTGAAGCATGTGCCAGCCTTCTAACAGGCTTTGAGGTAAGTGTTTAAAATATAAGAAAATATTACCGCATAGACATTAGCCCCTGATGCTCTGTTTGGTGTTCACAAAGAAAAGCCGAATAGAGGATCAAATAATATCTGCAGGAGTCTAATACAAGTATGTCTATATGCGTATGCAGGCTTCGCTGCTGACCTTTGCCGCACTGATTGCGGAGGTCGCCGCACTGAAGCAGAGCCTCGAGCGGTCTGAGAAAGAGCTCGGCCTTGCCAAGAGGCAGCTCGAGGAGAACAACGGTTGCAAAATGACAGGATCATCATGGATGTGCCAGGGGCCACGACCGAAGTGGCGACCCTGAAGCAAGCGCTGTCCGAGGCCGAAAACAAAGCGGCCAAGGAGCGCACCGAGCGGGAGAAACAGGAGGCACGGGTGGACGAGGTGCAGCAAGAGCTCCAGGCTCTCGTTAAGAAGCATGAGACTTTGGAGCTTGACTCGAAGACGCGAGAGTCCGAGCTTGCCGCGGCCCTTGAGAGCACAAAGCGTGCCAAGGCTAAAGCCCAAAAGGCCCTCCAGGAAATTGAGGCGATGAGAAAGATAGCGGCGGGTAAGGCATTCATTATGCAAAGCAAGCATGTGAAAGTAAATTACTTGTTACTTACCCGAGTCTGGAGCTCTCCAGGAGCATTCACAGATTTTCCCTGCAGCGTGTTAGATGCCTCAAAGTACTACCAGGCCGAGGAGGGAAGCTCGACGGAGAAGTTGTTCTGGTCTCAGTATACTGGGACCGAACACCCGATGCCTGTGAGCGACCAGCTGAAGCAACTGGTCGAGCTGCACAAGGCGGCCGAACAGGCCATGAGAGGCCTTATAGTCCGGATGTGGCCTGGTGACTCCCTTCCCAACAGCTACTTCGGCCTGGTGAGGCAGGTTGTGGATGCCTGCCCACGGCTGGAAGTCATAAAGCGGTCCGTCTGCATCGAAGGTGCACGCCGGGCTTTTGCTCGTGCGAAGGTGCACTGGGCCAAGATGGACGCCGAGAAGCTGGTGAAGGAGGGACCGCCGCAGGGCAAGGAGCATCGCCACCCTGAAATGTATTATGAGGGTGTCCTGAAGGGTGCCCGTATTGTGGTGGACGAGTGTGCGAAGGATGTAATTTTTGAATGAACTTGCTCGTGTGATCCTGTATGATGAAAACTTGTTAATATGCGCTATGCAACGCTTGTTTGAATTTAAAATATTACCTTTTGTGCAGCTGTTTATCAAATCTGAGAGATGGCCAGTCGTCGGCTTCTGCCCCCATGCCACGAGTGCTGGGGTGTTCGGGATAAATCTGAGCACTCTTTTTCCCATTGTTGGGTCCTTCGATGGAGGTGCTCAGTGCAATGAACAAGGCAATCAGACTATAATGCTTTATCACTCTCACTTAGCCATAGAAGTCTACAATTTTAAATTTTGGCGAAGCCCCTAGTATTCGGAAGGCCGAATTGGGGGCGCTATACACGCCTAAGCCGGACAAAGCCGACTCCTCGCCCTAAGCGACATAAGTCTTTAGGGACTCGAGACCTCTCGAACAGCGACCGGCTCTCGCCTTATCATGCCAGTCAGTTTTAGCTTTCTCTACTGAGGTGCTTGCCCATATGAATCGTGGCACAATCGCAGTAGTTCTCCCAGTGCTACCTTAGCCGATATAGCGGAACATAAGGTACCAAAACATGGGAGTCGGGCAAACCCAACTATTGACCCAAGACATGATTCGGAGCTGATGCATATAATGCTATAAGTTTGGGGTGCCGCACTGTCGAAAGTGTTCGGACTTCTCACGCCGTATTATGGGGTACGCTTAAGCCCCTGGCGTATTGGCCGTACCAGAGTGTACGAGTGTTGAATGTCATGAATGAACATATATATAAAAAAGAATAGAGAATGTGGTAATAGGTGTTGGAAATATGCCCTAGAGGCAATAATAAAAGCATTATTATTATATTTCCTTATTCATGATAATTGTCTTTATTCATGCTATAATTGTGTTATCCGGAAATCGTAATACATGTGTGAATAACAGACACCAACATGTCCCTAGTAAGCCTCTAGTTGACTAGCTCGTTGATCAACAGATAGTCATGGTTTCCTGACTATGGACATTGGATGTCATTGATAACGAGATCACATCATTAGGAGAATGATGTGATGGACAAGACCCAATCCTAAACATAGCACAAGATCGTATAGTTCGTTTGCTAGAGTTTTTCCAATGTCAAGTATCTTTTCCTTAGACCATGAGATCGTGTAACTCCCGGATACCGTAGGAGTGCTTTGGGTATACCAAACGTCACAACGTAACTGGGTGACTATAAAGGTAGACTACGGGTATCTCCGAAAGTGTCTATTGGGTTGACATTGGATCAAGACTGGGATTTGTCACTCCGTATGACGGAGAGGTATCACTGGGCCCACTCGGTAATGCATCATCATAATGAGCTCAAAGTGACCAAGTGTCTGGTCACGGGATCATGCATTACGGTACGAGTAGAGTGACTAGCCGGTAACGAGATTGAACGAGGTATTGGGATACCGACGATCGAATCTCGGGCAAGTAACATATTGATTGACAAAGGGAATTGCATACGGGGTTGATTGAATCCTCGACATCGTGGTTCATCCGATGAGATCATCGTGGAGCATGTGGGAGCCAACATGGGTATCCAGATCCCGCTGTTGGTTATTGACCGGAGAGTCGTCTCGGTCATGTCTGCTTGTCTCCCGAACCCGTAGGGTCTACACACTTAAGGTTCGGTGATGCTAGGGTTGTGAAGATATGTATATGCAGTAACCTGAATGTTGTTCGGAGTCCCGGATGAGATCCCGGACGTCACGAGGAGTTCCGGAATGGTCCGGAGGTAAAGAATTATATATAGGAAGTGCTGTTTCGGCCATCAGGACAAGTTTCGGGGTTATCGGTATTGTACCGGGACCACCGGAGGGGTCCCGGGGGCCCACCGGGTGGGGCCATCTATCCCGGGGGCCACATGGGCTGTAGGGGGTGCGCCTTGGCCTAGATGGGCCAAGGGCACCAGCCCCAAAAGCCCATGCGCCTAGGGTTCCACTTAAGGGAAGAGTCCCAATGGTGGAAGGCACCTCTAGGTGCCTTGGGGGGGAGGGAAACCTCCCCTTGGCTGCCGCACCTAGGAGATTGGATCTCCTAGGCTAGCGCACCACCCCCCTTGGCCCTCCTATATATAGTGGGGGAGAGGAGGGACTTCACACCCCAGCCCCTGGCGCCTCCCTCTCTCCCCGTTACGTCTCTCTCTCGTAGTATAGGCGAAGCCCTGCTACTGTGACGCCCTGCATCCACCACCACGCCGTCGTGCTGCTGGATCTTCATCAACCTCTCCTTCCCCCTTGCTGGATGAAGAAGGAGGAGACGTCTCCCGTCCCGTACGTGTGTTGAACGCGGAGGTGCCGTCCGTTCGGCGCTTGGTCATCGGTGATTTGGATCACGTCGTGTTCGACTACATCATCACCGTTCTTTGAACGCTTCTGCACGCGATCTACAAAGGTATGTAGATGCATCCGATGACTCGTTGCTAGATGAACTCCTAGATGGATCTTGGTGAAACGAGTAGGAAATTTTTTGTTTTCTGCAACGTTCCCCAACATGGCATCATGAGCTAGGTCTATGCGTAGTTCTTCTTGCGCGAGTAGAACACAATTTGTTGTGGGCGTAGATTTGTCAACTTTCTTGCCGCTACTAGCCTTTTCTTGCTTCAGCGGCATTGTGGGATGAAGCGGCCCGGACCAACCTTACACGTACGCTTATGTGAGACCGGTTCCACCGACTAACATGCACTAGTTGCATAAGGTGGCTGGCGGGTGTCTGTCACTCCCACTTTAGTTGGAGCGGATTCGATGAACAGGGTCCTTATGAAGGGTAAATAGAAGTTGACAAATCACGTTGTGGCTCTAACGTAGGTAAGAAGTCGTTCTTGCTAGAACCCTAAATTCAGCCACGTAAAACTTGCAACATCAATTAGAGGACGTCTAACTTGTTTTCGCAGCAAGTGGTTTGTGATATGATATGGCCAAAGTTGTGATGAATGATGAATGATCTATATGTGATGTATGAGATGTTCATGCTATTGTAATAGAAATCACGACTTGCATGTCGATGAGTATGACAACCGGCAGGAGCCATAGGAGTTGTCTTTATTCTTTTATATGACCTGCGTGTCATTGAGAAACGTCATGTAAATTACTTTACTTTATTGCTAAACGCGTTAGCCATAGTAGTAGAAGTAATAGTTGGCGAGCAACTTCATGGAGACACGATGATGGAGATCATGATGATGGAGATCATGGTGTCAAGCCGGTGACAAGATGATCATGGAGCCCCAAGATGGAGATCAAAGGAGCTATGTGATATTGGCCATATCATGTCACGTTCATTATTTGATTGCATGTGATGTTTATCATGTTTTGCATCTTGTTTACTTAGAACGACGGTAGTAAATAAGATGATCCCTCATAATAATTTCAAGAAGTGTTCCCCCTAACTGTGCACCGTTGCGACAGTTCGCTGTTTCAAAACACCACGTGATGATCGGGTGTTTTATTCAGACGTTCACATACAACGGGTGTAAGACAGATTTACACATGCAAACACTTAGGTTGACTTGACGAGCCTAGCATGTACAGACATGGCCTCGGAACACAGAAGACCGAAAGGTCGAGCATGAGTCGTATAGAAGATACGATCAACATGAAGATGTTCACCGATGTTGACTAGTCCGTCTCACGTGATGATCGGACACGGCCTAGTTAACTCGGATCATGTAATACTTAGATGACTAGAGGGATGTCTAATCTAAGTGGGAGTTCATTAATTATTTGATTAGATGAACTTAATTATCATGAACTTAGTCTAAAATATTTTACAATATGTCTTATAGATCAAATGGCCCACGTAGTCCTCAACTTCAACGCGTTCCTAGAGAAAACCAAGCTGAAAGACGATGGCAGCAACTATACGGACTGGGTCCGGAACCTGAGGATCATCCTCATAGCTGCCAAGAAAAATTATTTCCTACAAGCACCGCTAGGTGAAGCTCCCGTCCCACAGAACCAAGACGTTATGAACGCTTGGCAGACACGTGCTGATGACTACTCCCTCGTTCAGTGCGGCATGCTTTACAGTTTAGAGTCGGGGCTCCAAAAGCGTTTTGAGAGACATGGAGCATATGAGATGTTCGAAGAGCTGAAAATGGTTTTTCAAGCTCATGCCCGGGTCGAGAGATATGAAGTCTCCGACAAATTCTTTAGCTGTAAGATGGAGGAAAACAGTTCTGTCAGTGAGCACATACTCACTATATCTGGGTTACATAACCGCTTGACTCATCTGGGAGTTAATCTCCCGGATGATGCGGTCATTGACAGAATCCTCCAGTCGCTTCCACCAAGCTACAAGAGCTTTGTGATGAACTTCAATATGCAGGGGATGGAAAAGACCATTCCTGAGGTATTTGCAATGCTGAAATCAGCAGAGGTAGAAGTCAAGAAGGAACATCAAGTGTTGATGGTCAATAAAACCACCAAGTTCAAGAAGGGCAAGGGTAAAAAGAACTTCAAGAAGGACGGCAAGGGAGTTGCCGCGCCCGGCAAGCAAGCTGCTGGGAAGAAGCCAAAGAATGGACCCAAGCCCGAGACTGAGTGCTTTTATTGCAAGGGAAGTGGTCACTGGAAGCGGAACTGCCCCAAATACTTAGCAGACAAGAAGGCCGGCAAAACAAAAGGTATATGTGATATACATGTAATTGATGTGTACCTTACTAGTGTCCGTAGTAGCTCCTGGGTATTTGATACCGGTGCAGTTGCTCACATTTGTAACTCAAAGCAGGGGCTGCGGAATAAGCGGAAACTGGCAAAGGACGAGGTGACGATGCGCGTCGGGAATGGTTCCAAGGTCAATGTGATCGCCGTTGGCACGCTGCCTCTATATCTACCTTCGGGATTAGTTTTAAACCTTAATAATTGTTATTTAGTGCCAGCTTTGAGCATGAACATTGTATTGGGATCTCGTTTAATTCGAGATGGCTACTCATTTAAATCCGAGAATAATGGTTGTTTTATTTATATGAGAGATATGTTTTATGGTCATGCTCCTATGGTGAATGGTTTATTCTTTATGAATCTCGAACGTAATACTACACATGTTCATAATGTGAGTACCAAAAGATGTAAGGTTGATAATGATAGTCCCACATACTTGTGGCACTGCCGCCTTGGTCACATAGGTGTCAAACGCATGAAGAAGCTCCATGCAGATGGACTTTTAGAGTCTCTTGATTATGAATCATTTGACACGTGCGAACCATGCCTCATGGGTAAGATGACCAAGACTCCGTTCTCAGGAACAATGGAGCGAGCAACCAACTTATTGGAAATCATACATACTGATGTGTGCGGTCCAATGAGTGTTGAGGCTCGCGGTGGCTATCGTTATGTTCTCATGCTCACTGATGATTTAAGTAGATATGGGTATATCTACTTGATGAAACACAAGTCTGAAACCTTTGAAAAGTTCAAGGAATTTCAGAGTGAGGTTGAAAATCAACGTGACAGGAAAATCAAGTTTCTACGATCAGATCGTGGAGGAGAATACTTGAGTCACGAATTTGGCACACACTTAAGAAAATGTGGAATAGTTTCACAACTCACGCCGCTTGGAACACCTCAGCGTAATGGTGTGTCCGAACGTCGTAATCGCACTCTATTAGATATGGTGCGATCTATGATGTCTCTTACCGATTTACCGCTATCTTTTTGGGGCTATGCTTTAGAGACTGCCGCATTCACTTTAAATAGGGCTCCGTCGAAATCCGTTGAGACGACACCGTATGAATTATGGTTTGGGAAGAAACCTAAGCTGTCGTTTCTAAAAGTTTGGGGATGCGATGCTTATGTCAAGAAACTTCAACCTGAAAAGCTCGAACCCAAGTCGGAAAAATGCGTCTTCATAGGATACCCAAAAGAAACTATTGGGTACACCTTCTACCTCAGATCCGAAGGCAAGATCTTTGTTGCCAAGAATGGGTCCTTTCTAGAGAAAGAGTTTCTCTCGAAAGAAGTAAGTGGGAGGAAAGTAGAGCTTGATGAAGTATTACCTCTTGAACCGGAAAATGGCGCAACTCAAGAAAATGTTCCTGAGGTGCCTGCACCGACTAGAGAGGAAGTTAATGATAATGATCAAGATACTTCTAATCAAGCTCCTACTGAAATTCGAAGGTCCACAAGGACACGTTCCGCACCAGAGTGGTACGGCAACCCTCTCTTGGAAATCATGTTGTTAGACAACGGTGAACCTTCGAACTATGAAGAAGCATGGCGGGCCCGGATTCCGACAAATGGCTAGAAGCCATGAAATCCGAGATAGGATCCATGTATGAAAATGAAGTATGGACTTTGACTGACTTGCCCGTTGAACGGCGAGCCATAGAAAATAAATGGATCTTTAAGAAGAAGACAGACGCGGATGGTAATGTGACCATCTATAAAGCTCGACTTGTCGCTAAGGGTTATCGACAAGTTCAAGGGGTTGACTACGATGAGACTTTCTCACCGGTAGCGAAGCTAAAGTCCGTCCGAATCATGTTAGCAATTGCCGCATTCTACGATTATGAGATATGGCAAATGGACGTCAAAACGGCCATTCCTTAATGGTTTCCTTAAGGAAGAATTGTATATGATGCAGCCGGAAGGTTTTGTCGATCCTAAGAATGCTGACAAGGTGTGCAAGCTCCAACGCTCGATTTATGGGCTGGTGCAAGCATCTCGGAGTTGGAACATTCGCTTTGATGAGATGATCAAAGCGTTTGGGTTTACACAGACTTATGGAGAAGCCTGCGTTTACAAGAAAGTGAGTGGGAGCTCTGTAGCATTTCTCATATTATATGTAGATGACATACTTTTGATGGGAAATGATATAGAACTCTTGGACAGCATCAAGGCCTACTTGAATAAGAGTTTTTCAATGAAGGACCTTGGAGAAGCTGCTTATATATTAGGCATCAAGATCTATAGAGATAGATCAAGACGCCTCATAGGTCTTTCACAAAGCACATACCTTGATAAGATATTGAAGAAGTTCAATATGGATCATCTAAGAAGGGGTTCTTGCCTGTGTTACAAGGTGTGAAATTGAGCTCAGCTCAATGTCCGACCACGGCAGAAGATATAGAAGAGATGAGTGTCATCCCCTATGCCTCAGCCATAGGTTCTATTATGTATGCCATGCTGTGTACCAGACCTGATGTAAACCTTGCCGTAAGTTTGGTAGGAAGGTACCAAAGTAATCCCGGCAAGGAACACTGGACAGCGGTCAAGAATATCCTGAAGTACCTGAAAAGGACTAAGGAAATGTTTCTCGTTTATGGAGGTGACGAAGAGCTCGTCGTAAAGGTTACGTCAACGCTAGCTTCGACACAGATCTGGATGACTCTAAGTCACAAACCGGATACGTGTATATTTTGAATGGTGGGGCAGTAAGCTGGTGCAGTTGCAAGCAGAGCGTCGTGGCGGGATCTACATGTGAAGCGGAATACATGGCAGCCTCGGAGGCAGTGCATGAAGCAATTTGGGTGAAGGAGTTCATCACCGACCTAGGAGTCATACCCAATGCGTCGGGGCCGATCAAGCTCTTCTGTGACAACACTGGAGCTATTTCTCTTGCCAAGGAGCCCAGGTTTCACAAGAAGACAAGGCACATCAAGCGTCGCTTCAACTCCATTCGTGAAAATGTTTAAGATGGAGACATAGATATTTGTAAAGTACATACGGATTTGAATGTCGCAGATCCGTTGACTAAACCTCTCCCTAGGGCAAAACATGATCAACACCAGAACTCTATGGGTGTTCGATTCATCACAATGTAACTAGATTATTGACTCTAGTGCAAGTGGAAGACTGTTGGAAATATGCCCTAGAGGCAATAATAAAAGCATTATTATTATATTTCCTTGTTCATGATAATTGTCTTTATTCATGCTATAATTGTGTTATCCGGAAATCGTAATACATGTGTGAATAACAGACACCAACATGTCCCTAGTAAGCCTCTAGTTGACTAGCTCGTTGATCAACAGATAGTCATGGTTTCCTGACTATGGACATTGGATGTCATTGATAACGAGATCACATCATTAGGAGAATGATGTGATGGACAAGACCCAATCCTAAACATAGCACAAGATCGTATAGTTCGTTTGCTAGAGTTTTTCCAATGTCAAGTATCTTTTCCTTAGACCATGAGATCGTGTAACTCCCGGATACCGTAGGAGTGCTTTGGTACCAAACGTCACAACGTAACTGGGTGACTATAAAGGTAGACTACGGGTATCTCCGAAAGTGTCTGTTGGGTTGACACGGATCAAGACTGGGATTTGTCACTCCGTATGACGGAGAGGTATCTCTGGGCCCACTCGGTAATGCATCATCATAATGAGCTCAAAGTGACCAAGTGTCTGGTCACGGGATCATGCATTACGGTACGAGTAAAGTGACTGCCAGTAACGAGATTAACGAGGTATTGGGATACCGACGATCGAGTCTCGGGCAAGTAACATACCGATTGACAAAGGGAATTGTATACGGGATTGATTGAATCCTCGACATCGTGGTTCATCCGATGAGATCATCGTGGAGCATGTGGGAGCCAACATGGGTATCCAGATCCCGCTGTTGGTTATTGACCGGAGAGTCGTCTCGGTCATGTCTGCTTGTCTCCCGAACCCGTAGGGTCTACACACTTAAGGTTCGGTGACGCTAGGGTTGTGAAGATATGTATATGCAGTAAACCTGAATGTTGTTCGGAGTCCCGGATGAGATCCCGGACGTCACGAGGAGTTCCGGAATGGTCCGGAGGTAAAGAATTATATATAGGAAGTGCTGTTTCGGCCATCGGGACAAGTTTCGGGGTTATCGGTATTGTACCGGGACCACCGGAAGGGTCCCGGGGGCCCACCGGGTGGGGCCACCTGTCCCGGGGGGCCACATGGGCTGTAGGGGGTGCGCCTTGGCCTAGATGGGCCAAGGGCACCAGCCCCAAAAGCCCATGCGCCTAGGGTTCCACTTAAGGGAAGAGTCCCAATGGTGGAAGGCACCTCTAGGTGCCTTGGGGGGGAGGGAAACCTCCCCTTGGCTGCCGCACCTAGGAGATTGGATCTCCTAGGCTGGCGCACCACCCCCCTTGGCCCTCCTATATATAGTGGGGGAGAGGAGGGACTTCACACCAGCCCCTGGCGCCTCCCTCTCTCCCCGTTACGTCTCTCTCTCGTAGTATAGGCGAAGCCCTGCTACTGTGACGCCCTGCATCCACCACCACGCCGTCGTGCTGCTGGATCTTCATCAACCTCTCCTTCCCCCTTGCTGGATCAAGAAGGAGGAGACGTCTCCCGTCCCGTACGTGTGTTGAACGCGGAGGTGCCGTCCGTTCGGCGCTTGGTCATCGGTGATTTGGATCACGTCGTGTTCGACTACATCATCACCGTTCTTTGAACGCTTCCGTGCGCGATCTACAAAGGTATGTAGATGCATCCGATGACTCGTTGCTAGATGAACTCCTAGATGGATCTTGGTGAAACGAGTAGGAAATTTTGTTTTCTGCAACGTTCCCCAACAATAGGCTAGTGCTATGCATTGTTTATTCAAAAAGGTGCGTCGAAGCAGAATGATACAAGTAGTGCGATAAGCAAAAAAGTAGGACTATTTAACATGTCCCCTCCAAGGGCAAGCTGAGGAATGGTATTTAAAGCAGGTATTTCACTCGTTACCAGAGACCACCTGGGAATTTCATGGTGCGACATAGCTTTCTGCCTCCTTGGTTGTTGTATCGTGTGTCCGGCAATCGTACTGCCGGACGGGGTTTCCAGAGAGTAAAGTCCTGAAAGAGAGAAAAAATAACAAAGCAGAAAGCCCCTAGTGCGGTTGAGCCGTGTTTTGGGGCGTGCCGTAGTCGTGCCCCCCCCCCACCTATGCCCATGGTATTTTCAGTGCGTAATTATGTACACGTGGCGCAGATTTTGCCGTTTGGGTGAGACTGGGGTGGGGGCCGCATTGCTATGCGAGCTCAGAATGTGCCAGGCGGTCTTGTTGTAGATTACTTCGAGTGCGCTTGACGGTGTCCGGGTGTTTAATCGCCGAACTGGTGGATTGCCTGAAGAGGCTACCTTGTGCTTCTGCTGCGAGGGCCGCAGTGTGCTCCTCCGTGTTGAGAGAGCGCTCTGTGTTTCCATTGACTGTGATGACCCCCCGAGGTCCTGGCATCTTGAGCTTGAGGTATGCATAATGCGGTACTGATACGTCTCCAACGTATCTATAATTTTTGATTGCTCCATGCTATATTATCTACTATTTTGGACTATATTGGGCTTTATTTTCCACTTCTATATTATTTTTGGGAATAACCTATTAACCGGAGGCCCAGCCCAGAATTGCTGTTTTTTGCCTATATCAGTGTTTCGAAGAAACGGAATATCAAACGGAGTCCAAACGGAATAAAATCTTCGGGAACGTGATCCAGGAGACTTGGACCCTGCTCCAAGGAACAAAAGAGGCGGTCACGAGGGTGGGGGCGGTCACGAACGTGATCAATCGTCACCACGCCGTCGTGCTGACGAAACTCCTCCCCGAAGCTTTGCTGGATCGGAGCCCGGGGTGTGTCATCGAGCTGTACGTGTGTCAAGAACTCGAAGGGGCCGGAGTAACGGTGCTTGGATCGGTTGGACCGGGAAGACGTACGACTACTTCCTCTATGTTGCGTCAACGCTTCCGCTTCAGTCTACGAGGGTACGTAGACAACACTCTCCCCTCTCGTTGCTATGCATCACCATGATCTTGCGTGTGCGTAGGAAATTTTTTGAAATTACTACGTTCCCCAACAGTCACGAGGGTGGGGGGCGCCCCCCCTAGGGCGCGCCCCTGCCTGTGGGCCCCTCGTTGCTCCTCCGACGTACTTCTTCCTCCTATATATACACACGTACCCCCAAACGATCAGAACAGGAGCCAAAAACCTAATTCCACCGCCGCAACTTCTGTATCCACGAGATCCCATCTTGGGGCCTGTTCCGGAGCTCCGCCGGAAGAGGGCCATCATCACGGAGGGCTTCTACATCATCATAGCCTCTCCGATGAAGTGTGAGTAGTTTACCTCAGACCTTCGGGTCCATAGTTAGTAGCTAGATGGCTTCTTCTCTCTCTTTGAATCTCAATACAAAGTTCTCCCCCTCTCTTGTGGAGATCTATTCGATGTAATCTTCTTTTTGCGGTGTGTTTGTTGAGACCTATGAATTTTGGGTTTATGATCAAGTCTATCTATGAATAATATTTGAATCTTCTCTGAATTCTTTTATGTATGATTGGTTATCTTTGCAAGTCTCTTCGAATTATCCGTTTGGTTTGGCCAACTAGATTGGTAGTTCTTGCCATGGGAGAAGTGCTTAGCTTTGGGTTCGATCTTGCGGTGTCCTTACCCAGTGACAGAAGGGGCAGCAAGGCACGTATTGCATCGTTGCCATTGAGGATAACAAGATGGGGTTTATTTCATATTGCATAAATTTATCTCTATACATCATGTCATCTTGCTTAAGGCGTTACTCTGTTTTTAACTTAATACTCTAGATGCATACTGGATAGCGGTCGATGAGTGGAGTAATAGTAGTAGATGCAAAATCTTTTCGGTCTACTTGTCACGAACATGATGCCTATATACATGATCATGCCTAGATATTCTCATAACTATGCTCAATTCTGTCAATTGCTCAACAGTAATTTGTTCACCCACCATAGAATACTTATGCTCTTGAGAGAAGCCACTAGTGAAACCTATGGCCCCCGGGTCTATTCTCATCATATCAATCTCCATCACTTTAATCTTGCTTTGCTTTTTTACTTTGTTTTTACTTTTTACTTTGCATCTTTATACCAAAAAAACCAAAAATATTATATATATATATATCAGATCTCACTCTCATAAGTGACCGTGAAGGGATTGACAACCCCTAATCGCGTTGATTGCGAGTAGCTATCGCTTTGTGCAGGTACGAGGGACTTGAGCGTGGCCTCCTACTGGATTGATACCTTGGTTCTCAAAAACTGAGGGAAATACTTACGCTACTCTGCTGCATCATCCCTTCCTCTTCGGGGAAAACCAACGCAAGCTCAAGACGTAGCAGGTACTGCATTGAATCTTGCAAATGCGGTTCGCCCGAGCAGTGCGTGATAGCCACTGCGGAACGGGACTATATCGAAGATTAACTCCTCGCTTCGGAAGTTATCCGGGGATCCGGAGACCACTTCCAGTGTGACTGAGCCTATGAAATGGGCCTCTACACCTAGTATGACGCCTTTGAAGGTCGTTTTTGTGGGTTTGATTCTTGAGGGGTCTATACCCATTTTGCGCACTGTGTCCTGATAAAGCAGGTTCAGGCTGCTGCCGCCGTCCATAAGGACTCGAGTGAGGTGAAATACGTCGATGATTGGGTCTAGGACCTATGCGGCAAATCCGCCATGACGGATACTAGTGGGGTGGTCCCTGCGATCGAAGGTGATCGGACAGGAGGACCATGGGTTGAACTTTGGGGCGACTGGCTCCAACGCATATATGTCCCTTAGCGCACGCTTCCGCTCCCTCTTGGGAATGTGGGTTGCGTATATCATGTTCATCGTCCGTGCTTGTGGGGGGAACCTCTTATGTCCCCCGATGTTCGGCAGCCGGGGCTCCTCCTCGTCATCGCTATGTAACCCCTCTTTGTTTTCGGCATTTAACTTGCCGGCCTGCTTGAACACCCAACATTCCCTGTTGGTGTGGTTGGCTGGCTTGTCGGGGGTGCCGTGTATTTGACACGAGCGATCGAGTATACGGTCCAAACTGGACGGGCCCGGAGTGCTTCTTTTCAATGGCTTTTTCCGCTGACCGGGTTTAGAGCCTCTGAATCCGGCATTGACTGCCATATCCTCGGTATTGTCGCTGTTGATGTGGCACTTGTGTTTGTTGCGACGTGACCTGCCATTGGTATCCTTGGTATCCGAAGTACCATGGTTCTTTGATATATTATTGCTGTGAGCCAGCCAGCTGTCCTCTCCCGCACAAAAGCGAGTCATGAGTGTCGTGAGGGCTGCCATAGATTTCGGCTTTTCCTGGCCAAGGTGCCGGGCGAGCCACTCGTCGCGGATGTTGTGCTTAAAAGCTGCTAGGGCCTCTGCATCCGGACAGTCGACGATTTGATTTTTCTTTGTCAGGAACCGTGTCCAGAATTGCCTGGCCGATTCCTCTGGTGCTGAATTATGTGGCTCAAGTCATCGGCATCTAGTGGTCGCACATAAGTGCCCTGGAAGTTGTTGAGGAATGCGGCTTCCAGATCTTCCCAACAGCCAATGGATTCTGCTGGCAGGCTGTTGAGCCAATGCCGAACTGGTCCTTTGAGTTTGAGTGGGAGGTATTTGATGACGTGTAGATCGTCACCACGGGCCATGTGGATGTGCAGGAGGAAGTCCTCGATCCATACCGCGGGATCTGTTGTACCGTCGTATGATTCGATATTTACGGGTTTGAAACCCTCTGCGATTTGGTGATCCATTACTTCGTCTGTGAAGCATACGGGGTGTGCGGCGCCTCTGTACTGGGCTATATCGCGACGCAGCTCAAATAAGTCTTGTCCGCTGTGTTCGGCCCGGCCGGATTTACTTTTACTGTATCCGGCGTGACGGTTATCGTCTCGCATAGTGGCGCGCCCTCGTGATCCGTAGATCGATGTTGCGTGTTTTGCTTTGTCCTCCAATACGACTCGCGGGTCTAGCGTGTTTCCCCGGGCCTTGACATTTTTATTTGAGTGGCGTCAGGGTGCGGGCTGAGCTTTTGGCTGAAATGCCTCTCTGTCGTGGCCACGAGGTGGCCGATCAGCCGCGTCATACGCTGGAGATGTAGGTTTTAATGCTTCCTCCTCCTGTCGGGGTAGCAACCTGCGCTTTGGGTAACTCTTGGAGGGGCGTTCGAGTTCATATTCCTCGGCCGCAAGGACTTCAGTCCATCTGTCAGCTAGCAAATCTTGATCAGCTCGAAGCTGTTGTTGCTTTTTCTTAAGGCTATTTGCCATGGCTATAAGCCGGCGCTTGAAGCGCTCTTACTCGACGGGATCCTCAGGCACGACAAATTCGTCATCGTCGAGGCTTGCCTCGTCTTCGGAGGGAGGCATGTAGTTATCATCCTCCGCCTCTCCATCTGCCGCTCTCTCGGGAGGGTTGGCTTCTCCATCCTCCTGATCTAAATCTTGCTGGAGGAGATTGTCGTCATCTTCGGCACTGTCCGGAGTGCTATTATCTCCTGTGCCGGTATCACCGCTTTTGCCCTGGCAAGACTTAGAGCGGCGCCGCTGACGTCGGCGCTTGGGTTGCTTCTTGGAGGGGTCATCCTCCGTTGTCCCGTCGCCATTGCCTTCTTTGGGTGTGTCCACCATATATATATATATATATATATATATATATATATATATCATATGATGAGGTGGCTGTCCAGTGCCCTGTGGGCAGTGGTTCTTGTTCGTCTCCTGCATCGTCGTCCATACCGTCGATGTCTTCGGAGTTGAAGTCGAGCATGTCGGTCAAATTGTCGACAGTGGCTACTAAGTGGGTGGTCGGTGGGCGGCGAATTTCTTCGTCATCCGCATCCCAATCCTGCCGGACATGGTTCGGCCAGGACTCTCCTGACAAGGAGAGAGACCTTAATGAGTTCAGTATGTCACCGAAGGGCGAGTGCTGAAAGATATCCGCGGAGGTGAACTCCATGATCGGCGCCCAGTCGGATTCGATAGGCACGAGCGCAGGCGGTTCGGAGTCCGTGGCCGGGGAAGAATCCAGCAGTTTGGCGTCACGGCTCTCGTGAAGGGTAAGGTCAATACTCGGCCCGATCGCCGCTGATAATGCGGTCTCCGTGGCGGGGTCTATCCACCCGTCCATGGATGGTGCAATTGGCTCCGAATTGAGGTTCGGAGCAGTTGTCGGTGCGGTCTCCTGAACACTGTCCGATGGTAGAGCTAAATCATGCTCATCGTGACCGTGCCGCGCACTCGGCAGGGGCTCGAATCCGCCGAAGATCAAGTCTCCGCGGATGTCAGCCGTGTAGTTTAAGCTTCCAAACCTGACCTGGTGGCCAGGGGCGTAACTCTCGATCTGCTCCAGATGGCCAAGCGAGTTGGCCCGCAGTGCGAAGCCACCGAATACGAAGATCTGTCCGGGGAGAAAAGTCTCACCCCGGACTGCATCGCTATTGATGATTGAAGGAGCCATCCAGCCTAACGATGACGACACAGAGGAACTCTCAATGAAAGCACCAATGTCGGTGTCAAAACCGGCGGATCTCGGGTAGGGGGTCCCGAACTGTGCGTCTAGGCAGATGGTAACAGGAGGCAGGGGACACGATGTTTACCCAGGTTCGGGCCCTCCTGATGGAGGTAATACCCTACGTCCTGCTTGATTGTTCTTGATAATATGAGTAGTACAAGAGTTGATCTACCACAAGATCGAAGAGGCTAAACCCTAGAAGCTAGCCTATGGTATGATTGTTGTTGTTGGTCCTACGGACTAAACCCTCCGGTTTATATAGACACCGGAGGGGGCTAGGGTTACACAGAGTCGGTTACAAGGAAGGAGATCTACATATCCGTATTGCCAAGCTTGCCTTCCACGCCAAGGAGAGTCCCATCCGGACACGGGACGAAGTCTTCAATCTTGTATCTTCATAGTCCAACAGTCCGGCCAAAGGATATAATCCGGCTGTCCAGATACCCCCTAATCCAGGACTCCCTCACTTACACTGATGGCACGGTTGGGTATGACTCTCGCCGCCGTGCCTTCTCCGCCGCACCAGTTTCCCATCTTGATGCTTTGGGTGAACCTGCCTGGCGTGCCACCATGTCCGAGGAGTTTGCTGCTCTCCGTCACACTAACACCTGGGTCTTGGTGCCTCGGCCACCTGGTGTTAATATTGTGAGCTGCAAGTGGATTTTCAAAACCAAGCATCGTCCGGATGGGTCTGTTGATAAGCACAAAGCTCGTCTTGTTGCTCGCGGTTTCACTCAACAGCATGGGATTGACTATGGAGATACATTTAGCCCGGTAGTGAAGCCTGCCACAGTTCGCTTGGTTCTGTCTCTTGCTGTGTCTCGTGGTTGGAGCCTCCGATAGATTGATGTGAGCAATGCCTTTTTACATGGGTTCTTGGTCGAAGATGTGTATATGCAGCAGCCACCCGGGTTCGAGGATGCCACGTATCCCTCTCATGTCTGCAAACTTCAGCGGTCTATTTATGGTCTCAAGCAGTCGCCCCGTGCCTGGTATGCTCGTTTGAGTCAGCGCCTTTCGCAGCTCGGTTTTGTTGTCTCCCGATCAGATATATCTCTGTTCATCTTCTCTCAAGGTGCTATACAGATATACATGCTGGTGTACGTTGATGATATTGTGATTGCTGGCTCTACCCCCGCCGTGGTGGATCATCTTGTGCAGTCGTTAGCTGCTAGATTTCCCATCAAAGATTTGGGTCGCCTCCAGTACTTCCTTGGTTTGGAAGCGTCCTTTTATTCAGGGGCCATGACCTTGACGCAAAAAAGTATGCTTTGGATCTTCTTCATCGCGTCAACATGGAGAACTGCAAGGCCATTTCCACTCCGCTTGCTACATCCGAGAGTCTCTCACGTCATAGTGGTGCACTACTGGGTAGAGATGACTCCTTTCGGTATCGCAGTGTGGTTGGAGCACTTCAGTATTTGACCCTCACTCGTCTTGATATCTCCTTCGCAGTGAACAAAGTGTGCCAGTTCATGTCTCAGCCAACGGAGGATCATTGGGAAGCAGTCAAGCGTATTCTAAGATATGTCAAAGGTACGCTAGACATGGGACTACGGATTCGTAAGTCCAGATTTACTGGAGTGAGTATATTCATCGATGCAGACTAGGCAGGCTATGTTGATGATAGGCGCTCTACTGGTGGTTTTGCTATATTGGTTGGACCCAATCTTGTATCTTGGAGCTCGAAGAAGCAACCCACATTCTCGAGGTCAAGCACCGAGGCAGAGTATAAGGCATTGGCCAATGGCGCAGCTGAAGCCATTTGGATAGATTCAGTTCTCACAGAACTTGGAGTCCCACGGCAGCGCAGTCCTATATTGTGGTGTCATAACTTAGGGGCAACTTACCTGACGGCGAACCTGGTGTTTCATGCTCTGACTAAACACATTGAGATTGATTTTCATTTTGTGAGAGAACGAGTAGCTGCTTGTGAACTGGAAGTCAGGTTTATTTCTACAGATGATCAGTTAGCGGATGTATTTACTAAACCCGCTACTAGACAGATGCTAGACCATTTTAGAACCAATCTGAATCTTGTATGTAGTTCAGATTGAGGGGGCATGTAAAGTAGGGTCTAGTATATTGTTCTTGTACACGTATTTGTATACGTATGTAATTGTAATTGTGATCATCTATATATTGAGACGTGAGGCTGGATGTCAACCACCCACGCAAAACCCTAAACCCTGTGTTTCAACAAGGGATTCAGGGATAGATGGACTGAGGCCCTTCATACCCTAGGTAAACATCGACTGCCCAGTGTGGATAGATATGAAACCAAGGCCAAATCGCTGAGGGTGATCATTTTTTACAAAGTATAGTTTTTCTTCTGAAACAATGCCAAAATATTTGCCTTGTATATTAATTAACTAATGCAAACAACCCATAAGCGGACTACTCACAAAGTGTGAAACATCAACCCTTGACACTTGTACAACACATCGGAACCCTTGACGAGAACACTAGCAACAACAACTTAGACAACCAAAGGCACACGGCACCCTCCATCATGAAATCGCATATGCCTTCCCGGTGGCACCACCCATCTTGCTTTTGTTCCTCTTTGATTTCTTCCTGGCTAGTTTCTCCTTCAGGAGGCTGCCACTTGTCTTGCCGGATCGATCCAAGGTGCTCAGTCGCCCATTTGTCCAAGAAATTGTAGAACTCATTGTATTATTGGTGTAGAGTTGTCATCAACCAAGAGGCTCCTAGGAGTAAGCACCAAAACACCAGTTGCATTGACATCATCAACCACAGGAACCACCGACACGACGGACTCAAGCACCCAGTTTCTCGCATGACAGAGGCAACGCATGTCCCTCACACGAGGTTACCGACGAGCCCACCTTCATATGCTCCACTGACAGATGCGAGGCAAGGCTCAGACATATAGTTCTCTAAGCTCAAGCAAGATCTATAGCACCGGGCCACAAGCACGGCGATGGACTAGTCCTTGGTGGTAGGCAACACATGGGACAAGGCAGATGACGCCGATAAATTGTCCCCAACATTATGGGAGAGACATCTATGTAGCTCCGCCGGCCCAGAGCAGGCTCCGCTCACTCCAGAAAGCTCTCAGCCGCGCCAACTGTCCTTGCAGACTAGCGGAATGGTGGATGTGAGAGAGAAGGCTTGCTGATATTTCAGACAATTCGTGAACGTATATAAATTTATGGGATTAGGTGTAAAGAATCTGAGGGGGTACTACTAATCGGCTAATAAACCTTCTCTTGTAACACAGTGGTCGGCTGAAGCCTTCGTTTGGTAGGGGAGATCCTAAGTTCGAATCCCAACATATAGCATTTTTTCCTGCGGCTCAATCGAAGAAAAAAAAGATGCAGAAAGGAATTAACTCCCATTTGTAGCGCAAAAAGATGCAGCCCAATAGGAGCTCCTATTTGTTGTGTTTTCCTCTCATTTTTTGAGTCTAAACACACTTGCTTTATTGATTACTAATGTTCATAGGGATACAATTCAGATCGGGGGGGTGGGGGTTATCAACCACACATGGCGCCCCGATTCCAGACCAAAAGCGTGCTTAGCAAGGCCATGTGCCTCTTGATTAGTTTTCTGGCCTTAGAAGATGAAGGTACATTGTTGAAAGAGCTCCACGGTATCTCTGATCTCCTTCACGATAGTTGCATACATTCCTCCTATACCACGATTGATGTCCTGCACCACGCCCTTGTTGTCTGAGGCAACAACAACATGAGACAATGATAGGTCTTGAGCTAGTGCAAGAGCTTCCCGGCAAGCCAGTGCCTCAAGTGTTGCTGGGTCAGTGAGGTCGGCGCATCTGATCACCGATGACCCTAGATAATTCCCATCGTAGTCCTTGCACACCGCACTGTAAGCGCGTTCCTCATTTGCTCTATTTACAGCCCCGTCGACCCTTATCTTGGCAAAGTTCACTGGTGGTCGGATCCACCTAGGTTTCCTGATGGTTGATCTGGTGGCGGGAGTGTGTTGCACCTCTTTTGGTTTACAATCGTTGAGTTCTCGGATGTACTTCATAACAAAGTGGTGAGTGGTGGCTTTGAAAAATATTTTCATGCAATACTTGCCGTCAAGAAAACCAGATAGGCCAGAGGGTTACCAGCACCTGGGTAAACTCCGCCGAGGGAGCACGTCCAGAAGGGTGAACAAATAGCGCTTTGAGTCAGGTTCGGTCGTTTCGGATAAGACATGAAAGAGTTCAGGGGCTTGCAGTGCCCACACTGATCGAGCAACGTGACAGTGCAATAAAGAGTGTTGCCAGGAATCTATAGCTCCACATAGCCCACAACTGTCGACAGTAGACATCTTCCAGTGGTGTAACAAGTCCGCTGTTGGGATGAATTGTTGGGCTAGTCTCCAGAGGAGATTTTGACCTTTGAAGGCACATCTACCTTCCATAGTTTAGACCAGGATTTCTGTTCACCTTCAAAATTGGAGGAGTCTGAATGTCCTTCCAGCCAAGCTTTCCGGCTATACTTTGTAGTAACCAGCATGCGGTACGCCGGGCGTACTGTAAAAACTCCATTCTTTTCATGTGCCCACGACCAAAAATCGTCTGTTTGTTGTGTTTTTCTACAAACAGTCAATGTAGCGCAAAATGGAACTGAACACTAGACCTTTAGCTCGTGTGTGCACATAGCTAGCCACTTTACCTAATGACCATTTTATGAATACAAAGCAGCGATAAACGTTAGAGAGCTAAGCGGCATCGGCAGACCCCGAACAATTTTTTTAATTTTCGAAGCCAATCATTTTCAAAAATCACAAACAGATTTAAAATTTTGAATATTTTTTAAAAACTCAAACATGTTTTGAAGCTCCCAAACAAAAAAATGAGAATGTGAATAATTTTTAAACCCCTGAACAAAAAAATAAAATCCCGAACAATTTTTGAAAATGCCAACAATTTTTGTTAGTAAACATAATCGGAAATATTTTTGGAAACTAAAAAAAATTCAATGCAAACACGAGCTAAAGAGAACATTTTTTTCAAAATCATGAACATTTTTTGAATATGTGATAAAACAAAAACATTTTTTGAAACTCCCAAACAAAATTGAAAAACACGAGCCAATTTTTCAATATGTGAACAGTTTTGGAAAAAGAGAACATTTTGAATTTTTTTTAATCATGAACATTTTTTTAAAAATTCTGAACATTCTTTTTAATAAATAAACATGAGAAAAGGAAAAGGAGAATTAAATATAAGAAACCTGTTTAGGAACCTTTAACGGGTAAACCGGCTGAGAACGTTGTAGAAGGTTCTCGAAACCAGAACTGAAAGCTGTACGTATGTACATATGGGCCGACCCAAAAATCGCTCGTACATGGGATACGTTGACTGTTTAACGCAGTATGCCTCAAATAGGGGTTTTCCAGCCTCTTGGCCCACGTAGGTGATTGGCTCTCTACGGCCTATAATTGAAAAAAAAAAAGTTGACCTGGCCCCTTGAGTGAACTTCCCAGTGCGTTTTTTTTTTTGGAATCAATGAGCATTATTGATCAAAGATCAGTATTACAATCTTGCTGTAAAATGTCAGCAAGGAAAGGAAGGGTATAATTAAGCCTAAGCATCTACGCCTAGACTCGCTCGCTCTTTAGCACAAAGATGCGCCGCGGCATTAGCATCCCTCCCAATAAAGCTCAAGGTAAAACGAGAGAAACCAGCACTGATCTCCATGATGTCATGCAGAATATACTTCCTATCAATGCTCTCTTGTAGTTGCTGGACCGCCACAAAAAATTATCTATGCGTGGACGGACAAAAAATTTAGTACCACCTCAGATTTCGGTACCAAAGAAAATAATTGCATGTGGTGAATGGAACAAAAAGTCGGAGAAACGCAGCTGGTAGGCATAGATGAAGCGGGGCAACAGACGGGCACACGGGATACGCGACGTGCACGTTGGCGCCAAATACGTAGAGCCAAGCGAGAGCACGGGCGACAAATCCACGCAGCGCAAAGGAACGCTGCCGCAGCCCATAGTACGATCCAATGCTCGACCGCGACGTCCCCGTCCGCTATCCTGGACGCGCGAGTCGAGCCCAGAGGAAGAAAGCCAAGCTTCTTCCGCCTCGTCTCACCGTCGGGACAACACATCAACATATAGTCGCAACACTTAGGCCCTCTTTGATTCATAGGATTTTCAAATCATAGGAATAGAAAAAGTATAGGGTTGGAGTGGCATACACACATGAATCCTACAGGATTAGCATGGAGTGTTTGATGGCACAGGAAAAGCAAAGGAATTGTAAAAAAAGGTTGGAGTGGATGTTAGATTTCCTATGAAATGTAGTACAAAAGATTCCATAAAAAAAATTTCTATGGGATCCAATCCTATGAATCAAAGGATTAACATAGAAAAAATTCTTAAGGATTCCAATCCTCCAGAAATTCTATAAAATTCCTTTGAATCAAAGAAGCCTTTAAATTACTTTTTGCCATAAGATATATGTATCCGTATGCCACCATTGTACATGCCCCATGCCATCCGATGATTGCATGCGAATGCAATGCAGAGCCAAGCCGGTCGACTGATTGATTGGCTTCCCTGCCGATCATCGACGCTTCCCTGCCACGGTAGGTATGGTCGACGAAAGGGAGAGGCGAGGTGACAAGGACGGCTCAATCACCCCAATCACACGCGCGCGCACACACACGAACTCGAGCCTAATTAATGAATCTTCCCCCTTAATCCTTATCCACCAAAGCAGGTCCAATGCCTACTGACGCCCGCTTTCCTTGACCCACTGACCCCCCGTGGACCGCCCAGCGCCCCAGGGCCCGGCCCCCGGCCGCCCGATCATGATCCCACGGCCCTGCGCTAACCCCGACGGGTCGACGACCTCTTCTCCCTATTTGTACATCGGACCGGCCTCTGCTCTCGTCCCTCCCGAATAACCAACTACTGCCTCCCCCCGCTCGCCGCACCTACCCTACCGCGAGCGTCAGAGCCGCACGAGCGCCGCGGCCAAAGAGAGCTTGCTTGCTTGGCCCGCTCCGATGGCCCGCGACGGCGCGTCGGCGGAGCGGCGCCGGGTGGCGCTGCGGGTGCTGCTCGCGCGCGTCGAGGGGTCCTCGTCCTCCTCCTCTCCCCCGCCGCGGGGGCCCGGGGAGGAGGCGCGGCGGGGCAAGCAGCAGTGGCTCGCGCTGCGCCTGCGCGACCTCGGCTGCGCGTCCGCCGCCGCGTCCCGGGCCCACGCGCCCGTCGCCGCCTCGGCCTCCGTGCGCCCGGCCCCGGACGCGTTGGAGGAGGGGGAGGAGCAAGAGGAGGAGGAGGAGTGGCGCGGGGCCCGGCAGCAGCGGCGGCGGAGGCGGAGGGAGAGGAGGGGCGCGAGGGGCGCTGGCACGGCCGGAGGGGTCGCCGGGGACGTGTGGTGCACCTGCACCCCGGGGATTCCCTTCGCCGCCGAGGCGTCCTCGGTCGACTGCGTCGTCGCGCGCCACCACCACACGGCTGTCCCGGGCCGCCGCGGGGACGGGGAGAGGCGACACAGGGAGGTTTGTGCCGGCTTCTCCTTGCTCCTGGTTGATTTTCAGATGTGGAGATAGCTAGTTTGTGTAGCTGAAACTTTGAACGAATTCAAGTCCAACTGAATCTCCATCTCGTTCTGTCGAATTGACTTCTGATTTCCTGATGCCAGAGGACCGCCGAGCAGCGGGCGCGCAGGGTCACCATGCGGGAGCACATATCCTCCTCCTTCATGGACTCGCCGCCGCGCTTCCACATGCCCTTCCACGACGCCGACCTCCTGCATTCAGGCCGCCACCGCCACGCCCACCCCTACGACAGGACCGACCAAGAGGTACACTCCAACACCTGCTCCATTCCACGCACCATTTCATTCCCCCCACCCCGTGAACCACACCGACAAAACCTCACCTCACAGCACTTCCATCCAGCATTCATTTCATCATTGTTGGTACACGATAGGTCGGTCCTCCACATTCCGCAAGAATCATTCTGATTGGGTAAATCTCATAGCATCCATCGTAGGTGGTTTCAGACTATCAGGGGGTCCGTGCTCAATCTTATACTACTCTACTAGCAGCCATCATATGTTGTAGCCCATGGTCCATGCTGATTTGGCATTTTTGTTCGGATGCCATGTACTCACTCACATGGTACCACCACACAAAACGATCCTCACACGTTCTATTATACTGGAGTGGTTGGTTGCAGCTCTAGGATTGGTACAGTATGGTAGTTTATCACCCCTAGCTGGTAGTAGTTATGTTTATACGACACGCAACGCAACGCAGGCACGCGGCAGATTGGATGGAGGCACATGAGAGCAGGTGATGGTGGTAGATATGTTAGGTGCAGAGGCAGAGAGCCCTTTGAGTGTAGATGCAGATTTCCCTTTCCTTTCCCTGCTGTGTTTACACACACAGATGATGAATCATTGTGCTGGGCTGAACTGAACAAGCATGTTGCTGATTCTTTTGGTTAACTAGTTGCCATGTTGCTGGGGTGGATGGTTGGTTCGTTGTTTAATGTGATATTTTAGAATGGGGTGAGCGCGATGAAGGATTTGAATGCCTGAGCAAGGATAATAAGAATCTGACCTCCTTCAAGTGGACTTTAGGATATGAACTGGCATGTTTGTGAGTCAAAAGGCGGCATTCGGTGGCAGTTTTGACTTTGGGTTCTGCACTTAAGATAATACCTAGTTGCTCTTGATCAGAGAACTGTACTATTTTTTGCTAGTTTCCTGCTCATGGAGCACAATGCTGCTGTGCCACTTTAGTGCTGATCAGTTCTGAAGTTGTTTTTCATCTGTTCTACACTAGTTGTTGGCATCAGGTCATTATTTGATAGGTTGTTCCAGTTCACTACTGTCAGTCACCCACAAGCTCTTTAGATCCCTTGAGTACTTCTGCTAATGGATATATGTGGCATGCACTTTGAACCCATGTTATTTGTTACTACTATATAACATTCAGTATTATCCTTTACAACATTCAGATAATGATGTTTCGAACGAGACTACTGTTGGGAAGAATGGGCATGTATGATCAATATCAGGATTGGCGCCTTGACGTTGATAACATGAATTACGAGGTACCCCCCCTTCTGCTGCCCATCATCTGCAACAGATTTAAGATTGCACACCACTGTCTTTACTTAATAAAGAACATTGTTGCATCATTTGACAGGAGCTACTCGCACTCGAGGACAGGATCGGCTATGTAAGCACAGGGCTGCGCGAAGACGAGATCGTTCGCGGCCTTAGGGTGGGCAAACACCTGGCATTCGACCGCAAGCATTTCTCAACAGAGACGGAGCGGAGCTGCAGCATTTGTCAAGTATGTCGACGTACTTGCTCCTTTCGATTCAGTCCCCATGTCACATCGGCATCGGCTCTTCACAAGTTAACATGAACTTACAAACCATTGCAATTTTTCAGGAAGAGTTTGAAGCGAGTGAGGAGATAGGGAGGCTGAGCTGCGGCCACGGCTACCATGTGCACTGCATCAAGCAGTGGCTCTCCCGGAAGAACGCCTGCCCACTTTGCAAGACCGCCGTCTCAAAACCATGAGATAGATCATACGTAGATCCATACGCCGCCCAGTTTCTTTTTCTCTGGTATAATACATGTATTCATATCGTATCTGAAAGGTGTTTGTTCTTGTGCGTAGTTGTACTTGTACAGGCCCCTCTACCGCTCTGCATATGCACATTGTTGTTGTAAAAAAGATACACAGGCACACATGCATATAGAAATGATATTGTCCGCGTCGTCTTGAATTGCGTCTCAGTCATGGCCTCGTGCATTTCCCGCCGACGAGCTTCAGATAGCTTCTTATGGCGAGCGTCTGCGCCCGCGGGTGCCGTGCCAAAGGTGACGGCGGCGGCGATGGCGTCCTCCTTCTTGATGTCGCCGCCGACGAGCCTTTCACCATCGCGGCTCGCCTCGACGTGTGCGCGCGCTGCAGGCCGTCATGCGGCCTCCGCTGCCCCGCCGCGCTCTCATCGTCCACGGCCTGTAATTCAAGCCCGAGCTCCCTCTCGATCGCCTCGGCCCGCATGATCATCTCCTTCTCGCCGGCCCGCCGCGCCTCCACCCACGCCTCGGCCGCCGCCACCTTCTTGTCGGCGACCGCGCGGACCACCTCGGCGCGGCCGGTCAGGTACTCGTACTCGAACCTCGGGAGCGTCACGTTCCCGGACCTCCGCGGCGCCATGGACGCCCTCTCCATCGCCGCACCCTCCACGGCGGCCCTCAGCCTCTCCGTCGCCGCGGCCTCCGACGCCCTCGCCGCCTCCAGCTCCCTGATCGAGCCCCTGATCGTCTGCTCGGCGGCGGCGATCTCGGCGTCCACGCTGTCCGCGTCGTCCTGGACGCACTGGCCCTCCTGCTCCATCAGCGCCTTCTCCTTCTCCGCCGCCTCGGTCTCCTCCTCCAGCTGCCGCAGCGTCGCCTCCAGGTCCGCGAGGATCTCGCCGGCCATCTCGTCGGCCGCCGTGACGGCGCCCAGCCGGCACTTGGCGTCGCGCAGCGCGGCCACCAGCTGCCGCACCTGCGCGCCGGCCTTCTTCTCCTGCTCCTCCAGCCGGCCGATCTCCTCGGCGAGCCGCGCCGCTTCCGTGCGCGTGCGCTCCATGGACGCCGTGAACTGGAGGCTCTCTCCCTTGGCGGACTCGAGCTCCGCCCGCGCCATGTCCAGCTTGGCCTCCGCCGCCTGCAGCGACGGCGAGCTGTCGTGCCCCTCGTCGGTGATCTCCGAGTCCGAGGAGTGGCCGAAGCCGTGGCGGAGCCGTCTGTCGTCGGAGCTCGCCGCGGTGAGCCACGCCTCGAGCTCGCTCGACACGCTCTGGCGGCCCATGATCGCACCTCTCTGCAGCCCCATGGTCGGCGGCGTCCACCTCGTCACCTCCTCCTCTGTCTCCCTGGTAGACGACCGGCCGGCTCCGGTGAGCTCAAAGGCGACGCGCACCTCCTTCGCTTCGTGGTCGGCATCCGGTCGTTCCTTCGCGCCGTGGGCGACGATCGAACCAGGGCTCCTCGTCGCCGTGGACGACGCGTCCTCCTCGGCCACGGCCATGCCGCCCTTGGCCCCCCTCGCGGCCTTCACCTCGCGCTGCAGCTCCCGCAGCTCCCTCTTGACGCGGTCCAGCTCCCGCATCACCTCGGCGTACGTCGCGCCGCCGCTAGACTCCAGCGGCCGAGCACCACCGCCGGGCGCCTCGACGACGACGTTCGCGCGCGGTCCTTTGAGGAGCTCCGACGTGCGAGACCCCTGCCGCTCCAGCTGCTTCTTGGCCACGACCGCCGGCGGCTCAAGCTCCGCGGCAGCGACGGGGCGCGCCCTCTCCTTGTCCGGCCCGTGCGACCCCGCCGCCTTGGCGTCGGCCTGCTCCACCAGCTGCTCCAGCGTCTTGCCCGCGAACAGCTCAGGACCCACCCGCGCCTTCTCCTTCTCCCTCTCCGGCGTGGCGGGCGGACGCCGGTGCGGCAGCCTGTCAGTGCCGGACCCGGACCTCGCCACCTGCTTGACATCATACGACACATTCTGCAGTCACCACGGTCGACGTCAGTACACCAAGAACGGCAAAGACAAAGCCTCTAAGGGCAACTCTGTCTACCTTGACGACCTTGGGCAGGGTGGCTCGCCGCCGGGGCTTGCCGCGGCGGCGCACGTCGATGCTCTGGCTCTGGCTCTGGCCGAAGATGCTCATGCCGTCGCCCACCGACACCGACTCGTTGCCGCCGTAGCCCCGCGCCGTTCGGATCCTCGCGCCCTCCATTGCCGCTATAGTTTCCTTGAACGAATGGATTCCAGGTTAAATACGTTCTTGCTGGTGCGTGGTGACAAACCGAGGCATGGCAACTCCAAGCCTTCCTTCGCGCCAGCTCGCCACAGCCTCACTCCTGAAAGCGGCGTGAATGTGATTGGCCGGGGTTTGTCTCCAGCTCGGGGGGGTGGGGTGGGGTGGGGGGTTTCTCGTGGAGTCAGACGACAGTGTGCAGCTGCGGTGATTTTTTACATGAAAATGATGCTATTTTACATTGGTGACAGCGTCTAAACATGGAGTTTTCGATGGTCCGGAAGAACATGGGAGTTCTCTGCTCTTCCTGGTCCAATGACATCAGGTGGAGAGAACTAGATTGCGTTTGGAAATGAAGCAGCTTGGGACAAATTAGTAATCTGTCGTAGTTCACAAAGATTTCGTGAGGTGTGAATTGAATTGGCAAATTCGCATCTCGGTCGAAGAGTTTCGTATGGCTTTTCAGTTTGGCATACCGTTTAAAATTTCAAGTGACAGTGAATCTATGTTGCCAGACAGACCAGAGTACTTTCCAATGCGGAAAAGACCAATATGCTACCAAATTATTATGCTTCATCGCATAAGAAATTGAACAAGCTTCGGAGAAAAACATGTCATGCCTCCAAATGTTAATTGCGTTGGTCGCTAAATTTAGCTGCGTCGATAGAGTTCTCCAGCTGACTGCTGAGCAAGATACAATGATGCCCTGCACAAGCAACAATATTTCCTCTTCCTCCATGTGTTCATACATCATATCTTCTAGAATGCACACTCCAAGTTGGTTCTAAAATACAGAATTGAACTTAGGTGTGGACAGGCGATGAAGGACAAAACCAGGGCCATTGGCAGCTATGCTCCCAGTAATCTATTGTATACAGCAGGTTAAGACAAGCGGTGAAAAATCAAATGCATCAGATGATCAGATTGCACTGTGGGCTGAAGCTACAACAATGAACACCAAAAATAATGTACAAAGGAGGTCAAAGGAAATACGGGACCGCACTTCTCGGCCCTCGCATTTGGTTGTTCTCGTCCGTCTCTGTGAAGATCTTGACATCTCGTTCCTGCCAACGGAGTTATAAGGGTCGATAAAATTATGAAAATACAAAAGGTGGCATAATCAGTCCCCACAAAAAATGACATAACAAATCTCCTTTTTTAAGATAATAACTGAAAAACATGGTATGCATAAAACGCAGGAGTATCAGGTACTGCAACATTAGGGAATTGAATGGAGATTGTTGTAATTATTATGCTGTCTACTTCTCTTTATCAAGGAAAGATAGAAGGCACCAGTTCATTTGTTACCAACCAAGCCACATTCGCCTGTTTATTGGTAAGTCTACAGCTTGGAAGCTGGGATGGTATGTTCCTTCTCAGAATCTCAGGTCATATTAACTTGCTTACTCTGGGCTAACTTCTTTTCAAGACTCTTATTACTGTTAGTTTGTTAATATCAAGAGTGCACAGAAATACAGGAGCGACTTCATCAATCATAACAGGAACTGTTGCAACTTGCGCTGCAATGCTACTATGTAACAAGGATCAAAACAGCCTGAAAATCAAATCGCAGCTTCTGTTCTCTATCTGGATATGCCATCAGGAGCTCCGGAGTTCATACACAAAACAGTGAAATTATCACTATATACCTCACCGATAGACTCAAGAAGGTTTCCAATGGAACCTATCAAAGCCTGAGTAGGAACGATTTCTTGAAAGTTTTGAAGCCAATAAAGCATGTCTAGCAAATTATCGCAGGCGAAGACAGCAGTAGGCATAACGTACATAAAACACAATTGAAGAACTAAGTCTGGTAGTGATGATGGTGTGACCTACCATAGTTTCGCTGAAGCTTAGTATAGAAGCAACATTCCCACATCTGTAACAATAATTAGGTGCAGACCACACCTGGAAAAAGTACACAAATAAACAGTGAGCATCTGGAACTACATGCAAGTTCTCGGACAATTCGACATGTGTAAATGGAGAGCTTACAGTTACAAGACCCTTGTCTGGGAACATGTACTTTAGGCCTTCCTGGACTAGTTGATGAGCCCGACAAACTAACTCAAGATTGTTAACATGGTTAAACTGCATCAGAGCAACAAGCATCAGTAAAAACCTTATATGGAGACAACCTGAAATGAAAAGAGCAATATGCCATACCTCGGTTGTCACCCGTGATCCAAAAAGCCAACCTGCTCCACGGGGACTAACACCCCATGTCTCTATCTCCTCTGGGTCACTCCACATCAGATCACAAAAAGGTCCTTCATGGGGAATTTCGCAGTTGCGATCAATTGTCCGCATCTGGACACAACAAATACATTTGAAATTACTCATGAGATTTCCAATTTGGTTTGGTATTTCACTGGGCACTGTCTTAAACAATCCAGTCTACTCAAAGGGACATTGGATTGAGCTAATTGAATACATGAAGTTCACAAATTAATTTGACACATGAAATGTGGATAACTATATCTTAAATTATGATTTCACCACAGCAGAGTAAATGAAAGCATCATTTCAGGAATATGAGCCAAAAGTGAATAGAATGACTAACCTGATCAACTGTACGTATATCAGGTGAAAGGCCACCATGAACACAGAGGACCTAAATATTTCAGTATGTCACTAAGTATGACTTAGCATCATGTGAACCTAGGACTTAACATGTTTACTCAAAGTAACTTACTGTGCCATTAATGATCGCCGAAAGAGTAAGGTAGTCAAAAACATCAGTGCAATACCTCCATGCATTCGCATTCCCATACTTCCTCTGACACTCGTCATAAAAACCATAAACCTAAAAAAAGATAGAAACCTTAGGATACACACATGACAGATTGGTTTAGTTGCAGATAGTATTGGTTAACCAGCATAAAGCTTCAAAGCAAATAGAATAAGAGAGATTCTAGTTCCAGTTAGAAAGGAAGCATGTGACACAAACTAAAAATTGAGAAAAGAAATAGCATTTGAATATTACAAAAGGATTGTACCTGCGTCAACTGTCTGCTTTCATGGTTTCCACGCAGAAGGGTTATGTGGCCAGGATACCTAATGATAATCATGAAACTAAATAAATTGAAAAATAAATTTGTCGTGATACCAATCTATTTGAAAGCAAGTCCTCTTTTTGTTTTGGAATTGAAATAACTCTTCGAGTGCAAAGAAAATAAACTGGGTTCGAACAGAAATATTCAATGTTAGCCATTGTCCAATATGGATTCAGCAAGTATGTTAATCCTGAGAAATTTTATTAAGCATGAAGCAATGGTTCCATTCTACAGCAAAGGAGTATCAAGTATAGCCCCCTGAACTTTCTAACTTCCCTTAGGCCTTGTTTGGATACACAGTTTTACCAGTACTAGTTTTCCATAGACTCGCATAACCGCCTAACAAACTAAAACCATGTTTGGGCTTTCCACCAAAAACATGGATAAGCAGGATTTGGTTTCCACAAAACCAGGAATCTGCGTTTTGTGAAAAACTACTAATAGTTGTTTTTGAGAAAACACGATCGTAGAAACCCACCGCAACTGATTTTTTCCAGTTCCACTTCTTTCGCAACAAATCCATTAGCACTGATTTTACAGTCATCAGGAGCTTGGATGGCCGGCGTGCATGCAAATTGACCCTGAGCATCAGCTCTCTACCGTCGGCCTGTACGTCGATGGAAGCGGATGTCGCCGCCCGTGCGGGGCGAGTGGAAGCGTTCACTGCCGTGCGCGTGCCGTGTTGGCGAGGGGAAGTAGCCACCGCCGTGCGCGTACGCCGGAGTCGTCATTAAGAAGCGGTCGATGCCGTCGTCCGCGCGCGACGAGTCGTCGAGGGAAAGCGGCTGCTGCCGTGCGCTCACGGCCAGTCCCCAGATGAAAGACGTTGCCGTCGTCCGCAACCAGCAGCTGAGCTTACCAAACATAGTTTTCTATAAACCGGTTATTCACAAAATAGTAGATAAAACTGGTTTTCCTAGAAATTAGCTGAAAACGCATTTTCTATATTCTTATCGCTAATCTCCATTATCCAAACAACCACTTAGGTAGAAACAACCCTCCTAGCAACGTTACATATGAACTCCCATGTGCTGAATCAGTAACTACAGCATACTACTGAATTTGACAGCAAGCTAAAACACCACTAGAATTTTACAAAGGTGCTGTTTGGGAAAAGGAGCAAATTAAACAGCACATCATAAAGTATGTTAATGAGACTCAAGTAGCATACATGATATCCCTAAATGTGCAGAGCAAGTACAGTCATTCAATTGCTCAAGCAGACATTCAATGCCATACCTAGCTTTTAGAAGCAGAAGAATGGTGAAGACCTCAAGGCTGTTGAACCCGCGGTCCACGAAGTCGCCCTGCAAGTCAACACAAACTCAGTTCTTGAATCAGCGGGAAGGCCAATCCAGCCTAAGACACCAAACCGACAGCAGGGCCAGAGACCATGAATATGTAGTTGGTGTCCGGGACATGGCCCCCGGTGGCGAAGAGCTTCATGAGGTCGTGGAACTGGCCGTGGATGTCGCCGCACACCGTCACGGGGCTGTTGACCGGCTGCACGTTCGACTCCTCGATGAGGATCTCCTTCACCTGAAATGATTTCATCACACACACACAAGAGCATCAGCCACTCTGCTCAGCTCACTGAACAGCAGCGTAGAGCCGCACCACTGGCCAGGCGGCGGCGCCGGACAGTAGCGAAACGCCGGAGGGGAAGCCGGCGGGGTTGGGGCACCGGAAGGGGGGAGAGGGACTGTACGTATTCGCAGAGGGACTGGAGCTCGTGCTCGGCGAGGTGCTGCCCCTCCTTGACCTTGACGATCCACAGATCCAAATCCATCTCGCCCGAGCGCTGGAATCCCCCGGCTACGGCCTCCCGTTCCTCACCGCTAGGGTTTCGGCGGATTGGGGATTGGATTTTGGTGGGAGCGACGATTTTGTTTTCGATCCAATCAAAGGAGGCGGCGAGAGAGGGGAAGGGAATGGGCTCGAGGACGAGGAGCATGAATTTTCAATTCCCCTTTAGTTTTGGAATTTTTTTAAGCCTTGTAATCTTGGATAGGGATTTTCCCGTTGGCCCCACGTGTCAGGCCAGTCACTTCCTTCTTCATTTTTGCTTTTTCTTCAAATACCCATGTGATGTGATGAATTTCCTTTCAAAAAATATGTTTCAAACATGTGGTCCTGGTCCATAGTCTTGGGGATTGAACGCGAGGCAAATACATCAATGATGAGGATGAAGACGAAACATATGAGGAGGGAGGGTAGAGAATGAGGGCAGGAAGAAGGGTTGGCCAACAATCTAGATGGTTTATGGTAACCGATGATGGCCGGACATCGAGGAGGTGGTGTGTGTCAATGGATGAGCAAAGCAAAGAGAAAGGCCATGTAGAATGTGTAGATGAGGTGGTAGTAGCAAAAAAAAGGGTGTATAGCACACCCTAAGCCTGTGGCGCGACAAATTGTTGTGTAACTAGTGGCTGGGGCGCGTCCTTGGTGCGCCTCCTCTATGGTACTGTGCGTACTAATCTTGCTGGAGCATTTGGTGCAGCGCAAATGAGTGCCAATTGTTAAAAGAGAATACATGGAGTAGAAACTGCAGCAGCACAATACTAACTCATAAAGCACGCATGTCAATCTTAACAGAGAGGTGACCGTCTTACAAGATGGATGACTGATCATAGAGCATGTCGATCTATTGAAATCAAACTCTAACATCCTCTAAAAGGTATCACAGAGCATGGCGATCAGTTGAAATCAAACTGTACCATCCTCTAAAAGGTGGGCGATCACCAAAAGAGAGACATAGTTCACTAGATAATCAGAGCACAGGCATATTAAGTCTTAGAGAGAAACTAAATACATAGTTCATTGGGTCATCAGAGCACAGGCATATTAAGTCTTAAGAGAAAAACTAAAGACCATACATGGATCATATGTATAGGCGATAGCTGCGGCTGACGGTGGTGTGTCTAGAGACAGTGCACATGAGAGAGAGGCGGCGCCCTTGCTTGTGCTTGAAAAGGAAGGTGCAGATGTCACCTTGCTGAATGTTCGGGTGGTGGCGAAATTATGATTAGTTCGTCGTGATGGTGGCCCTCTTGTTAGTTCCAAGCATGAAGCGATCGTCGTGATGGTGGTCCATCTTCAAGCTTGACTGGTAGGGTATCATCGTCTCGGTGCATGTACTCCTTCAAATTGTTCTCAGCGTATTCCACCTGAAAGTAGTACCGTTGACAAGAGACAAGAGGGAAAAGAAGTGAGGGCATGACAAAACACAATATCATGCCACCATTAGTCTTCTTCCTAGCGATTCAATCTAGCATCCTAAAGGTTTGCAAAGGAATGTTGTGCATACCATCTATGCAGCCACTTCTAACCATGTCCTTCAGGGCTTCCCAAAACTTTCAAAAGCTATCCTACGCCGGTGCTTCACAAAAACTTCTCTTGTGTAGATATATGACATGGTAACTACAACACACTACTTGAATCTACAAAATATTTGTAGTACCTGAAATTGATAAGCAATCATTCAGGGTTAGTCGTATAGCCGTGTGGTTCTCACACTTTCTCTACGCAGTGGGGGGGGCAAACAATTACTCTTTGATAAAAAATTTAAAGGGGGATTCTTAGATCTGTGATTGCAACTGACAACAGGCACCTCATTCGTATTTCCTCATTTTTAATTATAATGAAATGTATAAAGAAAATTTATTACTGAATATACCTAGAGCTCTGCATATTTACCCTATACACCTTCAAATTTCCCCCTTAATATTGAAAACCTTGTTGGAGAGGCTATGGCTTTTGCTTCTTGAATGGGCATAATACTCCAGAGATGTAATTAAGAGTAAAAACAGATATATGCAGTAAAATAAAATGGACATGCAGATCCCATATCTTGACTACTATTAAACTATCATCGAAAAAGAATTAAATATCCTAATCTACAAAATTACCAAAAGATTGTAGAAGAGATACATCCATACTAAAACAAAACCACACATCGCCAGAACGCCCTCTGAGCAGACCATCGCAAATCGAAATTGATTCGAGACTTGTTCGCCAAGTGATGTTCATCGTTGTGGTGTTGCACAGTGGCACGGGAGGTCATGCTTTTCTATAGATGGCATACATGTATTAAGAATTCAACTAGAATTTACATATTCAGAACACTGGCTGCCACTTGTGGACAAAGGTTAACTGAAATGTAAATAAGTTCAAGGCTGCAATATTTAGAATGCAAGACAGATCCGTTTGTGACGGTTGCACATGAATTAAAACTCAGAACTGCGAGACCTGAAAAACTAAAATCCCACAAATTCATTAGAAAAGCTTACGATGTGGAGATTTCTTTCGCTTCCACAAATTCAACCTAAATTAAGACGGGGAGATTCACTTACATTTAGCTATGTGTAGATTTTTTTCGCTTCCAATGCTTCCATGCAGCATCAACATGCTGAACATCAAGCAAAGGAAGAAATAATGAGCAGCACAAACCAACAAATAAATCTAGTATCAGCTTGATATGAAAAAAAATCATACCATAAAATATTTGTTCAACTATTGTACACATCAAGAGAAACCCGCTTGATACTGAACATAATGGAATAAGAATAGTAATTAGTGAACTCATAACTATAGGTGTGAGAGGGGAAAGAACAACACATCATCATTTTCAAGTATAATAGTGAACCTCATACTATGCATATACACATCACTAAATTTTTCAGGTTTAGACAACCCAAGCTTAATAACTGAAACAAGAAGCAGGCGATGTTGTTGTTGGAAATATGCCCTAGAGGCAATAATAAATTAGTTATTATTATATTTCATTGTTCATGATAATCGTTTATTATCCATGCTAGAATTGTATTGATAGGAAACTCAGATACATGTGTGGATACATAGACAACACCATGTCCCTAGTAAGCCTCTAGTTGACTAGCTCGTTGATCAATAGATGGTTACGGTTTCCTGACCATGGACATTGGATGTCGTTGATAACGGGATCACATCATTAGGAGAATGATGTGATGGACAAGACCCAATCCTAAGCCTAGCACAAGATCGTGTAGTTCGTATGCTAAAGCTTTTTCTAATGTTAAGTATCATTTCCTTAGACCATGAGATTGTGCAACTCCCGGATACCATAGGAGTGCTTTGGGTGTGCCAAACGTCACAACGTAACTGGGTGGCTATAAAGGTGCACTACGGGTATCTCCGAAAGTGTCTGTTGGGTTGGCATGAATCGAGACTGGGATTTGTCACTCCGTGTAACGGAGAGGTATCTCTGGGCCCACTCAGTAGGACATCATCATAATGTGCACAATGTGACCAAGGAGTTGATCACGGGATGATGTGTTACGGAACGAGTAAAGAGACTTGCCGGTAACGAGATTGAACAAGGTATCGGGATACCGACGATCGAATCTCGGGCAAGTATCGTACCAATAGACAAAGGGAATTGTATACGGGATTGATTGAATCCTTGACATCGTGGTTCATCCGATGAGATCATCGTGGAGCATGTGGGAGCCAACATGGGTATCCAGATCCCGCTGTTGGTTATTGACCGGAGAGTTGTCTCCGCCATGTCTGCATGACTCCCGAGCCCGTAGGGTCTACACACTTAAGGTTCGATGACGCTAGGGTTATAGGGAATAGATGTACGTGGTCACCGAATGTTGTTCGGAGTCCCGGATGAGATCCCAGACGTCACGAGGAGTTCCGGAATGGTCCGGAGGTAAAGATTTATATATGGGAAGTCATCATACGGTCACCGGAATAATTCGGGGGGTTACCGGTATTGTACCGGGACCACCGAAGGGGTTCCGGGGGTCCACCGGGAGGGTCCACCTGCCCCGGAGGGCCCTATGGGCTGTGTGTGGAGAGAGACCAGCCCCTTAGTGGGCTGGGCGCCTCCCCCTTAGGGCCCATGCGCCTAGGGTTTGGGGGAACCCTAAAGGGGGGCGCCCCCCTTGCCTTAGGGGGGCAAGGCAACCCCCCTGGCCGCCGCCCCCTCCTCAGATTGGATCTGTGGGGGCCGCCCCCTCTCCCTTGCCCCTATATATATGTGGGGGTGGGAGGGCAGCCGCACCCAAGTTCTGGCACAGCCCTCCCCCTCTCCCAAGTCCTCCTCTTCTCCCGTGGTGCTTGGCGAAGCCCTGCAGGATTGCCACGCTCCTCCTTCACCACCACGCCATTGTGTTGCTGCTGGATGGAGTCTTCCCCAACCTCTCCTTCTCCCCTTGCTGGATCAAGGCGTGGGAGACGTCACCGGGCTGCACGTGTGTTGAACGCGGAGGCGCCGTTGTTCGGCGCTTAGATCGGAATCAACCGCGATCTGAATCGCTGCGAGTACGACTCCTTCATCCGCGTTCTTGCAACGCTTCCGCTTAGCGGTCTACAAGGGTATGTAGATGCACTCCCCTTCCCCTCGTTGCTAGATTACTCCATAGATTGATCTTGGTGATGCGTAGAAAATTTTAAATTTCTGCTACGATCCCCAGCAGTGGCATCAGGAGCTAGGTCTATGCGTAGTTTCTATGCATGAGTAGAACACAAGTTGTTGTGGGCGTCGATTTTGTCAATTTGCTTGCCGTTACTAGTCGTATCTTGATTCGGCGGCATCGTGGGATGAAGCGGCCCGGACCGACCTTACACGTACGCTTACGTGAGACTGGTTCCACCGACTGACATGCACTAGTTGCATAAGGTGGCTAGCGGGTGTCTGTCTCTCCCACTTTAGTCAGATCGGATTCGATGAAAAGGGTCCTTATGAAGGGTAAATAGAAATTGGTATATCACGTTGTGGTTTTGGCGCATGTAAGAAACGTTCTTGGTAGAAACCTATAGCAGCCACGTAAAAATTTGCAACAACAATTAGAGGACGTCTAACTTGTTCTTGCAGCATATGCCTTGTGATGTGATATGGCCAAAAGGATGTGATGAATGATATATGTGATGTATGAGATTGATCATGTTCTTGTAATAGGAATCACGACTTGCATGTCGATGAGTATGACAACCGGCAGGAGCCATAGGAGTTGTCTTAATTTATTTATGACCTGCGTGTCAACTTAAACGTCATGTAATTACTTTGCTTTATTGCTAAACCGTTAGCCATAGTAGTAGAAGTAATAGTTGACGAGACGACTTCATGAAGACACGATGATGGAGATCATGGTGTCATGCCGGTGACGATGATGATCATGGCGCCCCGAAGATGGAGATCAAAAGGAGCAAATGATATTGGCCATATCATGTCACTATTTGATTGCATGTGATGTTTGTCATGTTTTACATCTTATTTGCTTAGAACGATGGTAGCTTAAATAAGATGATCCCTTGTAATAATTTCAAGAAAGTGTTCTCCCTAACTGTGCACCGTTGCGAAGGTTCGTTGTTTCGAAGCACCACGTGATGATCGGGTGTGATAGATTCTAACATTCGAATACAACAGGTGTAAGCCAGATTTACACACACAATACACTTAGGTTGACTTGACGAGCCTAGCATGTACAGACATGGCCTCGGAACACGGAAGACCGAAAGGTCGAGCATGAGTCGTATAGAAGATACGATCAACATGAAGATGTTCACCGATGTTGACTAGTCTGTCTCACGTGATGATTGGACACGGCCTAGTGGACTCGGATCATGTTTCACTTAGATGACTAGAGGGATGTCTATCTGAGTGGGAGTTCATTGAATAATTTGATTAGATGAACTTAATTATCATGAACATAGTCTAAATTGTCTTTGCAAATATGTTGTAGATAAATGGCTCACGTCGTAACTCCCTGTTTCAATACGTTCCTAGAGAAAGACCAAGTTGAAAGATATTGTAAGCAATGATGCGGACTGGGTCCGTAGTCCGAGGAGTGTCCTCACTGCTACACAGAAGGCTTATGTCTTTGATGCACCGCTCGATGTGCAAACCCCTACAACGTCGTTTGTGGATGTTGTGAACACCTGACAGACACATCCTGATGACTACTTGATAGTTTAGTGCACCATGCTTTACGACTTAGAATCGAGATTCCAATGACGTTTTGAACGCCATAAGACATATGAGATGTTCCAAGAGCTGAAATTGGGATTTCAGGCTCATGCCTGTGTTGAGAGGTATGAGACCTCTGACAAGTTCTTTTGCCAACAAGATGGAGGAGAATAGCTCAGCTAGTGAGCATGTGCTCAGAATGTCTGGGTGCTACAATCACTTAAATCAAGTGGGAGTTAAACTTCCAGATAAGATAGTGATTGATAGAGTTCTCTAGACACTATCACTAAGCTACTAGATCTTCGTGATGAACTATGACATGCAAGGGATGGAGTTAATCCTAGAGCTGTTCATGGTGCTTAAGACCGCAAAAGGTAGAAATCAAGAAGGAGCATCAAGTGTTGATGGTTTAACAAGACCACTGGTTTCAAGAAGGGCAAGGGCTAGAAGGGAAACTTCATGGATGGCAAACCAGTTGCCGCTCCAGTGAAGGAACCCAAGGTTGAACCCAAACCCGAGACTAAGTGCTTCTATTGTAAGGGGAACGGTCACTGGTAGAGGAATTACCCCAAATGCATGGTAGATAAGAAGGTTGGCAACTTCAACAAGGTATATACGTGTTATTAATGTGTACCTCACTAGTACTCCTGGTAGCACCTGGGTATTGGATACCGGTTCAGTTGCTATTATTGGTGACTTGAAGCAAAAGCTACGAACTAAACGGAGACTGGCTAAGGGCGAGGTGACGATGTGTGTTGGAAGTGTTTCGAAAGTTGATAAGATCACCATCGCACGCTCCATCTGCCTTCGGGATTAGTATTGAACCTAGATAAATGTTATCAGGTGTCTACGTTGAGCATGAATATGATTAGATCATGTTCATTGCAATACGATTATTCATTTAAGTTAGAGAATAATGGTTATTCTGTTTACATGAATAATACCTTTATGGTCATGCACCCAATGGTTCATTGAATCTTGGTCGTGGTCATACGCATGTTCACGCCAAAAGATGTAGAGTTAATAATGATATACCACTTTCTTGTGGCACTGCCGCTTAGGTCATATTGGCGTAAGATGCATGAAGAAACTCCATGTCGATGGATGTTTGGAGTCACTTGATTTTGAATCGCTTGACGCATGCGAGCCATGCCTCATGGGCAGGATGACTAAGACCCCGTTTTCAGGTACAATGAAACGGGCAAGTGACTTGTTGGAAATCATACATGCTGATGAGTGTGATCCAATGAGAATTGAAGCGTGCGGTGGATATCGCTATTTTCTCATCTTCACTGATGATTTGAGTAGATATAGGTATATTTACTTAATGAAGCACAAGTCTGAAACATTTGAAAAGTTCAAGCGATTTCAGAGTGAAGTTAAGAATCATCATAACAAAGAAGATCATGTTCCTATGATCTGATCAAAGGGGGATTTTCTGAGTTATGAGTTTGGCAATCACTTAAGACATTGTGGAATTGTTTCGCAGTTGAAGCCACCTGGAACACCACAACATAATGGTGTGTCCGGACGTCATAATCGAACCTTATGAGATATGGTGCGATCTATGATGTCTCTTACCGATCTACCGCTATTATTTTGAGGTTATGCATTAGAGACAGCTGCATTCACTTTAGATAGGACACCATATAAGTCCGTTGAGACGACGTCGTATGAACATTGGTTTGGCAAGAAACCAAAGTTGTCGTTTCTTAATGTTTGGGGCTGCGATGCTTAAGGCTTTAGCCGGAGAAGCTCGAACCCAAAAGCGGACAAACACATCTTCATAGGATACCCAAAGGTGACAGTTGGGTATACCTTCTATCTCAGATTCGAGGGCAAATTGTTTGTCGCTAAGAACGGGTCCTTTCTCGAGAAGGAGTTTCTCTCGAAAGAATTGAGTGGGAGAAAGATAGAACTTGATGAGGTTGTCGAACCTTTACTTCAACCAGAGAGTGATGCAACACAGAAAGATGTTTTCTGTGGCGCCTACGTCTGTTGAATAGGAAGTTAATGATAGTGATCATGAAGCTTCGGATCAAGTTGCTATCGAACCTCGTAGGTCGACAAGGATATGTACTACTCCTGAGTGGTACGGTAATCTTGTCTTAGATATCATGTTGTTAGACAACAATGAACCTACGAGCTATGGAGAAGCGATGGTGGGACCGTATTCCGACAAATGGTTAGAAGCCATGAAATCCGAGATAGGATCCATGTATCAGAACAAAGTATGGACTTTGGTGGACTTGCCCGATGATCGGCAAGCCATTGAGATAAATGGATCTTTAAGAAGAAGACGGACGTGGGTGGTAATGTTACCGTCTATGAAGCTCGACTTGTGGGAAAGAGTCTTTTTCACAAGTTTAAGGAGTTGACTACGATGAGAATTTCTCACCCGTAGCGATGCTTAAGTCCGTCGGAATCATGTTAGAATTAGCTGTATTTTTCGATTATGAGACCTGACAGATGGATGTCAAAAAACAAGTTTTCTTACCAGTTTTCGTAAAAAAGAGTTGTATGTGATACAATCAAAGTTTTGTCGATCCTAAGGATGCTAAAAGGTATGATGGCTCCAGCGATCCTTCTATGGACTAGAGCAAGCATCTCGGAGTCAGAATATATGCTTTGATGGAGTGATCAAAGCTTTTAGGTTTATACAATGTTTGCTAGAAACTTGTATTTACAAGAAAGTGAGTGGGAGCACTACAACATTTCTGATAAGTATATGTGGATGATATATTATTGATCCGAAATAATGTAGAATTTCTGGAAAGCATAAACGGTTGTTTGAAGAGTGATTTTCAAAGGAAGGCCTGGATAAAGCTGCTTACATATTGGGCATCAAGATCTATAGAGATAGATCAAGACGCCTGATGATACTTTCAAAGAATGCACACCTTGACATGATTTTGAAGGAGTTCAAAATAGATCAGTCAAAGAAGGGATTCTTACCTGAGTTGTAAGGTGTGAACTTGAGTAAGACTCAAAGCTTGACCACGGCAGAAGAAAGAATAAGGACGAAGGTCGTCCCCTATGCTTTTGTCATAGGCTCTATACGGTATGCCATGCTGAGTACCGCACCAGATGTGTGCCTTGCCACATGTCTGGCAAAAGGGTACAAAGGTGATCTAGGAGTGGATCACCAGATAGCGGTCAAAATTATCCTTAGAGGAATAAGGAAATGTTTCTCGGTTATGAGGTGATAAAGAGTTCGACGTAAAGAGTTACGTCAATGCAAGCTTAACACCTGTCCGGATAGCTCTGAGTAGAGATACTGGATACGCATAATGGAGCAACAATTTGGAATAGCTCCAAGTGGAACGTGGTAGCAGCATCTACGATATGACATAAAGTTTTGCGAAATACATAGGGATCTGAATATTGCAGACCCGTTGACTACAACCTCTCTCACAAGCATAACATGATCAAACCCAGAACTCATTGAGTGTTAATCACATAGTGATGTGAACTAGATTATGAGTCTAGTAAACTATTTGGATGTTGGTCACATGGCGATGTGACCTGTGAGTGTTAATCACATGGTGATGTGAACTAGATTATTGACTCTAGTGCAAGTGGGAGACTGTTGGAAATATGCCCTGGAGGCAATAATAAATTAGTTATTATTATATTTCATTGTTCATGATAATCGTTTATTATCCATGCTAGAATTGTATTGATAGGAAACTCGGATACATGTGTGGATAGATAGACAACACCATGTCCCTAGTAAGCCTCTAGTTGACTAGCTCGTTGATCAATAGATGGTTATGGTTTCCTGACCATGGATATTGGATGTCGTTGATAACGGGATCACATCATTAGGAGAATCATGTGATGGACAAGACCCAATCCTAAGCCTAGCACAAGATCGTGTAGTTCGTATGCTAAAGCTTTTTCTAATGTCAAGTATCATTTCCTTAGACCATGAGATTGTGCAACTCCCGGATACCATAGGAGTGCTTTGGGTGTGCCAAACGTCACAATGTAACTGGGTGGCTATAAAGGTGCACTACGGGTATCTCCGAAAGTGTCTGTTGGGTTGGCACGAATCGAGACTGGGATTTGTCACTCCGTATAACGGAGAGGTATCTCTGGGCCCACTCGGTAGGACATCATCATAATGTGCACAATGTGACCAAGGAGTTGATCACGGGATGATGTGTTACGGAACGAGTAAAGAGACTTGCCAGTAACGAGATTGAACAAGGTATCGGGATACCGACGATCGAATCTCGGGCAAGTATCATACCGATATACAAAGGGAATTGTATACGGGATTGATTGAATCCTTGACATTGTGGTTCATCCGATGAGATCATCGTGGAGCATGTAGGAGCCAACATGGGTATCTAGATCCCGCTGTTGGTTATTGACCGGAGAGTTGTCTCAGCCATGTCTGCATGACTCCCGAGCCCGTAGGGTCTACACACTTAAGGTTCGATGACGCTAGGGTTATAGGGAATAGATGTACATGGTCACCGAATGTTGTTCGGAGTCCCGGATGAGATCCCAGACGTCACGAGGAGTTCCGGAGGTAAAAATTAAGCCAGTTAGCTATACAGAGGGACTCCTCCACTGTGTACCCTAGTACCATCACCTCGCTCTTCGCGAAGTTTATCTTGAGGCCCGACATCTCCTGAAATCATAGTAGAAGAAATTTGAGGTGTCGAATATCCTCCTCCGAGCCTTCCACCATCAGTATCGTGTCGTCAGTGTACTAAAGGTGGGTGAGCCCCCCATCTCCAATGAGATGGGGACATATACTCCTAATGTGGCCAGCACGCTTTGCCAAATCCAAGATTGTGGCCAAAGCATCCACCACTAGGTTGAATAGGAACAGGGAGAGTGGGTCGCCCTCATGGAAGGCGTATAGGAATTTTTTTTCACTACTCCCGCGCCGTGTGGAAGTATGGGCCTATCTCCCCATTGATATTGATAGTTGTGCGTCCACTCGTGACCAGTTGCATCACTCGTGCGATCCGATGCGGGTCAAAGCCACGCTTCTCCATCTCTTCCCGAAGGAAGGACCAATGTACCGTATTGTAGGCCTTATGGAAGTCGATCTTGAAGAACACCGCTCGGAGGTGCCTTCGTTTGACCTCATGGACTACCTCGTGAAGAACGAGGATCCCATCCAAAATATAACGGCCCTTAGTGAAAGCCATCTGGTTCGGGTGATGTATGTGAGGGGCAATAAGGGCCGCCCTAGTGGCATACCCCTTGGCCAGGATACGGAAGATCACATTAAGAACCGTGATCGGACGGAACTGGGTGATCTCCAAAGCCCGGTTGTATCTTCGGAATCAAAGAAATGATCCCATAATTCAAACGCGATACATCTAATGTGCCTCTAGAAAACTCTAGGAACAGCGCAAGGACATCCTCCTTGATGGTGGACCAAAACACTTGAAAGAAGCGAACCGGTAGCCCATCAGGGCCTGGGGCCGAGGCTGGGTTCATAGCCTTAATGAAGGCCTCGACCTTCGGAGCATCGAATGACGCGAGGAGGGCAGCATTCTCACCTCGGCATGAAGCCTTGAGCCGCCTCCACCCTTCGTCCTTTAGGATTTAGTTTGTTTATATGTGTGATGAAGTCCGGTGAGGTCCGGACTATCTAAATGTAGTGAGGTCCGGACAATCAATCTACGGTATTTGTTCTGCGCAGGGCAAAAAGTGCCCATCAAAATTGATTTAGAACAAACCGTAAATTGATTTTGCAGGCCGAGATTATAGCAGCTCTACTAGAGATGCTCTTAGACCAAATTCTTTTACACCAAAAAACGTCTGTCTTAATAGTTCTTCCTACACCATGCGAGATATACTGGATTTGGGTTCACACGGGCCGTCTCCTCAAACAAATGGTTTCACGTGACCGGGCATCCTTTGCGTTCTGCCCACCACACAAACCAATTATTGCAAAGGCTAAAGTATAGTGTTCCTCGCTGCTTTTGGTGCCTTTAGCTGATTAAAGCAAAGCTGAATTACTCTACTTTATTCGGCCACGTGCATATATACTGATGCCCTCCACACAACTATGGAATCCTCTTATAGTCCTCGTCTTGGTCCTTTCACAACTATGAACAATAGTATGAAATTTCTGAAGCTTTTGTTAGCTGATATTTGATACACACCATCTCAAACCGTATGTTTGGACAGTCCGACACATCGGAGTTGGCCCACCCCAAATTACCCCCGTCCCTTGTTTTTCTCCATCCCATCACCAATTATATGCATGTGTTGTACTCCCTCAGTTCCCAAACATTTATCTTAATTTTTAGACATTTCAAATGGACTACAATATACGGATGTATGTATATATATTTTAAAGTGTAGATTCACTCATTTTATTTCATATGTAGTCACTTGTTGAATTTTTTTGAAAGACAAATATTTAGAAACACTAGTGCAGAACCGGGCAATAACACCGGTTCGTAAGGCCCTTTAGTGCCGGTTTCGTAACTGGCGCCAAAGTGTAGGCACTAAAGCCCCCCCCCCTTTAGTACCGGTTCAGCACGAGCCGGTGCTAAAGGGCAACCACGTGGCACGAGCCAGCTTCGGGGGCAGGGAGCCCTTTAGTACCGGTTGGTGTCACCAACCGGTATTAAAAGGTTGGGGGGTTTTGGGTTTATGATTTCTTTTTCATTTAATTTTGTGTTTTTTATTTAATTCTTTTTCGTTTGCTGGTATTTTACGATGCTACATATTGTACATGTTATGCATATATATAAATAAAATTTCTAGTAGAACCGATCATAATATACACACATATTGTACACGTTATGCATATACATCATCGAATGTCTCACAACCACCATTAATTAATTCACACACACATACACACACACACATATATATATACATACACACACAATTTCTCCTAATTGGTGTCTTCGGAGCCAGTGGCATTAGCCTAATTGATGCCTTCGGAGCACGATAACAATTGGAAGTGGTTCATGGGGCGGTAGCGGGTAATAGTATTCTCCTTTGGGATCTATGACCTGGTCGAGCAAAAATCCCGATATTTCCTCTTGAATTGCTTGTATGCGCTCCTCTGTTAGGAGCTTCTCCTGCGGCTCTTTGAACTGTTAAGGAGATCAATATGCATGTGTATTAGTTGTGTGACTAGATATCGATAACGGTGTAAAAAATGTGAATAGTGTTCTGACAAACGTACCCACTCCTGTCTTTGAGATTTGCTCCTTTCGGACGTCATCATGCGAATGTTCTCGCAAACGTAGTATGCATACAGATTATTCCCCGGCGCCTGCTTCAGGGCCTTTACGAGAATGGAATTTGATCAGATAATAATTAATCAAGCATGATAATTAAAGAGATGGCAACTAGCTAGTACTACTTAATTACTTACCTGGGGTCGATACCATTTCAGATTTTGGTTCCATGGGTCTGGAGTGGCCCTGATGAACTTTGCCCAAGCCCTGCCCGCCGACAAAGAAAATGAATAAATGGGTTATTAAATAGTTGTTATCAGGAAATGACGAACTAATTAAATAGGCCAGATATAGTTAATAATGATTGAAATTACCTGTTGACTATCCCCTTCACGATGGTGTAGTCACTTGCTTTCTTAAGTAGTGAGTCTAGTACTTCAACTGTTCCTTCATCAACTTTAATGATTAACAAGATCCAGTAAAATCTGCATGCACACATGTTCGTATGTCTTAATTAAGCGGGCATATGTAAGCAAAAACATGTAGCTAGCTAGTAGGCAAAAACAGAATTTGTAGTACAAGACAGTGTGACTCACTCGAAGTTGTAAGGAAGTAGTATATCTTTATTGTATTTGAGGCGCTTGAAGAACTCTAGCATGCTTTTCTAGTGTTCCCTCGAATACTGGAGTCTTCCTTCCTCCCTTGACGTACTTGGCCCATTCACAAATCTTGTGGTTCTTGAATGCAACCGCCATCTTCCTAAGAGCAGCGTCCTTGACTTTCTCCACATCTGCATCTGTGAAATGATCTGGTAGGGTGAAATGTTCCATGAGCGTTTCCCAAAGCAGAAGTTTTTGTCTATCGTCGACAAAAGTAACTCCTGGACGTGGCTTTGCTGGCTCTCTCCATTCTTGAAGGGAGATCGGGAGTTGGTCCTTCATAAGAACTCCGCACTGACGAATGAACTTGTCCGCAATCTTCTTAGGCGCTAATGGTTTGCCATTAGGTTTGATGGCCTCGATATTATACTTTACGCCCTCCTTCAACTTTTTGTTCGGGCCTCGTTTCATGTTGCCTGAAGATTTGCTCGATCCGGGTGGCTGAAAGAAGAAAGATCGATTCGTTAATATATCTTCAAGTCATTTAAAACAGGCGATGATCACCAGATGCCTGCTTATATAAATACATATACCTCGCCGGTCTTTGTTGTTTCAAGATCAACATTTTCTTCGTCATGTTCATAGTTCATGACTTCATCAATTCGGTCGTCGCGATCGAATATCATATCACCCTCCCCGGTGTTGTTTAGATATTCGGAGCCGTCATAATCTTCTTCATTCTGATCATCATCTGGCCCGTGAGGATTGCGTATGATATTGAACAGGGCCTCTTCTCCCTCTCTGCTGGTATTGTCCGCCATAGGTTTTGTTTAACTAATCCAAAAGAAATATATTCAAATTACAATGAATGGATGCAATCAATTAATAAGGAAAAACTGAATCAATCATAGTACATAATAAGCATCATCGAATATAATCTCGAATACGTCGTCTCGAATAATAGATATAATCTCGAATACATCGTCTCGAATAATAGATATAATATCGAATACATCACTAGCTAGTTAGCTAGCAAGCTAATAAAGATCGAATACTACAGAGTAATCTAGGTCACTCGCGGTTCCTGAGGTGTGGGCGGTGGACACCCAAAGAGAAGGAACCATCACTGGATCATAGCTCGGGTGATCTCCCAAAAGAACCTGCCAGGTATTGGAGAACCTGACGTCCATAGCAGCCATGTAGCGATGGACGTGCTCGTCCTCCTCCCTGACACGGCGACGTACCACCTCCGGCGAGGCCGGCTCCCTCCGCACCAAAAGTGGCCCACGCGAACGCCACCAAAGGAGATGAGGGTCGACGACGGGACCCGGGGCCGGGTTCCTCACCAAACGTCGCGCCCCTGAAGGTAGCACCTCTCAGTGCCAGCCCAGCGGAGCCCAGTTCCGGACATGGGTCCTCTGAAGCAGGACGTCGTCGCGAACGGGTCGACGGCGAGGATGCGAGCCGGGCATCGTCGACAACAAATACTATATGCCGCAAAAGTAAAGTAACATTTTTTAAATGATGGATTGTGATTTCATATATGAAAATTCTAAATTTTATAACAAAAACTAACATTTCTAATATTTCTATAGCTAAAACTAACATTTCTAATATTTCTATAACTAAAAAACATTTCTATATAACTAACATTTCTAATATTTCTATATAACTAACATTTCTATAACTAAAACTAACATTTCTAATAATTCTATAACTAAAAAACAGAAAGATTGCTAACAATTCTATAACAATGTGTGTGTGTATGTGTGGTTGGCGGCCGGGGCAGGAGCTCACCGGCGAGGCGCGACGACGGTGGGCGGCGACGGGGACGGGGACGGAGACAGGACGGTGACGACGGGAACGGTGACGGGCCGGGCGGGGACGACGTACGGGAGGATGGGCCGGGCGGGGACGACGGGAGGACGGGGTGGGGCGCGGCGCGGCGATGGGGACGGGGACGGCGATGGGGATGGCGACGAACGACGACGGGGGCGGCGACGAGGGGCGGCGGCGACGGGGCAGAGGAGAAAGAAGCAGGGAGAGATGAGAAACTGACAATTTTTTTGAAGTGTTTTCTTATATAGAACCCACCTTTAGTACCGGTTGGAGCCACCAACCGGTACTAAAGGTCTGTTTTGGCCAGGCGAAGTGGCGGGAACCACACCCCCTTTAGTACCGGGTCGTGGCACCAACCGGTACTAAAGGCCCCCCCTTTAGTACCGGTTGGAGCCACGACCCGGTACTGAAGGGTGTGCGCTGCCAGGCGAGGGGCGTAAAAGTTTAGTCCCACCTTGCTAGCCGAGGGGCACTCGCACCTGCTTATAAGCCCTGCCGTCGCTGCTGTCTCGAGCTCCTCTCTTAAGCAGGCCTTCTAGGCCTACCTCTTCTACGATGCCCTGTTGGGCCTACTGGGCTAGCGGGCCTGCATCCTGGCCCAATTAGAATTTGGGTTTCTAGTCGTATGCAGGCCGCTGTGGCCCAGTAGGTGGGCTTTTTTTTTCTTTTTTTTGCTTTATTTATTTTTGTTTTATTTATTTTTGTTTTATTTATTTTAGAGTTGTTTTTTGCTATATTTAGAGTTTGTTTGTGAATATTTTGCTTTAGGTACAAAAAATTACAAACTTTCTGTTAGTACCGGTAGTTTACAAATTTGAATAGTTTAAATTTTGAATTATTTAAAATTTGTGTGAATCACTAGTTTGTGAATAACTTAACTTTGAAAATAGATTTTTCAGTGATTCTTTTTTATGTTTAATATTAGTATGTTTTATCATTATATTCAATTTGGTAATGCTTAGGTTATTTAAAAAATGAAATGCCTTTGTAACGGATGAGTTTTCATCCGAAACCCTGATACTTCGAAAGAGATTGTCCATTTTGTACACGAAGTGCATCCAGTTTTTGCGGTAACACTCTCTAATTTTTTGCACATGCTATGTTGGTGAAATTATGATACCATGCCAACTTTCAACCTTTTCTGAGTTCATTTGAAATGCTTTTCAATTTCAGGGTCATTTAGCTAAAAAAAATCAGTAAATGCATGAAAAAATTTGCTTGCACATAAAATTTCTTCGCATTTCAAATGCCAAAACACATAACTAGCTACCCTAACTATTACAGAGATTCCCTCCTAGGTGTGAAACACAGAAGAAAGTGATGATAGTGAAGCCGATCACATCCCAGATCTTTGGGTGTGAAACTTTTTCTTCACGTGTGTCCCTTTGAGCCGTAGCCATGGAAAATCTTCATCATTTAACTGGATGCTCGGGTCAATATTCACTGTGAATGGAGAAATTTCATCAAACTTTTCATAATCTCCTGACATGTCTGTCTTGTCATCCACTCCCATGATGTTTCCTTCCCAGAAAGAACTATGTGCCGCTTTGGCTCATCGTACGATGCATTCGCTTCCTTATCTTATCTTTTTCTCGGCTTGGTAGACATGTCCTTCACATAGAAAACCTGTGCTACATCATTGGCTAGGACGAATGGTTTGTCTGCATACGCAAGATTGTTGAGATCCACTATTGTCATTCCATACTGCGGGTCTTCCTTTACCCCGCCTCATGTCATATTGACCCATTTGCACCGAAATAAAGGGACCTTCAAACCACGTCGATAGTCAAGTTCCCATATGTCCTGTATATAACCATAATATGTTTCCTTTCCCGTGTTGGTTTCTGCATCAAAGCGGACACCACTATTTTGGTTGGTGCTCTTCTTATCTTGGGCGATCGTGTAAAATGTATTACCATTTATCTCATACCCTTTGAAAGTCATTATATTCGAAGATGGTAACTGGGACAGCAAGTACATGTCATATTCAATAGAGGCGTCATGCATGGTACGTGTCTGCAACCAGCTGTCGAAACTCCTGATTTTTTCACGTGTAATCCAGTCATCAGACCGCTTCGGGTGTTTGGAGCGTAGCAAATTCTTGTGTTCATCTATATACGGAGCCACCAAGGCGGAATTCTGTAGAACTGTGTAGTGTGCTTCAGTGAGAGAATGTCCGTCCATACATATTATTTGTTCCCCTCCTAGCGTGCCTTTTCCATCCAGTCTGCCCTTATGCCGCGATTCAGGAACACCAATCGGCTTAAGGTCAGGAATAAAGTCAATACAAAACTCAATGACCTCCTCATTTTCATGGCCCTTGGAGATGCTTCCTTCTGGCCTAGCATGGTTATGAACATATTTCTTTAAGACTCCGATGAACCTCTCAAAGGGGAACATATTGTGTAAAAATACAGGACCCAAAACGTTAATCTCTTCACATAGATGAACTAGGACGTGCGTCATGATGTTGAAGAAGGATGGTGGGAACACCAACTCGAAACTGACAAGACATTGCACCAAATCATTCTCTAACCTTGGTATGATTTCTGGATCGATTACCTTCTGAGAGATTGCATTGAGGAATGCACATAGCTTCACAATGGCTAATCGAACGTTTTCCGGTAGAAGCCCCCTCAATGCAACCGGAAGCAGTTGCGTCATAATCACGTGGCAGTCATGAGACTTTAGGTTTTGGAACTTTTTCTCTGCCATGTTTATTATTCCCTTTATATTCAACGAGAAGCCAGACGGTACCTTAGGGCCAGTTCTTTTGGGCGATTCTACAAGAATCGCCCCCCTCCCTAGCTTCTTCCATAATCACTACTTCATATGTTTTTTACAATCCTAGCTAATTAGACCTTAACTAGATAGAATTGTAAAAAAAATATGGAGTGGCGATTCTGGGAGAAGCTGGGGAAGAGGGCGATTCTGGGAGAATCGCCGAAAAGAACTGGCCCTTAATACTGAGCAGGCATTCAAAGAAGATTTCCTTCTCTTCTTTGGTAAGAGCATAGCTTGCATGACCCTGATGTATGTCGTCTTTTTCGTGCATACGTTGCTGGTCCTCCCGTGCCTCAGGTGTATCTTTTGTCTTCCCATACACGCCCAAGAAGCCAAGCAGGGTCACACAAAGATTCTTCGTCATGTGCATCACGTCGATTGCGGAGCGGACCTCTAGGTCTTTCCAATAGGCATGTCCCAAAATATAGATTTCTTCTTCCACATGGGTGCGCGTCCGTCAGCGTCATTCGGAACAGGTTGTCCACCAGGACCCTTTCCAAAGACCACCTTCAAATCCTTGACCATATCATGTACATCAGCACCAGTACGGTGGCGAGGCTTCGTCCGGTGATCCGCCTCACCTTTGAAATGCTTGCCTTTCTTTCTTACGGGATGCCTGCTTGAAAGAAATCGACGATGTCCCAGGTACACATTTTTCTTACAATTAGCCAAATATATACTGTCGGTATCGTCCAAACAGTGCGTGCATGCGCGGTATCCTTTGTTTGTCTGTCCTAAAAGGTTACTGAGAGCAGGCCAATCATTGATGGTCACGAACAACAACGCCTTTAGGTCAAATTCTTCCCCCATGTGCTCATCCCACGCACGTACACCTGTTCCATTCCACAGTTGTAAGAGTTCTTCAACTAATGGCCTTAGGTACACATCAATGTCGTTGCCGGGTTGCTTAGGGCCTTGGATGAGCATTGACATCATAATGAACTTCCGCTTCATGCACAACCAAGGAGGAAGGTTATACAAACATAGTCACAGGCCAGGTGCTATGGTTGCTGCTCTGCTCCCCAAAAGGATTAATGCCATCTGCGCTTAGACCAAACCATACGCTCCTTGCGTCATCTGCAAACTCCTTCCCGTACTTTCTTTCGATTTTTCTCCACTGCGACCCGTCAGCGGGTACTCTCAACTTTCCGTCTTTCTTACGGTCTTCTCTGTGCCATCGCATCGCCTTGGCATGCTCTTTGTTTTGGAACAAACGTTTCAACCGTGGTATTATAGGAGCATACCACATCACCTTGGCAGGAATCTTCTTCCTGGGGCGCCGGCCCTCGACATCACCAGGGTCATCGCGGCAGATCTTATAGCGCAATGCACCACATACCGGGCAAGCGTTCAAATCCTCGTACTCACCGCGGTAGAGGATGCAATCATTAGGGCATGCATGTATCTTCTGCACCTCTAACCCTAGAGGGCAGACAACCTTCTTTGCTTCGTACGTACTCTCGGGCAATTCGTTGTCCTCTGGAAGCATATCCTTTATCATTACCAGCAACTTTCCAAATCCCTTGTCAGATACACCATTCTCTGCCTTCCATTGCAGCAATTCCAGTGTGGTGCCCAGCTTTTTCTTGTCACCTACGCAATTCGGGTACAACAATTTTTTGTGATCCTCTAACATGCGCTGCAACTTCTTCTTCTCCAAATCACTTGCGCAGTTTCTCTTTGCATCGGCAATGGCCCGACCTAGATCATCAACGGGCTCATCTGATGCTTCTTCTTCAGCTTCTTCCCACATTGCCGGCTCAGCTTCTTCCCGCATTACCGGCTCAGCTTCTTCCCCCATTGTTGTATCATCGTATTCAAGGAACCCATGGCCAGGATAGCTGTCGTCGTCCTCTTCTTCTTCATTGTCTTCCATCATAACCCCTCTTTCTCCGTGCTTGGTCCAAACATTATAATGGGGCATGAAACCGGTCTTAAACAGGTGGACGTGAATGGTTCTTGACGTAGAGTAATTGTGACCATTCTTACAGCGAGCACATGGGCAAGGCATAAAACCATCCGCCCGCTTGTTTGCCTCAGCCGCAAGCAGAAAAGTACGCACGCCATTAATGAACTCGGGAGAGCATCGGTCATCATACATCCATTGCCGGCTCATCTTCAATACACAGCACCGAAAACACCAAATTAATACAATACATAAAGTTCATACATAAAGATCATACAACACTTAAATGCAACAAACAAATAACTCTCTAGCTAAAGAATTTAAATGCAACAACAAATGCGATCAAGATCGCAACTAAGGTAACAATTGATCCAACAGTATAATGATACCAAGCCTCACTATGAATGGCATATTTTCTAATCTTTCTAATCTTCAAGCGCATTTTCTCCATCTTAATCTTGTGATCATCGACGACATCGGCAACATGCAACTCCAATTCCATCTTCTCCCCCTCAATTCTTTTCAATTTTTCCTTCAAATCCTCGTTTTCTCTTTCAACTAAATTTAATCTCTCGACAATAGGGTCGATTGGAATTTCCGGTTCAACTACCTTCTACATACAAATATCTATGTCAACTTGATTAGCATAATTTGTCATAAACACGAAATGCAATGAATAGTTTTAAAAGAGAATATACCACATCCGAATCATAACCCGGACGAGGGCCGACGGGGACGGATATCAAAACCATGGCACTATGTATAACAAACAACGTATGGGTAAGATAATTATACGAGTAACTATATATCCAAATCACACAAACATCAATTTTTTATATAAAACTTCATGAAGAAGAGGCTCACCACAAGGTGGTGCCGGCGACGGGACGTTGCGAGCGATCGACGGTGGTTATGACGGAGATTTAGAAGGTACTAAGTAAACCACACCTACATATGCAAACTAAGTGTTATTTTTGACCTCAAATTGCATATAAATTAAATACTAGCACATCTATATAATTCCTCCCAAATTACTAAACTCAAAAATCAATCACTATAAAGCATTGCACGAGCTAATCTAGCAATGAGAGATGAAAGGACAAAGTTACTAACCTTTGTGATCATTTGAATGGATGGGGGCCTTCAAATCTTGACAAATTTTGGGCAAAATGTGTGATGAGTTTGAGAGGAAGAGGGAAAAGAACAGAGAGGAAAGGGGAAAGGGAAAGAACAGAGCGAGCTCGGATGGACGAAGGATCTATGTAGGACGACCTTTAGTACCGGTTCGTGATACGAACCGGTGCTAAAGGTTCGCCACGAACCGGTACTAATGAGAGCGGCCGGCTAGCCGTTGGAACCGGCACTAATGCACACATTAATGCCGGCTCAAATTCAAACCGGCACTAATGTGCTTCACGTTTGATCCTTTTTCTACTAGTGAAATAGAGGGAGTAATAATTTAGAAACATGATCACGTGCACGGACAAATGAGGATTCTAAGCAGATACGCCCACACAATATCAAGACGTGTGCATGTGCAAATGGAGGACCAATTAGCCAGCCCGAAGATGCTCTAAGGGCATCTCCAAAGCAGACCACCAAGCAGATGCCCTCAAATGCTCAGACACATTCGACAGCCAGCCAGACGCCGACCCTTCAACGATATGCCTCATATTACACATGCAAACCATACAACACAGAAACATTTCACATATTTCATAGCAAAAGACTCTATATACTTCATAGGAAAAGGTATTCATCATATTTCATAACTAATCCTAATCCTAAAAAATCACATTTCTTCACGTCAAACGTGAGGTATATCACCCCAATGCCGGAGCCACCGGCCTCGTCGTCATTGGTGGTGGGCGGAGTTGATGGCATCCCGACGAACCCAGTAGGCGGCGGACTCGTCATCCTCCCATTTGACCTCATCTTTGAGGTCCATGAAGAGCACGGCGCACTCGGCATCGCGGATGAAGATCTCATGGTGCTCGACCGTGCGAGTGCTCTTCACGGGCTCGAAGATTGCCCAGTTCTCGACGATGATCTCCAGGTTGGTGAGGAGCGCCGTCATGGCGGCGGCATCCACGTGCTCCACATTGATTTGCACCTTGGCCGGAAGGTGCTACGCCTCCTCCGTGTGCGGGAGGCGGTATTGCACTGGATGTTATCGACCTCGAACCCTATAGCGGGGTCAATCATCATCACCCCCCCTCCTTTGTGGGCTCCGTGAGCGCTATGGGATTGCCCTCCTCCTCCTTCGAACCCGGCTCCGAGAGCTCGAAGGTTGCCGCCCGCAATTCGGTCCGCGTGCATATCGGTGGCGAGCGCCACACGATGATCCAACATGATGTGCTTGTACCATGTGAATCTTCTGCCACACCGTGGCGACGATAGGTGGTGTCTTGGCTCTTGAGGTCGTTGGGTCCGCGATGAGCTTCGCCAAGAGCGGTGGGCGGGGGGGAGGGGGGGATAGGGTATCTAGGGTTGCATACAGAGACTACTTGGGCGATCACGCCATGAATGTGGGTAGGCTGACCGGTGAGTATCAATGCAGATGGAGAAACTTACGTGCTTCGGATGGGGTTTTAGGTGGTCCGGACTGTTGAAGTTCGATGTGGCGGACGTTTGAACTCTCCTGCTCCGCCCCTCGATTTGAGGATGGACCGGGAGATTTTGGACGTCGGTCCACATTCAGCCCAATATGCAAGTCCGCGCTAGAGGCCTTAAAAGTGTTCGAGCCGTTTGGTCTAGAGTCTAGACATAAAACCGAAGAGAGGTCAGTGTTGGGGAGAAGGAAGTTGAATGCCATGTGGCTAAAGTAGATGCCTTGCCTGATTGCAGTTCTCTTTTTTTGTGGGGTGCTTTGTACCCTTCATAATAGATCTGGGGGCTTGCTTGAAAAAAAAGAAGTAGATGCATTACCTGACCTGCGAGGAGCGAAGCTCCATGATTATTATAGGTTGACGACCAGTGTATATATAGGTGCCACAGATAGATAGCTACCACCTCTGCTCTCAACTCCCAAGTCCCAACTTCTCTCTGAAACAGAAAAAAGACTTCCAAGTCCCAACCACTTCACCTCGGCAAGGTGAACCGAAGCGCAGATGGAGGCGGCCGTCGGCGCGACCAGCTCGCTCCTCGGCAAGGTGCTCACGAAGCTGTCCGAGGACCTGGTGGCCGCGTATGTCGACAGCCTCGAGCTCGTCCACAACTCCCAGGAGATCAAAACCAAGCTGCTGCACACACAAGGGCTGCTGCAACTGGCCGAGGGGAGGGACGTGAGCAATGTCACCGCCCTTCAGGCCTTGTTGGAGGAGCTGAGCAAGAAGGCCGACGAGGCGGAGGACTTGTTGGATGAGCTCCACTACTTCAAGATCCAGGACCAGCTCGACGGCACCAACTGTGCCGCACTGGATCTCGGTGATGGCCTCCGGGGCCATGCTTGTCATGGTCTCCATGCTATTCACCACACCATCGGTAACTGTTTTCCATGCTTTTCTTGCTCTCGCACGCAAGATGATGGTTCTGCTCCTACTGCTGATGATGGTGGCCATGTCGATAAGTTACATTTTGACAGAGTGGCCATGTCCAGCAAAATCAAGTCAGTGATAGAGGAAATACACTCCCTATGTGACCCCATCTCTGATTTGCTCAATAAAATTCCAAGCAGCAGCACAGTTGTCACCCTAAAACGGCTTCACATAGGGTCCACAATTATACAAGATACACTGCACGGAAGGAGAGACATTTTTGAGAAAATTGTCAATGATATCACAAGTGGCACACATCACGGTCAAACTGTTTCTGTTCTTCCTATAGTCGGCCCGGGGGGGATTGGAAAGACAACTTTCACCCAGCACCTGTATAATGATAGTAGGACTGAAGAGCACTTCACTGTTATGGTTTGGGTGTGTGTATCGACTGATTTTGATGTGTTGAAGCTCACCCAACAGATCCATAACTGCATACCTGCAACTGAAAGCGAAACTGCAATTGAAACAACCAATCTAGATCGGCTTCAGAAATCCATTGCACAGAGACTTAAGTCCAAAAGGTTTTTAATTGTCTTGGATGATATATGGAAATGCAATAGTGAGGACGAGTGGAAGACCCTGCTAGCTCCCTTCACAAAGGGGGAAGCCAAAGGCAGCATGATACTTGTGACAACTCGATTCCCAAAACTAGCAAGAATGATGAAAACAGTTGATCCAGTAGAGCTACAAGGCTTGGAGTCTAATGACTTTTTCACATTCTTTGAATCATGTATATTTGGTGAACATAAGCCTAGGCATTATGAAGATGAGTTAGATGGCATTGCAAGATAAATTGCACGCAAGTTAAAGGGCTCCCCACTAGCAGCCAAAACAGTTGGTGGACTATTGCAGAAAAATCTTTCCCGGGAACATTGGAATGGAGTTCTTCACAACCATGAGTGGCGAAACCAGAAAAATGATAACGATATTATACCATCTTTGAAAATTAGCTACGATTACCTTCCTTTCCATCTGAAAAAATGCTTCTCATACTGTGCCCTTTATCCTGAAGATTATAGGTTTAGTGATTCAGAAATTAATCGTTTTTGGATTGCAATAGGCATCATAGACTCTAGCCACCCAAGCAATAAGAATTGCATGGAAGGTCTAGTGGAAAATGGTTTTCTCATGAAGGGGGTTTCCAAAAATCTTCCTTTTCATGAATACTTTGTAATGCATGATTTAATGCATGAGCTATCTCGGAGTGTCTCTGCACAAGAATGCCTAAATATAAGTGATCTTGATTTTAGAGCTGAGGCCATCCCACAATCTATTCGACACTTATCCATCACCATAGAGAATAGATATGATGAAAAATTTAGAGAAGAAATGGGTAAACTAAAGGGAAGGATAGACATTGTAAATCTACGGACACTGTTGATTTTTAGAGAATATGAAGAAAGAATCATTGAGATCTTAAAAGATACATTTAAGGAAATAAAAGGCTTGCGCATCCTATTTATAGCAGTGAAGTCCCTTGAATCTCTACCACAAAGCTTTTCAAAACTTATCCACCTCCAGTACCTCCAAATTCGATCACCCTATGAAACAGAAATGACTTTACCTAACACACTATCCAGATTTTATCACTTGAAATTCTTGGACCTAAGTGGTTGGTATGGTAGTTCTAACTTGCCTAAAGATATTAGCCGCCTTGTGAATTTACGCGATTTCCTCGCTGAAGAAGAACTCCACTCCAATGTTCCTGAGGTTGGAAAGTTGAAGTATCTACATGAGCTAAAAGAATTCCATGTCAAGAAAGAAACTGTTGGATTTAATTTAAGAGAGCTGGGGGAATTGAGAGAGCTTGGGGGAACACTCAGTATACATAATCTTGAAAATGTGGCAACCAAGGAAGAAGCTAGTGGCGCCAAATTGGTGTTGAAAAGGGATTTGAAAGAGTTGACATTAGTATGGGGCAGAGAGCAACGGACTGATGTAGATGCTGATATTCTCGATGCTCTTCAACCACACTCTAACCTTACAACACTAGGCATTATAAATCATGGTGGCACCACTTGTCCTCGTTGGCTGTGTCCTGAGATAAGGGTGAACAATTTAGAGACTCTCCATTTACATGGCGTGTCTTGGGGAACTCTTCCACCTTTTGGGCAGCCACCATGTCTCAGGGAACTAAGCTTGAAGAGCATTTCTGGGCTGCGTCAGTTTGGTCCTGACTATGGTGGTGTTAGAGGCAAATGTCTTTTGCAGTTGAAGAAAGTTGTGTTTTATGACTTGTCAGATCTTGTCCAGTGGGTTGTGGAACCTAATTGCCATATGTCTCCAGGTCTTGACAGCATCGATTGCAGAAATTGTCCCAACCTATGTGTGATGCCCTTCTCGGAGTGCTCTTGTACCAGTTTGTCCATGCTTTGCATTGGTAGTTGCCCCAAGTTGTCTCTGCCACCCATGCCTCACACATCCACACTAACATGTTTAGCTGTTGAAAATGGTTCAGAAACGTTGTCTTACGATGGAAAAAGATTGGTTGTTAGCAAGTATGCCGGTGCTTTGGCCTTCCACAATCTGGGTGAAGTAGAGGATGTGTGTATTCGAGATGAATCACACATTTCGTGGACATACCTCAAAAAGCTTAAATCCTTAAGAAAACTAGCTGTCACAAGATGCGACAGCCTGTTTTCTGGAGAAATGGATGGCAGTGTTGTCTTCCACAACATGAATATTGAGACTCTTAGTGTAGATGTATCTCATCTTACCAGGAAATTGCTGTCAAAAGTGTTCAATAGTTGCCCAGCTCTTGGTGAATTGGAGATACATTCTTCACTGGAAGACCAGGAGGAACGAGTACTACAGTTCCCATCATCCAGCTCACTGCAGACACTTCGCTTCTACATGTCGAAGGGCCTGGTTCTTGTGCCTGCGGAGGATGGAGGAGGAATCCAGGACATCACGTCGCTCAAAACATTAAGAATAGATGGATGCGGCAAGTTGTTCTCTCGGTGGCCGATGGGAGAAGCAGGAGGAGCTCCGATGACTAACCCTTTCCCTGCTTCCCTCAGGAAACTTTATATTAGGGAAGAGTCAAGCATGCGGTCAATGGCTTTGCTCTCAAACCTCACGTCTCTCACTCATCTAAGTCTAATACACTGTGCGAATTTAACAGTGGATGGGTTCAATCCTCTCATCACAGTCAACCTCAAGGGATTGGAGGTCTGGAACAGTGGCGGCAACTCTCCAGCAGAGGTTCTGCTCTCAGAGGTGGCAAGGACCAAATTAATGCACGCGGGTTCCTTCCAATTGGATAGACTGAACGTGGATAGCATCTCGGCAGTGCTTGTTGCTCCCATTTGCACCCACCTTTCCGCCACCCTCCATGAACTGAGCTTCTTTGATGATGAGCGGGCAATAGGCTTCACAGAAGAGCAAGAGAATGCGTTTCAGCTCCTCACCTCCCTCGAGAAACTAGGATTTTATCGCTGCAAGGTTCTGCAGTCCCGCCCTCAAGGATTACATCGCCTTTCTTCTCTCAAAGAATTAGTAGTCAACAGTTGTCCTGAACTCCGATGGCTGCCAGAGCAGGGCTTCCCCACTTCGCTGCAAGCTCTACATCTATGGTTTGGCAGTGCAGAGCAAAAACAGCAAGCTGAGAAATTGAAAGAAACATACCCAGATTTACATGTACATTATCATCATTAGCACAAGGTAACACATGTCGCCTCCCTCTTCTTATATTTCTCTAAAGTGAGGCTCCCCCTATTCATGATTTATCTTTAATTTCTAGTAGTAAATTCTGACAGGCTAGCAGGCTCCACTGTTGCAATATGTACATAGCTTCTGAAATCTGACAGGCCGCCAATCTGCCTGTAAGTAACGGAAAACCACCTTTTCTGCTCATCGATTTATATGATTTCATTCACATTCCGTTCATGACTTCTGTATCTCTGTATCTACACATACAGCTGCCCTATAAGCAATTCTTATGCACTTTCCCTTTTTCTAACCAGAACTATTAAATTTCTTATGCAGGAGGCATGGTAGCTTTCGTTCCACACTTGCCTTTGTTCTGCTTTCATCTGCCAGCTGCATGGTAAATATGAAGACTAAGGCGACTCCTGATAGACCTATAGATGAATGCCTATTTTTATTTAACAGAATGTCAACAGGTAATAAGCAACTTGCACGTCTGAATTTGCAACCTAGTTGCTCATGTATCAAAAATTTAATGCGATGCATTCTGCAATCTTCTTTTAAGACAGGAAGCAGACTCCTGAATAATGGGACGTGAAACACGAGACATCACATATCGATTCTGCAAATTTGCCTCCAGTTCTGCTTTTATGGAATTATTAATCCTTTGTGTGCTTGCCAATTTCGAGGGAAAAGTAAGTATCAAGTAGCAGCTATCTTCTCATGACCCTTCTACAACTCCCTGCATACTGAGGCACCTATCTTTTGCTGTCAGGTGTCAACAAAATGAAGAAAATCCACAATTTTTCTTTTTGAAGTAAATGGCAATGTGAAGTGAAGGTGTTTCAGATGATCCGGTCTTATTTCTCCGGTCCCTGTGACGGATCAACTATCTGAGCATTCTGGAGCTTAGAATGGCATCATGTTCAATGTTCAGGCTGCTGGTAGTTTGCCACAATAATTTGCAGCAATCGCTGGTACGCAATTGTCCAGTGTTTCTGTATTTGCACATACAGCCACCCTATAATTCTTACTAGGGGTTGGGGCGCCACCTTGTGGCGCCTCCTCAAAGGAAGCTGGGGCGGTGCCAGGTTGACAGCCGCCCATTCGAGTTGCTTTTTTGCAATCTTGGTAACACATGAAAATAGCAATGTTATAAGAAGTCGCAATATAATTTTGAAAGAGCTAAATAATTGACACTCAAATACAACGAGATTAGGACATCTCCAATGTGGATCAGCAAACAGATACCACCAACAAGTTCGTGGACATCCATCGAGCTTCGGTCGTTCAATGCAATTTATAAAAGAAAAAACAGGACACCGATCATAACAAAAACTAAAAACCAAAGAAAAAACAGGACACTGATCAAGGTTGATGACCCCGCGCCCGAGCCACCAGCCTCGTCGTTGTTGGCGGCCAACGCCAACCCGCGGAGCACGACAATATAACTACAGCAGGAAGAGTGCCCATTCATAAAGAAGAGCAAGCCTGGTACTTCCATAGATACTAATAGGTTTATATACTAACATAGAAGGGCCAGTCTTACAAGGTGGACCAATAGATTCTGATAATGGAAGTCTTACAAGGTGGATCATTTTTCTCGAATCAGCTGAGAGGAAAGAAGAATATCTCAGGTATGAGCAAATTATGAATAAAACCAGTCAGTTTGAAGCATGATAGCTGTAGATTCTGATAAAAAATTATTCCCATAGAGTAAGAAGCTTTAGAGCATGCTTTTCGGGGTGGATCAATAGGATTTCAAGCAAACCGATGAATATTTCAACAATCTATCAGAAGGATAGAACTTGTGATGCAGGAAAGACAGTTATCCGACATGATCAATTTCAGCTAGAAGAACAGATAGATGGAACGAATATTCATGGAAGATGATAATTAACAAAGAAGAAAAGGATTAATTTCATGGGAACATAATAATTGTTGCCACACAAGTATTACCCACCACGTTTTATCCGACATTTGCAGTACTGGTAATCACTCTGAAAATAAAGTAGCACAAAAGCTCACCGCAGATGTTCATGATCTGGCCTCTTTCACATAAAAGCTACAATGGAATCTAGAGGGAGGGAGCTAGAGGAGGAGAATGGAGAGAAACATGACCTGCGCCGGTCGTCGTGGCGTGCTACAGTACATGTGGCGCTCAGAGTATGCTCGATACTGTACCATTTCATTATCTGCAAAAATCTATAACTAAGTTGTCATGAGAACAAATATAAGCATGGAGCATTACACAGAAGTGCGGCATCAAGCACGTGTTACTGCTAATAGTATTATGGTCATGTGCACTGTTAGGTACTCAAGTCTGATACTCGAGCATCAATCACTTCTTCTAAATAATTTTCCAAGGTCCAGCGGCTTAAGTAGAAACTGATATTTCTTAAATGCATGTCAAGTTAAACGGCTAATGACAGGTCTAGATAAACCAAATTCTGAAATTTACAACCTATTATGGTATTAATTGATGAAGAAACTATTGCGATAATAGTTTTCTCTTGCACCAGTATCTCATCGCACTGTGCATATATAATATCTGTTCATTTTTTAAGTTTGATCATTAGGCTTTTCTCTTGCACCAGTAGCTCATCACACTGTGCATATATAATATTTTCCAAAACCTAACTGTTCATTTTTTAATTTTGATCATTAGGCTGCTACCGTGAAGCAAGATCCCACAATGTTATATTAGAGAAAAGCAACCTGCAATCTAAATCAGGGATGAAACATGACAACAAGTTTGCATATAGAGATCACAGAATACAAAAATGGCGACTTGCTATAAAAAGGCAATAATAGAGCATAGAACCCAAACTGCAGCTAGATCAATGTGCACCTGATCAAGATCCCGTCCATGCAGCTCTGATTAATAATCAATTATTGGAGAGAGGAATACTGAATGTATACTTTTCTTCCCCTTGTATGGCAGGGGGATGGTGAATGTCAAATAATGGCATTGAAAATCAAAATCACTGACAGTGATACTGTAATTTGTAAATTGATGGAAACATAACAAGTAGAATAATGCAACTTTAAACTCTCGCAATCCAAATCACAAATGACATTACTCCCTGCTATTATGGACAATCACACCACATAAAAAAATAATGCAAAAACAACTCTACAGGCAGAAGATCGGTTTGCGAACCAAAAGGAAAATCTTACTCAGATGTACCTACATCGGGTAAGAACAAGATTGCCTCACACTATGTTGAGTCGTAGTGTAGTATTGGATCATGCTCAAGCCAAGTCCTCCATCTGGACAAGAGCCTGCGGTAACAGAAGCACAAAACCCAAATCATAATCACAAAAACTGCAAATATACATCCACCTGAAACGTGTGTGCACAAATGAATCAAGAGGGCACCTGATTCGTGGCACGCAGCTCCGACATCAACTGAAAATGGTCAAAATAAATCTTCAAATAGTGTAGATCGATATTTAAAATCAATCAATAGTGGAACCTATTCAACACTTGATTACGACACAATTAGAGAAAGCATCTTGAGTTCTAATAAACATTTAGAAGAAACCATAAGCTGGACATCATACAGACTGCAAGCACTTTTTTTTGTTTGAGAAAACAGAAGAGTCCAACATCAACCCTTCAGGAAGGCAATATATAATCAGAAGAACTAAAACAACGCCAAAATCTTATAGACACAACTATGCTATTCCATTCTAATAAAATACGCTCATTTCTGAAGAAAACTAAGAAATAGTAGACATAAAATTAAATAAGAAACGATCAACAACATATGTGAAAATGTCCAACGCGTTGCGAAATTCTGGTAGCTACTTCAGTAGTAACTATATGTTCTGGTTTTAGAGATGACTCTCAATGCCTAGTTCAGTACTCACATGGAATTGAAGTCGGAGTATACAATATTGTCCAATGGATGTCCAAAATGCTAGTTTCAGTTCCATGACATAAAACACAAATTATACAAGTCCAACAGGGCTTGAGAGAAAATACAGTAATCAAACATAGAAATGCACATCCTAGAGATATGTAGAAGCATTCATCAAATAGGTAGTACGAAAGTTTGCACTATATCATGACCTCACCGAAATCCTATGAAGCAGTACCAAAGTTTTTCTTACGGACTTAAAATGAAGCACTTTATTCCAAAATCCCAATACAACAACTTTTAATATAATAGAATTATTCTGTCACACAAGCAAGCTCCTCTTTATGCTAACTATAGGGTATCAGCAAGTCAGTACAATTTTAGAGGACTTGACTCATATCCAATGCAAAAGATAAAAGTTTGGATCAGAGCCAAGCCGACATTGGCCTTCCAAATCAGGCCATCCCACATCTGATAGAAGAGAATCAAGCAACAATGAGCACATGAAAAAAAAGTTATTAAGATCTTGAACATAACCTCCTGCGAGCGCCATGGCGGACGAGAAGAGGGTGAGGCCGCTGGACACCGAAATAGCAGTGGCGCAACCACTGCGGGTGGCGGCGATTGGTAATAGACCGCGAGGAACGGCGCCGCCGCTCATGGCATCTGCAGCTTTCGCAGTGTCTAGCTGTGCACATACTATTTCACACCTATTGTTGAAATCAATAGTTGTGTTCCTGCAAGCAAGGAAAGTATGAAGCTGCACTGGTTGAGGAATCTAACGCTAATTGAATGAGCAATTATATGAAGCATCGGCATTTAAAAACATAATGCGGATAAGAGGCAAGTCATCCGAATGGATTAGAAGCATTATCAACATTTTAATCCCTAAAAATGAACCTTGTAAAACTGCATGAGAATATCTTGTGGTCACGTTGAATTGACAATCTGGACAAGATCTGCAAGGACATTTAGTGTTTAGACATGTTTCTTTTTATCGATTTCCTTGGGAGATGACTAAAATAACTCTTGCTCTATAAGAAATTAATGGCCAATCTATGAGGAAAATATATATAATCTGGATACATGCATTATTTCTCAGCATACTGATTAGCTTAACGTATCACCTTAGAACCCAACCGAAAATACAAAGGAACTTATAGTTAGGAAAGCGAGCATTTTATACGCATTAATCACCGAAATCATAACCTCTTTGCAAATCTGGAAAAAAATAGTTAAAATACGTAACCTGCCATGACCTATATTATTCTCATGTCAAGGGACGAAAGGAACACCTACTCACACACATAAATGATTGGATGTACAACTGAATCGAATCTATGAATACAATTAACTTCTAAGGCATTGTTTCTTTTGTGATGCAAAGCCGTGTGTGCTCGAGCTGGCAATGAGTTGATTTGCATCACAAGCGCACATGAGGTCTTGTACAGAATCGATGACCGGTCTTGTTCGCTTGCTCTGAAATGCAGAATCTACGTAAGTAGGTCTGCTTCTTATTGGATAACTGAAGACAACATTCCACATGTACAACTTCAGAAACACCTATTATGAAACTGATCACTTGATACAAGTATACAACTCAATATCAAGAACATTATGCAAACAATCTGAGGCTGGGTACACACACAAAAAGGCCTTCTGTTAACACAGCCAAAATTTGGTACTCCTATTAAGAATACACGCATGGAAACTGACAACGAATTTGAATGTGTGCGAGTTAGAGAGGAATGAATGGGCGATGGACTCACCATCACGGCGTAGTTGCATAGGCTAAGCACCGCGGCGCAGCGCCAGTGGTCGACGAGAACGGGCATCCCTTCAGCGGCTGCTCCGTCAGCAGCCGGCGCGGGCGCGGCCGCGAGGTTGGATGTGATGAGTACTGGACAACGGCGCCGTCGCCGACGCACTGCGTGGGCCCCAGACCGACTGCAGCGCCTCCCGTCTCCTTACGACCTGCATCTCCACCCTCACCTCGACCCCGTCCTCCGCGGGCTTCACATCGATGTAGACGGCGTCGTAGGGCGTAGTCAGCGCAACCATGAGCTCGTCGGCGCGGGAGGCGGCGGGGAGGTCGGCGTGATGGCAGATGGAAGACGCGAAAGTCTCGAGAGGAGGCCGAGGGTCGAGGAGAAGGGGGAGGTAGGGACGAGGAGGAGGTTGCGTGAGTGCGAGGAAAAGAAAGAAGCACACGCAATATTTCCTCTGCATCGCTATCACAACCGGCGTATCTGGAGGCGGCCGCATCTGGTGGACCAACTGAAAGTCTGAGACAAGACCTACGCTGCCCAATCGATGCTCGTTTTTCCTTTTGTTGTAGAAATCTGACGTGGCATGGTCGAGGAGGCGCCCCTTCTGCACACGTTAATGTTTTCCGATGCAAGTTCCCTTTTTCTACAGAATGTATAAATGTTGAGCAATTTTAAGATGCTCCAAAACCATTCGGGACTGGTCATTCCTTTTGATCCAACAGTTTAGATTGATCGTGGTGATCTACTATCTCCTAGGAGGTAATAAGGCACCCATAACTCTTAAATAGGTATCATTGCCTTTATTTTATATTCGAATATTAGTTGACAATATGGAAGCATATTGCTATGTCTTCATGCCATAATTATTAGTAACCTTCGCGTTACACAAAAAATTGCAGGTTCTGTTCTTTGCTTTCTTGGAGCATTGGACAATTCGCTTGTGCACTCATTGGCCAAGTCTTCCTAGTGATTGGATAGCATTTGTCTTAAGAGATTAACAATTTGGGTGGATGAGCATAACCGAAACTATAGCGAAGCTTCATTGCCTCCATTCCATTCTCTGTCTTGTTACTTTATATATATGGTCAAGGTAGCAGACCTCCCTTATTGTTGTTGGTTCAATGCAACGATGTTTGTTTAGCCTTTTCTGAACCGCCTAATGCTAAGACACATTTCATACAATATCAGTGTGTGATGATTCTCTGTTCATGGAGTTGATCAATCTGCGCCGCTACCATCAGGTTTATGTTCTGGCAAAGTACTGATCCTGTGGTAACCAACTGCCATCTGGTGTGGATTGCGTATAAGCTGAGGTCGCACTGGCATCCTTCAGTGTTCTAGGTAATGATTAAGCATCTGTATTTGCTCCTGAGTTTTCTTCCCTTGTACATTTTTCTGACCTTAAGTTCATTACTCCCTGCAGAACAATTACAACCAACAGTGAATTTTATAGTTGGCATTCAGGGCATAGCTCCTCTATCCGGATAATAACAGCAAAGGAAACCTTTGTCCTGATATTCTGAGTGAGCCGAGCCTTGGAGTCATGAAGTGACCATTTAAAAAGTTAGTAGGCCAATCTTCCTTTTCTGTTTGTTCTTTTTTACTAATAAAGCTCGAAAGTGGTAAAGTATCTCCACTTGTGTACTGAAAGTCCTGAGTTCAAGACAGCCTCTTTGCAGAAAGAAGCAAGGGAAATGTGTCTATAAACTCCCTTCCCCCCAGAGTCCACAGTGTGTGTGAGCTTTCAGCATTTGGGTACGCCCTTACTAAAGCTCAAAATTGACAATGCGCCGAGTGTCAGAAGTGGTAAGCACATGTTTACAGAGCTCACATTACTTGTGGTGTGATCGTTCAGGGGTATGACACATTGACACTAACTCGTTTTGGTGTGATCGTCCAGGTGTTCCTCTCAATTTGCTCCCAGTTGACGAACCCATACCCCAAGGATGTTTTCAAGTCCTAGCACCAAGATGGGGTCTGATGGAAATGGACCGCCAACGGTTGCTACTCCGCATCGAGCCCCCACTTCATTCAGTTTATTGGCAGAACTAAGCCCTGTCTTCCTTGAGCTGATCTGGCATGTCACAACAAATGTGCATGATTTAAGCTTTCGAGTCAAAACTTATGCAATTTCCATGCAAGCGGCCCAAGAGTTACTTACTGCCAAGACTCCACAAGCTTGCTCCATTCACAGCTTGTTTCTCACGAATTAATCCTCTGTTTTTTAGTTTTCCCAAGCCTATGTGCCTCTAGTATAAGTATCCCCACATGTTCGTTGTGAAAGGGAATGAGAATTCTGAATTTGAGTTTGTAGGCAGTCGGTGGGATTGTGTGTTTGGGTGCTGTGCTGCAAGCAATAGATTCCGTCGAGTGTTAGCCCTTGTGCGTGGATCGAAGGGCTTGTCCTTAATAATCCATATAGGATTCTTTTGGTTCCTTTTTGTGATTCTATCAAAATTCCACAAGTACCATGGTTTGGTCTGCCTTGTTGCAAACCAAACTAGTTATCTGCAGGCTGCAGCAGTAAATCTGAGAGTGGTTCCTGCTGTTGTGTGCTACTTGAGAGAAATTAGTTGTTGCTGCCTTGAAAGATCGGTCGCAATGGTGCCCGACATCAGGGCTAAACTCTTAGCCATCTTCTGATGCACCGCCGACATAGAAGGCCTGACATATGCAATGTTGGTTTGTGGATGGGGGCCGTCGGAGAGGAAGGCTGGATGGCGCGGCGAGAAGACAGTGGTGATCGCGCCCTATGCCCATGACATGACGGTCGCGGTGTTGTGCCGTCCATTCCCATTTTTCATCTTTTCTATTTTGCTTACCGTTGTGTTTTCTTTCACTTTGAGAAGGGGGAGAGATGAAGCCATCAGAGGACACCAAGTAATCCTCACAAGAACATCACTCAACTCAACTCTCATTACTTCCATCTCATATCCGTAGCACGATAATAACAGTTTATAACAGGCACACACACAAACACACACACTTTGCCACGACTTGCAACTCAACAAGACTTTTGCGAGTCCATTGCCATTTCCCCTGAAACCAAACCCCGTACGCACACACCGGCGCACCGGCACCATCACGACCTCCTCAAATCAACCACGTACGATGCGTTCATTGATGAACCCTAGCTAGTGGAAGTGCGCTCTCTTGCTCTTGACGGGGCCTCTGGGGATCTTGTCCAGCACGTTGGCGTCCACCTTCCTGTAGAACTTCTTGAGGTCCTCGCCGCCCTTGGCCACCAGGTGGTCCACCTCCGTCCCGTACCTCTCGTACAGCACCGGCAACGTCAGAGCGCACAAGAACCCTGCAGCACAATGAACAACATGTTTTTTGTTGTCGATCATCATGTCTTTTTTTTGTTGTTGTTGATCAAAATTCGGGGATGCTTACCAACGTAGACCAGAGTCGTGAAGCTGCAGTTGTCCCCGATCACCGCCACCACCCACAGAGATCCAATCACCTTTCATGGAGGAAAAGAACATATGGCCATATAGGAGGTGATCAGCTACTTGGCTAAGCCGAAGGAAATAGCCGGCACTGTGAGATGATGCATGGGGCACGTGCAAACAAGGGAGAAGAAAGTATATATGGTACCGAGAGGAACTTCTTGAGGTCCTTGCCGCAGGCGATGTCGTAGAGCACCGCCACGGAGCGCTCCAGCTTGCGGTGCACCGCCATGGCGGCCTCCCTGAAGGCATGCTCCGACACGATCACCTCCGGGACGCGCGGTGGCGCCCTGTCGAAGAGCGGCGCGGTGACCGACCAGAGGAAGAGGAGGAGCATGCCGAGCAGCGCGGCGTGGCAGAGCAGCGTCACGAAGTTGTACTCGGCCACGTCGAACAGGAACCACACCGCCGTCGCCCCCGCCAGCATGCCCGCTGACAGGTTCCGGTCCCGCCACAGCAGCACGTCCGCCACTGCCACCACATTGCCGACGTTCAGATATCACAGGTAGGTAGACGGTGCGTGCAGTTTCCAGAGGAAAAGAAACAAAAAAAAAATAATAATGATCGGTGGAGCGCCGCACCTTTCCGGCCGCCGAGGAACCTGTGCACCGGCCGCTGCCGGCGGAAGACGCTGACGTTGGGCGCGCGGCGGCCTTCGTCGTCGGACTCGGAGTCGCTGCGGACGTGAGGAACCGTCGCTCTCTGAGTCGTCGCCATCGCTGCCGTTCTCTCGTGGCGTGTTGTGCAGGTGTGATCTGGTGAGCGCGCTGGGCATGCAGGTCACAAAAGTTTCTCAGCTTATAAGCACTGCCATGCCGGAAAGAGCATGGGAGGTCGATCAGTCCGGGAAGGAAGGGATAGCTTTGAGCCGGGGGCACACGGGGGTTGGAGGGATGCCGGGGCAAGTCTTTTGCTTCCGGCAGAGGTTTGCCGGGGACCGGGGAGATGCCCTTGCTGGAGCCTCCAAGACTCGGGAGCCAGCCAACTCTCTCACGGTAAAAGATTTGTGCATGCTTTTTAAAACAGTGTCTTGCGTCTGCATCTTGTTGGTTGCTACGTGCGTCCGTGAGTGCAGCTCCGTCAAAGCATTTCTACTTTGCTTGGACGAGGGGGGTTCCCCCTGCATCGCCTGCCTCGAGCATTTCTACCAACGGCATTGGGTTCAGAGTTCAGACTGTTCGTAAAAAGCTTTGTTCTTCGGTTATAACCACTACGAGGCTTATCCACGGCGTGCACGATTGCCAAATTCACCAGGCATTCAAATGACGCAACACCGTCCTCTCTACCTTTTTTTTTGACTGCCACCGTCGTCTCTACCTGATAACTAACTGAATGCCCGTGTGTTGCCACAGTTACGAAAGAATTAATTCAGATAAATATGCCAATACTTGAAAAAAATGTAATGGTCTTAGGCTTTGAAATATGTTTCTGATGAGTAAGAATAATTTGTTATACTTGGTTTTCTGCACCTTTGACTTCATCATGTTCCATCTCGTGTGACGCATTTTTGTAGGAATTTCCTCTTTCATCTCAAATTAAAACCCTCATTTTTTTGCTTCTTTTCCTTCTGTAAAAACTATTTACGAAATTGTTTTAAGACAAACAGAAAAATAGCAAAAGGAAAAAAAAAGGGAGTGAGGGAGCAGCCCAGCCTATCAAGTGTAGCCACTGATACATCGTCCCTATTGTATCTACCTTTTCAAATACTTTTGCTCTTTTTTTAACTCTAATTTGCATAATTTGGATGAAATTAACCCGCACTGACGATGTTTTCAGCAAAATTACTATAGTCTTGTTTTTGTGTAGAAATAAAAGTTCTTGTAACCAGACGAAACTTTGCGGAGATTTTTTTTATTGAATAAAAAATATACTGAAATGAAGATCCACTAGAGGGGGCCCACCAATTGCTCAAAAGGCAACAGGGCGCACCTACCCCGCAGGGCACGCCCTGATGCCTCTTGGATCCCATAGGCGGCCGTCTGACCTAATTTCAAGCCTATAAACTCAGTTTTTCCGGAAAAAAAATAGAGGAGTGTCATCGCGTTTTAGATATGGATCCGCCGCCACCTCTGGGAGGGCTGTTCTGGAGTCCATTCGGAGCTCCGGAGAGGGGAATTTGTTGTCATCGTCATCGTCATCATCAACCCTTCTTCATCAATAATTCCATGATGCTCACCACCAGGAGCGAGTAATTCCTTCGTAGGCTTGCTGGGCGGTAATGGAGTTGGATGTGATTTATCATGTAATTGAGTCAATTTGTTACGGCTTGATCCCTAGTATCCACTATGTTCTGAGATTGATGTTGCTATGACTTTGCTATGATTAATGTTTGTCATTAGGGTCCGAGTGCCAGGATTTCAGATCTGAATCCTCTGTGTTTCATGAATATATTTGAGCTCTTGATCCTATTTGCTATTTGTATGCATTTATTATTGTTCTGATCCGTAGACCCCAAGGTGACAATAATTTGGATACTCTCCGGGGATGACTGTAATTCAAGGAGCACATGTATTCATCATGTGTTAACGCTTTGTTCTGGTTCTCTATTAAAAGGATGCCTTAATATCCCTCAGATTTTCTTATGGACCCCACTGCCACGGGAGGATAGGACAACGATGTCATGCAAGTTATTATCATAAGCACGTATGACTATATACATAATATATGCCTACATTGAATTGATGAATTGGAGCTATTGTGTATTGCTCTAGGCTGTGACTGTCACATGATGAATGTCATCCAACACAAATATCTATCGCTGATCCAATGCCGATGCTTTGCTCATATTGATCTTTGCTAAGTAACTACTATTGTTGCCGTTGTTACAATCAGTACAAGACTGCTACTGTTACTGTCATTGCTATCATTGCTACTGTTACCGTTACTATCAAAATTATCATACTACTGTGCTACTAAATACTTTTCTGCAGAAATATTATTCTTCATGTGTGGTTGAATTGACAACTCAACTGCTAATTAAGACTCATAAATATTCTTTGGCTCTCCTTGTGTCGAATCAATAAATTTGAGTGAAATACTACCCTCCAAGACTGTCGCGATCCCCTATACTTGTTGTTTATCACCCACCTCCCATCCGGCCAGTGTCGGCCTTCTCCCAGCCCAAACCGGCCCAAGGCCCAACCGGTGCAAACCCTAGAGCCCATCCCAGCTGTCCCCTCCTAACTCTTACCGCCACGAACGGTGGCCCTTCTCCTTTTGCACTTAGACCCCCACCGCTGGCTCTTTTCTTCCAATCGGGTCCCTCCCCCTCTCACTCTCTCTTCCTTCCTTTCCGACGCCACCATCTCCCTCTATTGTGTCGTCGGCCAAAGCAAGTCGAGCACGCCGGATCCTCCATGCGAACCACCCGCTCGAGGTCCTCTCTAGCCATCGTTCTGCTTCGTCCCCATCGCTCCCAGTCCGAAGCCAGCCTGCCGACCTCGTCACCAGCTAGCCGGCCACGGGCCCTATTTGTCCATGATGGCAGTGTCGCTCTCGCTGACCTGCGGGAGCCCGTCGTCCCTCCTCCGCGATCCCCTGCCTGCTCACAGTGCCGGCCGCCTCACCTCCAATTCCGATTCCCGTGAAAGGGTGCCCCGGCTTGAGCACGCGGCCACCGTTCGGCTCTTGGCCCCGCGCGCGGTCCTGGCGAGGACCATGCCTGATGTGGTCGGCATGCGCGGAGTAGGCTGGGCGCGACGCTTGCGTAGCAAGGGAGAACGGCGAGCGCGCACGGAGAAGGCCGATGGCGGTGCAGCTGTGGAGACAGATGATGGTCCTGTGGCACGGTTTCCTAGTGGGGCGGTAGAATGTTTCTCCATCCGACGGAGGCGCCACAACCCCTTCCGACGGAGGCGTGGGGTCCATCCAGTAGCGGCGCAAGAGCTCCTTCCGCCGAAGAGGGATTGACCCGAGCGGGAGGTTGAGAAGGAAATAAATGAACCGTTCAGTTTGACTTAGCGGTGGCAGACCATGTAAAACATCCGAACCATCAGGGGAAAATTTGGAAAGAAAATGTTGGAACGAAAACAATGAACCTACCTCAAGCAATTTAATAGTAAAGATAATCACTAATTAATGGCAAAAGACTATACTGCCCTTAATGAGTTTTGGGTTGGGGGTTGTACAAGAGCAGACCTCATATCATAACCGGTTTACACTAAACCTTTGGTGTTGGGTTAGATTGCTACAGAATATACACCAAAATCCAACAACTAACATTGTAAAGATTTGAAAGTGTTGTTTACTATTGGACCATTGCAGATTCGCATTTTTTTACCCCCTTTCACACAGCGGTGAGGCGGGTTTGCATGTCAACCAATGTTTGTGAGATACACAGTTGTTTTAGTTGGAACCTTGCTTCTGTTCGCCTGTCTATCATTGTCTTCCCGTGGTCCATATGTCGGCGACCCATTGGCCACCTTGAAGTCAACAAAACCCTAGAATCGATTTTCCTTAAAATAAGGCATATTCGTACAACAAAATTCGAACTAAACATAAATCTAAACTACTCCCCGACCTCGACGTCATTTGGGAACGAGGACGTGTGTTGTACCAGCCTTGCGAGCGGCCGCCTTGGCCCACCTATTCACCATGCCTTCCGGCGCCCAGTGATGCGCCTCCATCGCTGCTGTACAATGAGGTTAACAGCGGAACCCACCCGCCTGCATCATCCCCCAACTGTAACAATGCCAATTTTAACGAGCGGGTCCGAAAATAAAAAGTCAAGTAGCCAGCAATCATGGGTAACAAATTATTCGACATGCTTGTACAGAGAGACCAACATCGGGGACCTACCAGCTAGACCATGCACGGCTGTATGGAGCAACATTAACAAGGTCAAAATAGCGGGCATGACTGAAAAAAAAGTCAAACTGGGCACATGTTTCTTGTTCAGAGATGCTGGCATCGGGTACCCAGTAGTCATACCATGCACGATTGCATGGAGCAACGTTAACAAGCTCAAAACAGCGGGCGTGATAGAAAAAAAGTCCAATAGAGTACAAGTTTCTTGTACAGAGAGGCTGGCATCGGGACCCGGCAGTCAGACCATACACAGCTGCATCAAGCAACGTTAACAAGGTCTAAACAACAGGTGCGATAAAAAAAAGTTTGACAGACAGACACACTCACACACATCGCGGCATCAGAAGTTTTGAAAGACTGCGAGGTATCAATCAGAGTTAAAACGTTCAAGGGACCGAGCATCTATCACGTTTTTTTTTTCTAATCCGTGGCCAAACAAAATAAATGCATTTCCATCTACCACGATAAAATGACCAAAGTCGTGTGACCATTTCATCACCGATGGCTACTTTTTTTTGGCCCACTAAAAAATAAGGGTGGGCATAGCCCATTACGGGTTTGCTTCGGGCGGCGAGAGGCAGTAGTGCCGCTTAGAGCGATGTATAGGATTTACGTTCACTTGTCTCGATCTTTTACGATCGGCAATCAATATATAGACACGAATCATATAGAATTATAAACATAATATAGATACGAATCACATAAATTTATAGGTAAAAAGATATGAACAGGAATTAGAGGAAAGAATAAGTAACAAAATATGAATAAATAGGAATTTGTATCGATCTTTTCCGATCGTCAATCGATATATAGAACCGAATCATAGAGAATTATAAGTAAAGAAATATATACACGAATCAGATAAAATTGATAAATGAAGAATGTAAATAGAAATCTGAGAGGAGTAAGTATAAAAAATATAAATAAACTGGAATAAAAAAAGAAAGAAAGGATAAAAAAATGACGGTCCTACTTCTCCCCACTTGTAATTGGGCTAGGGGCCGACACGGCCGGGCCCGGAAGCCTGCTCCCCTCATGTAATTGGGCTAGGGGCCGACACGACCGAAGCCTACTCCCCTCATGTAATTGGGCTGTGGGCCGACACGACCGGGCCAGCAGTGACTGTCAATTGCCCCCTCAGCATCTGGGTTACAAGTGGGCTATTCTACGCAGGCCTAGAATAGGTTTCCCCTCAAGTTAGGGTTTAGGTTTCCTCTCGGCGGCGGCGATCTGCGATCGCCTCCCCCGTAGAGAACTCGACTCCCCCACCCTCCTTCCACGACGCCTTCGACGGGGGGGAGGGGGGGGGCTCTCCCAGGCGGCGAGGACGACCGGGGGGGGGGGACTGGGGCTGTACCGCTCGCGGAAAACAGATCTCGGGCGAGAGATCCAATGAATAGCGTGTCTTCAAGCATGGGCCAGTCGGCGGCCGAGCTGGAGGCGATGATGGCTGAATTGGGCCTGAAAGAGGATGATCTTCAGGATGTGGTAGTAGAAGATGATGAGCTACCTGATGAAGCAACACGCTGGATGGCCGTTGCCCGCGTGCACACACCAAAACCGTACAGCCAGTATTGGTTCTACAGAACCATGAGGGCAGCCTGGGATCTAGCGCAGGAGGTAAAGATCAGGCCACTGGAAGAAAATTTGTATACGCTGCAATTCTCATGCCTAGGTGACTGGGAGAGAGTTATGGAAGAAGGGCCCTGGAACTTCAAGGGGAAGGCAGTGGTTCTGGCTCATTACGACGGATTTACAAGACCTTCCTCCATAGAATTGAAGAAGATAGATATATGGATGCAAATCCATGACTTTCCAGATGGCTTCTTCTCAAAGGTCAAGGCACTGTCAGCAACAGTTGGTGAGTTCATCTATGCGGAGCCCAAATCACAAGATTTTGAGGGGAACTTTGTTCGGGTCCGGGTAAGGATTGACGTGACAAAACCTCTGAGGAACGCTGTGTCTCTGGTGGTGAAACAGAAGCGAGAGATCTTTAGGGTCAAGTATGAGAGTACCAGATTGGTGTGCCGTGTGCGGCAACCTCGGGCACCTGTTTAAGGAATGTGGGGATGGAGTTCACCCCCCAAAGACACATGTTTTCAAGGACCTGCGAGCTGAATGGTTTAGAGGACCTGGGAGAGGACCGGGTGAAGGCAAGGGGGCGAACAGAGGCAGAGGCCGTGTCCGCTCCGGGCGAGGTCCGGGCCGAGGTGGATCACAGCGTAACCAGCAAGATAACTCTGAGGATCTTTACCAGGAGAGGTACCATTGGAGTTAGCAGACGGAAATGACAGACATGATCGTTGACGCAAGAGGGGAAGCAGATGGGAATAGGAAGAGGGGGCCCGGTCGTGGTACTGAGCCACCAACGCCAGTCCCGGATGTTACTCATATGATGTCAGGTACAGAGGATGATCTCCTTGCAATTGTTGCTAGACCGGTGGCCCAGAGCCCTTCCAAGCATGAACCCAAGAGGAACAAGCTGACACCTCAAGGGCAGGAGAGATCGAATGTGATGACAGTGGTTACAAACATAAACAATGATGCGCATTTGGCGGGCCTCCCCGGGGGGTCGCGCCACGCGCAATGAGTCTCCTGGTGTGGAACTGTCGTGGGGCTGGCAAACCCGCGACAGTTCAAGAGCTTCGTAATATGACGAAGCAATTTGCCCCCTCTATAGTATGTATTTTAGAGACTCAAATAGAGGGATCCCGAGTGGAGAGTTTAGCTAATACGCTAGGTTTCAATAAATGCTATGCTGTAAGCAGTTCTGGTAGGTGTGGAGGTCTTGGTATATTTTGGAACGATATAATAAAAGTTGAAGTTATTGGTTATTCTGAGTATCATATCGATGTGATAGTGGATGATTTTGGTGACACAAAGAGCAGAGTGACATTTGTGTATGGTGAAGCGCAGGTGCCAGAAAGATATAAGACATGGGATATGCTCACCGGAATTGCAGCGCGGAGCATCCTTCCATGGGCAGTGATTGGTGACTTCAATGAAGTTTTGCATGCACATGAACACGACGGGGTTGGTCAACGCAGCCAGGCCCAGATGGATGCTTTCAGAGATGCGATTGATACATGCGGCCTTGTGGACATTGGGTATACTGGAAATAGCTGGACCTTTGAAAAAAAGGTAACCGGTGGCACGTTTACGAGAGTCCGTTTGGATAGGTGCGTCGCAACGCCGGATTGGATGTTGGCATTCCCTCAGGCAGAGTTGGAACACAAGGTAGCAGCTTCATCGGATCATGCACCTTTGCTCTTGCGACTTGACCATGTGCATGCATGCAGGAAGGGGCCCAAGCCCTTTAAATACGAACTCGCATGGGAACGCCACCCGGACCTGGTCGGGGTTGTGGAGACAGGCTGGAAAGATAAACCAGTCGAGAGTGTGGCGGGAATCCAAGGCAAGCTATCGCTGCTGTCGGGCGATTTGTCTGCATGGGAACGCAATCATTTCGGCAGTGTCAAACGGGAGATCAGCGAACTGAAAAAGCAGCCGGATATTTTACTTTCAGATCCGAGCAGATATGCCCCAACGCACTTGGAAACAAAGATAACTGACAGGCTGGTTGAATTATATCACCGAGAGGAAATTTTATGGCGTCAAAGAGCAAGGTTAGATTGGCTGGTACACGGTGATAAAAACACTTATTTCTTTCATCTCCGGGCGAGTAGGAGGCGCAGGAAAAACCAGATAAAATCCCTTCAACTTCCAGATGGCAGAATAACGCATGATAAGCGGGAGTTGGAAGAGGCCGCTACTGCCTTCTATGACAACCTGTACAGCTCAGAGGGGGTGCAGAATATGGACCATGTCCTGGATACGGTCCCGCGCAAGGTAACTAACGAGATGAACGAAACACTAAATGCTCCGTACACCCAGGAGGAAGTGAAGAGGGCCCTTTTCCAGATGTTTCCGTTAAAGGCACCGGGCCCGGACGGTTTCCCGGCACACTTCTTTCAGCGGCAATGGGAAATCTGTGGAGAAGAAGTAACGAAGGCAGTGATATTAATAGTGGAAGGAAAGGAATCGGCAGAGTGCATTAATGACACCCTTTTGGTCCTAATCCCAAAGGTAAAGAACCCGACACTTGTGTCACAGTTTCGGCCAATAAGTCTGTGTAATGTTCTCTACAAAATTGCATCCAAGGTCATATCCAACCGTCTGAAGGTAACCTTACCAGATATCATATCAGAGGAACAGTCTGCCTTTGTCCCTGGCAGGTTGATTACTGACAACATTATCACAGCATATGAATGTCTGCACTTTATGAAGAGGAATAGAGCTAAGAAAAATCAACATGGTGCCTTGAAGTTGGATATGATGAAGGCTTATGACCGAGTCGAGTGGTCTTATCTGCAATCCATCATGCTGAAATTGGGCTTCTCGGCAAGGTGGGTAGATATTGTAATGGGGATGATCACATCTGTCAGTTTTTCTGTGATGTTCAATGGGAAGAGGCTTCAACCGTTCAAATCCACCCGTGGCATCCGACAAGGGGACCCAATCTCTCCTTACTTGTTTTTGTTGGCAGCAGAGGGCCTTTCGTGCCTGATTAAATCAAGACAACAGTCATCAAACCTTGGTGGGATACAAGTGGCTTCTTCTGCGCCACCCGTTAACCACTTACTCTTCGGAGATGACAGCCTGCTGTTCTTCAAAGCAAATGTAGAGGGAGCATCGGAGGTGCACCAACTGTTGGATACTTACTGTCAAGCAACGGGGCAAAGAATTAATTTTGAAAAATCGTCAATATTCTTTAGCAAAGGGGTCGCGGAAAGTGTTCGAGCAGAAATAAAAGGGCAATTGCATGTGCCCAATAAGACACTTAATGAGAAATATCTTGGAATGCCATCGGATGTGGGCTCATCTCGGAATGGGGCATTCAAATATCTCAAGGACCGTCTGTGGAATAAAATCCAAGGGTGGATCGAGAAAACAATGTCCACGGCGGGGAAAGAAGTTCTGGTCAAGTCTGTTGCGTAGGCCGTCCCAGTTTTCTCAATGTCGTGTTTCAAGCTGCTGAGGGGGCTATGTGAACACTTGAACATGCTAGTCCGCAAATTCTGGTGGGGGAGTAGAGATGGCAAGCGTAAGCCAAATTGGGTTTCCTGGAAGGATATGACCCAACCCAAAGACATGGGAGGACTGGGATTTAAGGATTTTGAGTTGTTTAACTTAGCCTTGCTCGCTAGACAGGCATGGCGAATTTTGCAAAATCCAGACTCATTGAGCTCACGAATTCTGAAAGGAATTTACTTCCCAAATACAACATTCTTGAAGCCAACATCGGTAGCCATCCGAGCCAAATCTGGAGGGCAATTGTTGAAGGGAGAGATATATTAAAACAAGGTTTGATTAGAAGGATAGGTAATGGTGCAAGTACTAATATCTGGAACGATAATTGGATCCCAAGAGAGGAATTTATGAGACCTTATGGAAGTAGATTGGCAAACCCCCCGGCAAATGTTTCTGAACTAATTGATAGCACGGCGGCGTGCTGGAACATCCAGCGGATCAGAGAAGTCCTCCTGCCTATAGATATTCCTCATGTTCTTAGCATCCCTTTATGCACTATGAATCTCTTAGATTGCTGGTGCTGGAACTTTGAGAAGAATGGCGTCTTATCTGTACGCTCTGCGTATAATATGCTGGTAGCAACAAAGCAAAGAAGAGAAGCTTGGTTAGAAGGAACAACAGGGACTTCGAATATACATCAAGAAAAGAGCTCTTGGAAATCAATATGGCATGTCAGCGTTCCTGCAAAAATAAGGATGTTCCTCTGGAGACTTGCCAGGCACTCATTGTTGGAAATATGCCCTAGAGGCAATAATAAAAGTATTATTATTATATTTCCTTGTTCATGATAATTGTCTTTATTCATGCTATAATTGTGTTATCCGGAAATCGTAATACATGTGTGAATAATAGACACCAACATGTCCCTAGTAAGCCTCTAGTTGACTAGCTCGTTGATCAACAGATAGTCATGGTTTCCTGACTATGGACATTGGATGTCATTGATAACGAGATCACATCATTAGGAGAATGATGTGATGGACAAGACCCAATCCTAAACATAGCATAAGATCGTATAGTTCGTTTGCTAGAGTTTTTCCAATGTCAAGTATCTTTTCCTTAGACCATGAGATCGTGTAACTCCCGGATACCGTAGGAGTGCTTTGGGTATACCAAACGTCACAACGTAACTGGGTGACTATAAAGGTAGACTACGGGTATCTCCAAAAGTGTCTGTTGGGTTGACACGGATCAAGACTGGGATTTGTCACTCTGTATGACGGAGAGGTATCACTGGGCCCACTCGGTAATGCATCATCATTATGAGCTCAAAGTGACCAAGTGTCTGGTCACGGGATCATGCATTACAGTACGAGTAAAGTGACTTGCCGGTAACGAGATTGAACGAGGTATTGGGATACCGACGATCGAATCTCGGGCAAGTAACATATCGATTGACAAAGGGAATTGTATACGGGGTTGCTTGAATCCTCGACATCGTGGTTCATCCGATGAGATCATTGTGGAGCATGTGGGAGCCAACATGGGTATCCAGATCCCGCTGTTGGTTATTGACCGGAAAGTCATCTCGGTCATGTCTGCATGTCTCCCGAACCCGTAGGGTCTACACACTTAAGGTTCGGTGACGCTAGGGTTGTAGGGATATGTATATGCAGTAACCCGAATGTTGTTCGGAGTCCCGGATGAGATCTCGGACGTCATGAGGAGTTCCGGAATGGTCCGGAGGTAAAGAATTATATATAGGAAGTGCTATTTCGGCCATCGGGACAAGTTTCGGGGTTATCGGTATTGTACCGGGACCACCGGAAGGGTCCCGGGGGTCCACCGGGTGGGGCCACCTGCCCCGGGGAGCCACGTGGGCTGTAGGGGGTGCGCCTTGGCCTACATGGGCCAAGGGCACCAGCCCCAAGAGGCCTATGCGCCTAGGGTTCACAAAAGGGAAGAGTCCCACTAGTGGAAGGCACCTCCTAGGTGCCTTGGGGGGGGAGGGAAACCTCCCTTGGCCGCCGCCCCCCTAGGAGATTGGATCTCCTAGGCCGGCGCCCTCCCCCCTTGGCCCTCCTATATATAGTGGGGAAGGAGGGCTTTTCATCCACGCCTTTGGTTGCCTCCTTCTCCCTCTCCAACACCTCCTCCTCCTCCATAGTGCTTGGCGAAGCCCTGACGGAGTACTGCAGCTCCACCATCACCACGCCGTCGTGTTGCTACTGGAGCCATCTTCCTCAACCTCTCCTTCCCTCTTGCTGGATCAAGAAGAAGGAGACGTTACGCTGACCGTACGTGTGTTGAACGCTGAGGTGCCGTCCGTTCGGTGCTAGGATCTCCGGTGATTTGGATCACGTCGTGTTCGACTACCTCATCCCCGTTCTTTGAATGCTTCCGCTCGCGATCTACAAAGGTATGTAGATGCATCCGATCACTCGTTGCTAGATGAACTCATAGATGGATCTTTGTGAAACCGTAGGAAATTTTTTGTTTTCTGCAACGTTCCCCAACACTCATTACCCACGGAAGATGTCAGAGAACACCGAAACATGGCAACTTCAAGCTCATGTGGTTTGTGCGGTGCACAAGATTCTTGGAGGCACTCGCTTCTTGACTGCTCTATGTCTAGATGCATATGGGCACTCGCGGATGCGGAACTAGCGGATCAACTGAGGGAATCAGGCGAGTTGAGCGCCAAACAGTGGCTTTTTTCATTAACACGATCATTACCGCATGAAGTCTTTGTAAAACTGGCAGTAACACTTTGGGCAACGTGGACAGCAAGGAGAAAGGCAATTCACGAAGGCATCTTCCAGAGTCCTCATGCAACACACGCATTCATCAACCGCTACCTGGTTGATCTGGAAATAGTCAAGGAAAACAACCATGCAACGCCAGTATATGCGACAACCAGAACAGCAGTAAGGGGCAATGTAAGGCCAAAGGCTCCGCCGGCAGGTTTTGTCAAAATCCACGTCGATGCGGGGGTATCTAAACGCCATGGGAGAGGTGCGGCAGTGGCTGTATGCCATGATGACCGGGGAAACTATATGGGGAGCTCAGCACTGGTGGTTGAAGGAATGCATGATGGGCGATTCTTGAATGTTTGGCATGCAGAGAAGCTTTAGCACTAGCTGAGGATTTATCAGTTCATAATCTGATAGTGGCGTCTGATGCAAGACAAGTGGTCAAAGATATATCCAGCAACAGTATGGGTCTTTATGGCATGGTGATCTCAGAAATCAAGTCTAAAATCTCGAGTTTTAATTGTCAGTTAGTTTTTGAAGGGCGCCGTTCGAACGGAGATGCTCATAGTTTAGCTAAATTTTCGCTTTCCTTAACTAAGGGGCGCCACTTGTGGCTTATTAATCCCCATAATCTCTACTCCTAATGGAGCAGTTGGTAGTCTCGCTTCCAGGTTTTTTTTCGTCTCACCACTTTCGTCCGGTTTTTTTCGTAGGTTAACCGTCGTAGATTTTTTTCATCGCCACCCCACTTCATCGGTTTATTTTCACTTCACCCTCTCACACAATGAAAAAAACTGAACGGATCAGAACTTTCCATACTGACGCAAATTATTTAGTAATGTCTTTATGGAAAAGAATCAATCACAATCAATCTCTAAAGATCAAATCTAAATTAATTAATCTTCATAACGTTTGTTTCCTTCCGAATCACGTCCATAACTTTCCTTCCTTGTTTGGGCAGAAACTGTTTGGTAGCAGAGATTAGGAAGCTTCTTATGAGTGTAGTAATAGGAAGTATTCTTTTTCTTGATGATTCGTTTTCATACTGACGCAAATTATTTAGTAATGTCTTTATTTAAAAGAATCAATCACAATCAATCTCTAAAGATCAAATCTAAATTAATTAATCTTCATAACGTTTGTTTCCTTCCGAATCACGTCCATAACTTTCCTTCCTTGTTTGGGCAGAAACTGTTTGGTAGCAGAGATTAGGAAGCTTCTTATGAGTGTAGTAATAGGAAGTATTCTTTTTCTTGATGATTCGTTTTCATACTGACGCAAATTATTTAGTAATGTCTTTATTTAAAAGAATCAATCACAATCAATCTCTAAAGATCAAATCTAAATTAATTAATCTTCATAACGTTTGTTTCCTTCCGAATCACGTCCATAACTTTCCTTCCTTATTTGGGCAGAAACTGTTTGGTAGCAGAGATTAGGAAGCTTCCTATGAGTGTAGTAATAGGAAGTATTCTTTTTCTTGATGATTTGTTTCCATGCATGATGATAGTAAATTAGGCCAACATTCACCACTATTTATCAACGTCATCAATCATATCCATTCCTACCAGTTCTAAGGGAATCTGCTCGCTATGTCTTTTTTAAGGGGATCCGCTCGCTAAGTCGTCGTCGCACGTTATTTTCACAAGCAATTCCCCTAAAAAAGGCGTGGGTATTGGTAGTTGAACGCCCGCTAGGTTTTCCGCCTGTCCCATCCTCGCGTTGTGCCGCCGCCACCCGCCGAATTTCCAGCCGCCCGAGCCCGTTAACTTCGCCAGCCATCGGGTCGACTGCCCCCGCCCCAAACCGCCATCCCCGAGCACTAGCTGTCGCCGCGTTGCCGCCCCAAGCTCCACGCCACCGGGAACGAATCAAGCACCGTCCCGACACCGCCGTCGCCGGCCCAGCACCTCCAGCCTTGCATGGACAGCTTCAATGTGCAGTCTCCCTTGCTGCCTCACCTTCTGCCAGCGCATGCAGCGGCGGGGTTGGACGCGTGCGTGCTTGCTAGCTTGCTCTCCGTGCGTACGTACTTGCTCTGCGTGCGTCGCACCGGCCAATGCGCATGATGCGTGTGTGCCTGCTTTTCTGTATGTGTATGCCAGCGTGATGCGTGTGTGCGTTGCTGTGTGTGTATGATATAGATGGCCCGAGTGTGTGCATGTTGTGCTCTGCTCTCTGCTGATCTATGTGTTGGTGCTCTTGCTATATGTTCATGCCATACAAATGAAATTTCTGTTAATCTTCTGACATGTTGAGTTGGTTCTCTCTGTCTTCTGAGGGGGTGAATGCAAAGCAGTCTATTAAGCCAGACACTATTGCTGAGCTAAATTGACAAAAAAATGTTGGTAGCCATAGTTGTAGTTTAAGTAGTAGCGAGTTGTCTGATATGTATAAAGAGCCCGTTACAACTGAGCCCGTTGCTAAATTGACAAAAAAGGTCGTCAGTGTCACTTGATATGTATGAAAATATTAAATGTATTATTAACATGATTAATATTGAACTCTTAAAGTTAATGTGGCCCACGCACGGGCGTTCTTCTAGTCCCCTAAAAAAAAAATCTGGGTTACAAGTTCGCGCCACCGAACTCGGCGAGCGCTCTGCGAAGCTTCGATTTAATAAACTGGTCGTAATGCTTGTAATGTTCCGAGGTGGGACTATCCCAACTCTCTTACAGGAACAGACTTGTACATGCAGTATTTATTTTTTTAAACCAGTGTCTTGCATTTGCATCTTGTTGGTTGCCACGTGCGTGTCTGTGAGTGCAGCTCCGTGTACTTTGCTTGGGCGAGGGGGGTCCCCATGCATTGCCTGCCAGAGCATTTCCACGTACGGCATTGGGTTCAGAGTTCAGACCGTCGGTAAATGCTTTGTTCTTAAGTTATCTACACCGTGTATGATGCCAAATTCACCAAGCTGCTCCATATGGGTCTTTTCTTTTTTACGGAATTATCAAAGTTTGCAGGAAGTACAAAACATCTCAAACATAATAAAAATTACATTAAGATTTCGAGAGCGCCGAACGACCACTACCGTCGCCAAAACGAGACACTGACACGTCGCTGTCGCCGCTCCCATACCGAAGCCGATTTTATCTTGACGATAAAGGTCTGGAAATCTTCGTGCACGTGCCCCTAAGGACCAACACCTTGAAGCCACAGTTGTCGCCATTGAACAAATAGATCTGAAGCAACTGATATGAAATCTCGTCACATAACGAGAAACCCTAACCTTATCGCCTTAAGAAGACGGTAGGAATCTACGTCAGAGCTTCATCGACTACGTGCAGATGAACAAACTTGAGTAGGATCGGTGCCCGAAAGACAAACTCAAAGAAGAAGCGCGGCAATCCGTCCGAGCACCGCACCAACGAAGACTAAAAATCCTAAACTACTAACGCCAACTCTAGCCGATCCCCCATAAAATAGAGGAGTAAACGGCGGAGTAAACTTTTCGGTCGGACCTAGCCGATCCCTAAATATAACTGAGTATAATTTTGTTTATTCCAACTTATACAATCTAGTTTACATTGCAGCTACTCACTCTGCCCCATAATGTAAGATGTTTTTTGTATAAACAAACATCTTACATTATGGGATAGAGGGAGTACATATTAGAACACATATAGAAAGTAAACATAAATAAGAAGGTTCATGAATATCACGAATAAAGTTTATAAACCGAATTATTCAAATTTAAACACACCAAATAGTTCAAATGTAGCAAATAACATGTGAAAGCATAATTAGGAGGTGCTAGAAAGTTACCACTGATGCTTAATAAGATCTTGTTGGAGCTGAGTATGAACTTGTCAGTTCTGGATCCCGCGGTGCGCTGAAAGGAATGTCAGGATCCTATTCTGAAGCACACCACGAAGGCTCTCTCCACATCTTTCCTAGCCGCTTCTTGACATTGGGCAAAGTGAATATTTTTGTTACCTTTTGGAGTGGAATTGTTTTGAGTAATGTGGCCCATGAGGGATAGATGCAATCCGCAAGGTAGTAACACATTGACTAGTTGTGCCCATTGACTGATAGTTGCAAGGAGTAGCATCTCTTGTAATAAGCCTAGAAAACAGTGATGATCTCGACATCACCTTTAGGTCATTGTTTGGGCCAGGCAAACCAAAGAATGAACGTCATATCCAAAGATCCTTTGTTGCAACTGCCTCAATAATAATCATTGGATTGTTGCAGTGGCCTTTGTACTGATCTTTCCACCCTGCAGGACAATTCTTCCAGGTCCAGTGCATACATTCAAGTGATCCAAGCATCCCTGACCATCCTCTTAATTCACTCTCTGCCATTAGCCTTTCGGTGTCTTCCTCATTGGGTGCCCTCAAGTAATTCGGTCCAAAAACATCGATCACTGCTTTAGTGAACCTTCGAACGGCCTTCAAGATTGTGTCTTCACCAATGCGGACATAGTCGTCAATTGCATCGGTCGAACACACATATGCCAAAACTCGAACAACTGCAATGCATTTCATCTGATGGCGTACACTTATCTCTCTGCATGCATTCCTTCTAAGCTTGAATGAATCATCATATTTCTCAACGGCTTTTGCAATGGTGAGAAGAAGACTTATATGCATCTGAAAGCGCCAGCGAAAGTACTTCTCCGGATAGGTTGGATTTGGATGAAAGTAGTCTCTCATGATCTTGACATGGCCCTCCACTTTATCACGGTTGAGTTGTATGCGGCCAAACTACGATCAGGGCCGGCCCTGGGCCATGCCGAGGAGTGCGACAGCCTAGGCCCAGCCTCAGCAGGGGCCCATTTATCTCTAGAAAAACATTCTTGATGTTCATACTGAATCATTGTCCGAAAAGTATCTTGGTTTGCCTTCGGACGTGGGCAGGGCAAAGGAAGGATCATTCAAATACTTAAAAGACCGTATTTGGAAGAAAGTGCAAGGTTGGATGGAGAAGTGTTTATCAGGAGGAGGGAAGGAGGTGCTCATAAAATCTGTGGCTCAATCCATCCCAACATACTCGATGGCCTGTTTTAAGCTTCCTAGGGGGGTTGTGTGAACATATAAACAAGATCATCCGCAAGTTCTGGTGGGGTTGCAAGGACGGACAGAGGAAAACGGCGTGGGTCTCGTGGAGAACGATGACGAAGCCGAAATTCATGGGGGGTTTGTGCTTCAGAGATATGGAGCTATTTAATCTAGCCCTACTAGCGCGGCAACTTTGGAGGTTGCTACATGAGCCTGATTCGCTAAGTGCCCGTGTTCTCAAGGCGAGGTATTTCCCAAATAATCACCTGCTGGAAGCAACGTTGGGACCTGCGCCTTCTCAGGTGTGGCGTTCCCTCTTGGAAGGGAGATGTGCTAGCCCTAGGGCTAATCAAGAGGATTGGGTCGGGACAAGATACTAATATATGGCACGATAACTAGTTGCCGAGGGATTATAACCTGAGGCCGCTTTGTGCTCGATCAATAAACCCTCCATCACTGGTCTCGGATCTAATTATTCCTACCACACAGGTATGGAATAAGCCTATTCTTGCTGAACACTTTATCGCTCCTGATGTCGAGGTGATCCTTAATATTCCCCTCAGCACTCGGGTTCAGGACGAGTTTTGGGCTTGGCACTATGATAAACGGGGAGTGTTTTCTGTTCGGCCAGCTTATAGGATGCTTGCTGCAATCAAATTCCAACGAGAGGATTGGTTGGAACACCGACCAGGGCACTCCAATACCTCAGCGGAGAAAAAGTCGTGGTCTCAACTTTGGAAGGTGAAGGTACCATCAAAGGTGAGGGTTTTTGCGTGGAGGCTAGCACATACATCGATCCCGACTGGCCAAATACGACATGATAGGAACATGGCAGATGATCCATGGTGTTCTATTTGCGGAGCAGATAATGACACTTGGTGTAACACCCTCGATGCGACTATAGCTCCCACGTGTCGAGGCACGACTTAGAGACATAATCGCATTGAAGGCATATGTCGCAACTTAGGCAATCTTCACAACATCCCATGTAATGTAAACAATAAAGGGGACAAAACATAGTTGGCTTACACTCGCCACGTCAATCAAGTACATAAATAACATTACATCATCCAAACACTCATGGCCCGACTATGGCACCAAAATAAAAGATAACCCAACATGCGACAATGGTCCCGTTCACCCCCAACTGGGCACCACTACTGATCATCAGGAAAGGAAACATAGTAACATTGAGAGTCTTCGTCGAACTCCCACTTGAGCTCATACGCGTCTCCTGGAGCGGAATCATCAGGCCCTGCATCTGGTGTAATAGTAATCTATGAGCCACAGGGACTCAGCAATCTCGCACCCTCGCGATCAAGACTATTTAAGCTTATAGGTAAGGCAAGGTAAATATATGTGGAGCTGCAGCAAGCGACTAGCATATATGGTGGCTAACTTATTCGCAAAAGAGAGCGAGAAGAGGAGGCAAAGCGCGAGCGAGAAACTAGAGAGCAACCTGCGCAAACATTACTCCAACACCATGTCCACTTACCGGACTCCGCCGAGAAGAGGCCATCACGGTAACACACTCAGTTGATTTATTTTAATTAAATTAAGGTTCAACTTATCTACAACCGGACATTAACAAATTCCCATCTGCCCATAACCGCGGGCACGGCTTTCGAAAGTTCAAAACCCTGCAGGGGAGTCCCAACTTAGCCCGTGACAAGCTCTCACGGTCAACGAAGGAGTAGACCTCCTCTCAAGACGTTCTGATCAGACTCGGTATCTCGGTTCTTCAAGACACTTCGACAGGTTAAAACAAGACCAGCAACACCGCCCGAATGTGCCGACAAATCCCGATAGGAGCTGCACATATCTCGTTCTCAGGGCACACTCAGATGAGACTAGCTACGAGTAAAACCAACCCTCAAGTTTCCCCGAAGTGGCCCCGCAGGCAGCTCAGTTCGAACCAACACTCAGAGGAGCACTGGCCCGGGGGGGTTAAAATAAGATGACCCTTGGGCTCCGGTAACCCAAGGGAAAAGAGGATAGGTGGCGAATCGTAAAACCAAGGTTGGGCATTGCTGGAAAAGCTTTAATCAAAGCGAACTATCAAGGGGTTCCCATTATAACCCAACCGTGTAAGGAACGCAAAAATCCGGGAACATAACACCGATATGACAGAAACTAGGGCGGCAAGAGTGGAACAAAACACTAGGCGAGAGGCCGAGCCTTCCACCCTTTATCAAGTATATAGATGCATTAAGATAACATAGCAATATAATGATATCACAGCAAGTAAATAAATGTTCCAACAAGGAACGGCCTCCAATCTTCACCTGCAACTAGCAACGCTATAAGAGGGGCTGAGCAAAGCGGTAACATAGCCAATCAACGGTTTCCTAGGACATGGTGGGTTAGAGGTTTGACATGGCAATTTGGGAGGCTTGAAAACAAGTGGTAGGCATCGTAGCAATGGCATAGCAAAAGAGCGAGCAAACTAGCATAGCAAAGATAGTAGTGATTTCGAGGGTATGATCATCTTGCCTGCACAGTTGGCAGAGTTGACTGGATCCTCGAAAGCAAACTCAACGGGCTCCTCGTTAGCGAACTCGTCTCCCGGCTGTACCCAAACAAGACAAACAAGCAACAAGGATACAGTCAACCACGTGCAAGACCAAGCAATATGATGAAATGATGATATGCTATGCGGAATGCGATGCGGGATGCAAAATGCAAGATATGACAGGAAATGCATGAACCTGGACTCAACTTGGAAATCCAAGTGTGCCACTGGAAAGATGAGATGAAATCGCTTGAAAACGATATAAAGAACGCCGAAATCGGAGTTACGGTTTGGAAATGGCAAGCGATTCAAATATGGCACCATTCTGCGATTTATAGCAAGTAGGCATCTAAATGCAATGAGATGAACACGCTACTGCACCCAAACATGACAACAATATACATGGAAGGGATGCATACAAGATGCTTAACAAAAGTCTAGCACTGAGCTACGGCCAATTCATCCATTAACAGGTTCAAACAAGCATGGCAAAAATGCATATGGCAAACAGATCTCAGACTTAGTGAAATTAACACTTGCGTGGAATTTCAGATCAGGTAGCACTCTTTGGAGCCACAAAACTACATGTTACAGGACCTGAACATGGCAAAGTAAAGCATGGCATGGAGCTACTCAAAGAGCTTAACAAAAGTACCTTAGTGACCTTGAGCCAAAAGGGATCAGAAAATACAATTGCCAGTATGTGAACATAGCAAAAACATAATCGGTTTTCAGACTTAGTGAAAAACTGACACATGCTGAAATATAACTCAAGTAGGCATGTTTACGAGCTCGATGCACTAACTACAGAGCAAGTCATGGCAATACAAGCATACACGCATAAAGAAGGCACAAAATGCAAGCTAGGCATGGCAAGAACAATAGCATAGCATGCACGGATCAACTACAACATCACCGGCAAAATTGCAAACAAGTTGACAATCTGCCCAGATTCACAAAGTAGCAAAAGTAGAGCTCGATTGACTCAAGCTAGGGTTCTCCATAATTGCAAACAAAGACATGGATGGGTAGAGCACTACAATAATAACAAAACATCCTTACTGATCATCCTCAAAAGAGGCACGGATCACTAGAAAACAACAAGAACATATGGCATCATGAGCTAAACAGATCAAGGACTTAGTGGAATTGCTAAGTCCCTGAAAACAGAATTAGCAAGTGCACCACTTTGCAAGCTTGCACTAGTCACCACACACATCACAAAAATACATGGGTTGCACCTCTGGAAAGATGACAAAACCCTTAACAAAACACATGTAGAGCATCAGGGCATATCAAGCACATATTAATCATGGCAAAAATGACAAAAACCTAAACGGATTAGCAGATCTGACAATCAACTCAAGTAGCCCTCTTCTAACAGCATTTCGGGCATCAATATGAGCTCAAATGAAAATGATGCAATGGAATGAAATGATGTACTCTCTGAGATGAACATTTTGATATGCTATATGCATGAATCGGAGCTACGGATGCAAAGTTACGGAGCCACGAATATGAGCACTTGGACTGAAAATCTCCGGGACTTAGAGAAAAAAAACGACCTAGGGTTTCCAGATCTGGATCGGGCGAAACACTGTAGCGGCGGCGCGGGCACTGTTCACCGGAGACGGGCAGGGCGGCGGCCGGAGGGGAGTTGGCCGGGGCCGGCGATGGCGATGGCGGTGGCGGCGCCGGATCGGGCCGGCCGCGGTGGTGGCGGCGACGATCTCGCGGCGGGGCGGCGACGACCGTGGTGGCCGGGCGGCGAAGGCGCGGCAGGGCGGCGTTTCGGGGCACCGGCCGGCGTCGGGGAAGAAGGGCGAAGGCGGCGCGGGGTCGGCTGGGAGGCGCGGCGGCGGCGGATGGGCTCGCGGGGGCCCCGAGCGGGCCTCGCGGGCCTCGGGCGGCGGCAGGCGGTGGGCGCCACGTGGCGGCTTCAGAGTGGGGCGGCGGCTATGTCCGGCCGGGTCGGACAATGTCCGGCGCGCGGAGATGATTTTTAGGGTTTCGGAGGTAGGAGGAGATCCGAAAATCGGGGGGGGGGGTTTAAATAGGCATAGAGGGAGCTAGGAGAGTCCAAATGAGGTGCGGTTTTCGACCACGCGATCGTGATCAAACGCTCTAGATGATGGAGCAGGTTTAGGTGGGTTTTGGCCAAATTGGAGGGGTGTTGGGCTGCAACACACACGAGGCCTTTTCGGTCCCTCGGTTAACCGTTGGAGTATCAAACGAAGTCCAAATGATACGAAACTTGACAGGCGGTCTACCGGTAGTAAACCAAGGCCGCTTGACAAGTCTCGGTCCAATTCAGAAATGTTTAATCCCCACACACGAAAGAAAGGTAGAAATGACCACCTGAGGAGAACGAAGCGCCGGAATGCAAAACGGACAACGGGGAAAAAGCTCGAATGCATGAGATGAACACGTATGCAAATGCAATGCACATGATGACATGATATGAGATGCATGACAACGACAACAACACCCGGAGACAAAAACCCGAACCCGAGAAAATAAAATAACTTAACGCCGGAAACGGCAAGAGTTGGAGTACAAATTGGGAAATTTACATCCGGGGTGTTACACTTGGCGGCACTCGTTTAGCTGCCGCATGGCCAGATGTGTTTGGGCTCTTGGGGATGAAGAGCTACTGGAGCATGTGATATCGAACCAAAGCGAGGATGCTAGACTCTGGTTATTTTGGCTTTTTGAATCTACAAGTCAGCAGGATATTGCCCGTGTGCTGGTCACCATGTGGGCGATCTGGTGGGCATGGAGGAAGGCAATTCACGAGGATGAGTTCCAGAGTCCACTGTCCACAATGTGTTTCATTAAACGATTCCTAGAAGACCTGGACATTGCTGTTGTTCGTACCACGCGAGTTAACAATGCTATGTGTCCGGTTGCCAGGGCGAAGGAGTGGCTCCCACCGGGAGATAATGCGGACAAACTGAACTGTGATGGTGGAGTTTCATCTCTGGGGGAGAGAGGAGTAGCAGCCGCGGTCTGTCGGGATAGCACGGGCAAGTATCTAGGAGCTTCAGCTGTGGTTTTTGATGGCCTAATTGGTCCTGCGAGTTTGGAGGCGCATGCATGTAGTGAAGCTCTTGCACTAGATCGGGATTTAAATCTTCAAAATCTGGTGATAGCCTCGGACTGCCTTGAGGTGATCTCGAACATCAACAATAATGCATCACCGGTTTATGCTCCGATCATAAAGGAAATTCTTGTAAGTAGGAATAGCTTTCTTACAGTTTCTTTCCGTTTTGAGCGTAGGGATAATAATTTTGAGGCCCACTCGATAGCAAAAGGAGCTGCATCTCTTTCGGTGGGTCACCATGTGTGGCTAGTGAATCTCCCAGACATTGCTTGTATCCCGGAGGTTTTGAACTTTGAATAAAATTCCCTAGTTACTCTAAAAAAACAAGAGAAATAGGTCTGGCCCATTACGAAGGAAAAAATTCACGCACGAACTGATTCCTTCGCTGGCTCCTTGAATCACGCCCTCATTCGTTTCCGTTCTCCGTCTTCTTTCCCAATTAATTGCCCCCAAATTCCTAAGAGGCGCCCCAATTCCCAAAGTTAATCAATGAATTTCTTTGGTTCCTCGCATCCTGTAAACTGCCCCAAAATTAGAATTTCTTTGGTTCCTCGCTGCCCCAAAGGACCCTGACGGACGTTGGCCAGCCGGTGACACATCCTTGTCCTGGGCCCCTGGGAAGAACGCGAGAGCAGCAACCTACACCATGGCCGTCCATCGACAGAGCCGTGGTCAGTGTCTGAGGGCAAGCGATGCAGACGTGAAGTGTCCAGGCACTATTCAAGCGAAGCAATCAAGCCATTGCTCCTCTGGGTAATTTTTAGATCTCAATTCTTTGATCTTTGCCTGTTTATTTCTGTTATGATGAGTTGACGTAATAATCAAAATTCATGATAAGCCATTGCTGATGTTTAACCTACTTGATTGCTCTATTTTTGTTCAAATTGCAGTCATGTAAATTATGCAGGTTGTGTCCTTGCATGAATTTTTATTATTGGATGGATGGAGCATAGAATTTCTTCTAATTTACTCCAAAACCAAGATTTTGGAATTCAGGTGCTCTCTCCTTTTTTTTTGTCATAATGTTCCAAAAAAGCAATTATCATCGGTTGTGAGAAAAATAAAGGATCTAAGTTGTAAATCAATTAGTTGAATTTGGAAACGGTGCTAAGTCCTTCACTGGAAAAAAATGAGTATATTATAAGGGCCCATTATATGAAACTCGCACAAGGGCCTCTAAGATGCTAGGGCCGGCCCTGACTACGATCCTCTCCTCGATCGCCAAGAATGGTTTCAAAGTCTTCGCCATCTTCTTCCTCTTCGGATGACGACGAGTGCTCGAAGATCATCTCTCTCAACCTCTTCATCTTCAAATCAAATGGCTCGGTTCAATTTGACTATACAAAACAAAATGAAAGGAAGTAAAAAAATTCAAAAAACTCACCTAGGCAAACTGTCGAGCACTTGCAAGGCGGTCATGGTGCATCGGCCGGACGGCAATGTTTCAGCCAAACCAGCGGGCGGCGATGCGTGGGTACAACAAAGCATGAGCCGCCAATATTGGGTCAAATTCCTCTGATGATACTCTCTCCGATCCATATGATTGTCGCTGATGTAGTGTAATTTAATGTCTCTGTTAGTTTCATTAATTTTACGGAGAAATAGTAGTTACATATTGATAGATAAGATTTTCAACAACAAAAATATCTCACGCTCTAGTTGCTTTGGTAGGAGCGAGCAAACACAAGTATCAATAGTTTTTTCAGTTATTTGACATGTCTCCGGCATACAGATGTTCTACGCTTTAATTTTTGGGTCTATCTAAGACACATCTAGATGTGACATAATTATGTCACATTAAAACTGATGTCCACTTTGTTTGTGATCTATTTTTTTGTCCTATTTTTTTGTTTCTTGTTGCTGCATTATATATTTATGGGAGTTTAGATGTGACATCTTTAAAAAACATCTAGATGTGAATTAGATAAATAGTTGAATTTTTCATTGTGAACTTTATATTTTTGTATTAAGCAATATTTTCACAACTAACTTCGAACACATTCCTAAGCTAGCTAGACTCACCGATGACAAACATGCATAATTACGTATAAATAGTATATTATCACAATTATGAACAAAGTTTTTTTTTCCCAACTAGGGTTTCTCTACCTCCCGTTGGTGCCGCCGCCGGTCCGCCGTGTCTCCGGTGGCCTTAGGGCCATGGAGACACGGTGGATCCTAGACCTTGCCGGTGGGAGAGCTCCATTTTTACATGTGCCTTTGAGATTTGTTAGGGTTTGTGTCCTACTGAGAAAGGTGAGATGATGATGGCTCCCTAAAGATGGAATAAGGTCCTCCCACTAACCACCGTTCCGGTGATGCGTCTAACATCGTTGGTAGGAGTGTGGAGGTGTGTCTTCGAGGGATCTGTCATAGGTGGATTTGCTCGGATCTGTTCGTCGTTCATCTACGTTCACGTGTATTCAAGCTGGATCCTTCCGATCCATGCTACTCTTCATCGGCGACGGTTGTGCGCTGGTCCTATGAGGCCTTAGCACGACGACTTTCCGACGTCTACTACAACAAGGTTTGTCAGCTCCGGTAAGAGAGAGGCGATGACGGCGGCACGTCTTCGGCTCGCTTCATTGTTTGTAGTCGTCGCTAGGTGTTCTAAGGATCCGGATGTAATTTTTATTATTTTTGGTGTTCGTTATACTCCCACCATTAAAGATGAATAGATTGGATGTTTTTTGAAGAAAAAAAATGAGCGATGAATTTTCCTAGCCATAGTTAGCACATCATTGATACTTTCACCCGCAGAAAAAAAGCACGCTGATACCTTCCTGAGATATACTATTTCTTTGTTATTTTCCAAAAATATGTGTGTCTTTCTGAGGAAGAAAAGAAAAATTGTAGACACAAAAACAAATAAACTACGTTGCCTGCAAACCCGAAAAAAAGGGGTAAATTCTGTTGGAGCCTTGAGACAAAAGTTGCTCTGGTAGATATTTTTTCAGATTTGCTAAAGCTCATCTAGATGTGCTTTAGATATCGCACATCTAAGTCTATAACCGTACGATGTAAACGCGCTAAGATTCGTGTTTTCGCTCGGTCGGGCCGCTCCGCCGCGCGCGAACCAGTTTTTCCTGCGGGTGTGGGCTGCCATCCCGCGTGTGGGCTTTTCTCGTGGTTGTCTGGGGTCACGGACTACTCTATGGGCCTCCGTTTTCTTTTTCCGATGGGAAGGAGAGGGGGCGAGCTGCTCGCGTTATAATTTCGTCCGGAGAGTTCCTTTCGTCAGTCCACTCGCTCCCTATTCAAGAAGGGCCCTATTGGATTTTGAAAAAAAAAAGGGCGCTGTTGCAAGCGACGACAAATCCAGTCCATTTTTTTATTCTTTTTCCTTTTTCGTTTGTTTATCCATGGGTTCAATGCATGCACGCACCTAAATGCGTAGATTGATGTTACTACTGTTAGGGCGTTTGTGTATTTTTTTGGTAGAGGGGGGATGGGGACTTCTTTTCTTTTTGTTTTCCCCATCAGTATGTGTGGCAGATTTTGACCAGTTTGTTCAGCGAGGATTTAATGGCGGTACACAACTGGGATTTTTTTTTTGTTTTCATAGTTGTCTGAGTTGCAAGTTAGCCCCTCGACTCGTCAATTTTTGTTTTTGTAGTTTTGCTCGAGTTGCATGTCAACTATCAGCACGCAACTGGAATTTTATTTTTGTAGGTTTTCATAGTTGTCCGAGTTGCAAGTTAGCCCCTTGACTCGTCGGGATTTTGTTTTTGTAGTTTTGCTCGAGTTGCATGTCAACACTTGATCTGCGACTGGCTTTTCCTTGGGCTGTTTTTTTGTAGTCGTTCTAGTTACAAGTTAATCCTCTAACTCGCAACTGTGTTTTCTCAACTAGATTTTTCGTAGGGTTGTCGAGTTTGCATGTCAACACTTGACCCGCAACCGTGTTTTTCCTTGGACGGTTTTTTTGTAGTTGCCCTAGTTGCAAATTAATCATCTAACTCGCAACTGTGGTTTCCCATAGACCTTGTAGTTGCACCCCCGACGGGGGGCCCGATCCAGTTGCATGTCAAATATCCAGCACGCAAATGGGATGTTTTCTGTAGGTTTTCGTAGTTGTCTGAGTTGCAAGTCAGGCCCTCGACTCGTTAGGATTTTGTTGTTATGTAGTTTTTCTCGAGTTACATGTCAACACTTGGCCCGCAACTGGGCTTTTCCTTGGGCGGTTTTTTGTAGTCGTCCTAGTTGCAAGTTCATCCTCTAACTCGCAACTGTGTTTCCTCAACTAGGTTTTTCATAGGCTTTTCGAGTTTGCATGTCAACACTTGACCCGCAACTGGGCTTTTTCCTTGGGCGTTTTTTTGTAGTTGTCCTAGTTGCAAGTTAATCCTCTAACTCGCAACTCTTGTTTCCCATAGACCTTGTAGTTGCACCCCGACGGGGCCCCGACCCAGTTGCATGTCAACTATCGGCACACAACTGGGATTTTTTGTAGGTTTTTCGTAGTTGTCCGAGTTGTAAGTCAGCCCCTCGACTCGCCGGGATTTTGTTTTTGTAGTTTTGCTCGAGTTGCATGTCAACACTCGACCCGCAACTAGCTTTTCCTTGGGCGGTTTTTGGTAGTCGTCCTAATTGCAAGTTAATCCTCTAACTCGCAACTGTGTTTCCTCAACTAGGTTTTTCGTAGGCTTGTCGAGTTTGCATGCCAACACTTGACCCGCAACCGAGCTTTTCCTTGGGCGGTTTTTTTTGTAGTCGTCCTAGTTGCAAGTTAATCCTCTAACTTGCAACCATGTTTCCTCAACTAGGTTTTCCATAGGGTTGTCGAGTTTGCATGCCAACACTTGACCCGCAACCGGGCTTTTCCTTGAGCAGTTTTTTTGTAGTCCTCCTAGTTGCAAGTTAATCCTCTAACTCACAACCGTGTTTCCTCAACTAGGTTTTTCGTAGGCTTATCGAGTTGCATGCCAACACTTGACCCGCAACTGGGCTTTTCCTTGGACGGTTTTTTTGTAGTTGTCCTAGTTGCAAGTTAATCCTCTAACTCGCAACTCTTGTTTCCCATAGACCTTATAGTTACACCCCGACGGGGCCCCGACCCAGTTGCATGTCAACTATCGACACGCAACTGGGATTTTTTTGTAGGTTTTCGTAGTTATCCGAGTTGCAAGCCAGCCCCTCGACTCATCGGGATTTTGTTTTTATAGTTTTGCTCGAGTTGCATGTCAACACTTGACCCGCAACTGGCTTTTCCTTGGGCGGTTTTTTGTAGTCGTCCTAGTTGCAAGTTAATCGTCTAACTCGCAACTGTGTTTTCTCAACTAGGTTTTTCGTAGGCTTGTCGAGTTTGCATATCAACACTTGACCCGCAACTGGGCTTTTCCTTGGGCGCGTTTTTCGTAGTCGTCCTAGTTGCAGGTTAATCCTCTAACTTGCAACCGTGTTTCCTCAACTAGGTTTTTCGTAGGCTTGTCGAGTTTGCATGCCAACACTTGACCCGCAACCGGGCTTTTCCTTGGGCAGTTTTTTTTAAAGTCCTCCTAATTGCAAGTTAATCCTCTAACTCGCAACCGTGTTTCCTCTACTAGGTTTTTCGTAGGCTTGTCGAGTTGCATGCCAACACTTGACCCGCAACTGGGCTTTTCCTTGGGCGTTTTTTTGTAGTCCTCGTAGTTGCAAGTTAATCCTCTAACTCGCAACTGTGGTTTCCCATAGACCTTCTAGATGCCCCCTCCCCCCCAACCCCGACGGGGGGCCCGACCCAGCTGCATGACAACTATCGACACACAACTGGTTTTTTTGTAGGTTTTGGTAGTTGTCCGAGTTGCAAGTCAGCCCCTCAACTCGTCGGGATTTTGTTTTTGTAGTTTTGCTCGAGTTGCATGTCAACACTTGACCCGCAACTGGCTTTTCCTTGGGCGGTTTTTTGTAGTCGTCCTAGTTGCAAGTTAATCCTCTAACTCGCAATTGTGTTTCCTCAACTAGGTTTTTCGTAGGCTTGTCGAGTTTGCATGTCAACACTTGACCCGCAACTGGGCTTTTCCTTGGGTGGTTTTTTTTTGTAGTCGTCCTAGTTGCAAGTTAATCCTCTAACTCGCAACCATGTTTCCTCAACTAAGTTTTTCGTAGGCTTGTCGAGTTGCATGCCAACACTTGACCCGCAACCGGGCTTTTCCTTGGGCGGTTTTTTTGTAGTCCTCCTAGTTGCAAGTTAATCTTCTAACTCGCAACTATAGTTTTCCATAGACCTTCTAGTTGCACCCCCGATGGGGGGCCCGAACCAGCTGCATGCCAACTATCGACACGCAACTGGGATTTTTTTTGTAGGTTTTCGTAGTTGTCTGAGTTGCAAGTTAGCCCCTCGACTCATCAAGATTTTGTTTTTTGTAGTTTTGCTCGAGTTGCATGTCAACACTTGACCCGCAACTGGCTTTTCCTTAGGCGGTTTTTGTAGTCGCCCGAGTTGCAAGTCAATCCTCTACTCGCAACCGTGGTTTCCCATAGACCTTGTAGTTGCGCTATAGACGGAAGCCCCGACCCAGTTGCATGCCAACTATATATCGGCACGCAACTGCAGTTTCACATAGACGTTGTAGTTTTGCTCGAGTTTACATGTCAACACTTCACCCACAACTGGCTTTTCGTTAGGTGGTTTTTGTAGTCGCCCGAGTTGCAAGTCAATCCTCTACTCGCAACCGTGGTTTTCCATAGACCTTGTAGTTGTGCCCCAGACGGGGGCTCCGACCCAGTTGCATGCCAACTATCGGCACGCAACTGTGGTTTCCCATAGACCGACCTTGTAGTTGCACCGCCGACGGGGTCCCCGACCCAGTGCATGTCAACTATCGGCACGCAACTGGGATTTTTTTAGGTGTTCGTAATTGTCCGAGTTGCAAGTCAGCCCCTTGACTCGTCGGGATTGTTTGTAGTTTTCCTTGAGTTGCATATCAACACTTGACCTGTAACTGGACTTTTCCTTAGGCGCTTTTTAGTAGCCGCCCTAGTTGCACTTCAAATGCTCTACTTGCAACTGTGGTTTTTCATAAGTTTGTAGTTGCCCCTGGAGGGGAGGCCCGGTAGAGTTCTTTCATTTCTTTGTTCGATTGGATCCATGACGACAGAGAGACAGCTCGTTTCCTTCATTTGCCAGCAAAATCTCATCTTCTTTTCAATTCTCGTCCATTACATGCAGTTCCCTGCTTGGTTCGAATTAATTAAGGAGCTCGATCGCTGCCCAGCATGTGCCGCCGCCGTTCCGATGTGCTGCTCCTGCTTAATTGGGTCGCCACCCACCGTTAAGATCAATGTGCTGCTCCTGGTTGGTTGGGTCGCCAGCCACCGTTAAGATCGATGAGCAGTAACTTGTGTTCGATCTCTAATTCAAGTACGGTCGTCGTCGTCGTCCTTCTTTCCAGGGCGGACGGCGGCTGCTCGTCAAAAACCTGGTACAAACTGGTGTCCAAGTCCGAGACGAGACGATTCATGCATATGGCCTATGGCCCCTCCATCCGTCGTGTACGCATATGCCGATCAAGCTCCCCGCCCGATCGGCCGCTCAGTAGCTGCACATGCCCAGATCTAAAGCCCAGTTGTGTCCACCTTTTTGTTTTCCGGGCCTGCCCAATTGTTTGGACAACAGAAAACGAAGCCCAGTTGTCAACCTGAAACAAGCAACGAGCCCAAAAGAACGACAAACGATAACGACAACCGCGGGGAGGAGTACGCCCGCTATATCATGACGATGACGTCAGTTTTTAGATGTGTAATACTTAAGGCACATCTAGATGTGCCCTAGATAGACCCATATTTTTTTTAAGAAAGCTCTACCGATCTTATTTATCGGATCTTCGTCACCGCAGTCGTAACAACAGCGTATTATATCGAAATGTCATCTCTCACCCACCTGCTAGCTTAGGTTAGGTTTTTGAGCCCGCCAGGTCGATCGAACGCAACCAAATCAAAGCATGTCCGCCGCCGGCGTTTCCCGTTTGTCGCGGTCGGCCACCAGCGTCGTCGCCAAAGCGGTGAGCGGCTTCCACCTGCTGCGCATCGACGGCTACTCGCAGGCCAAGACGGTCCTCCCCGGCGAGAAGATCTCCTCCATGGGCTTCACCGTCGGCAGCGAGTCCTGGCGCATGGACTACTACCCCAACGGCCGAGACGCCTCCGCGAGATCCAACCACGCCTCTGTCTACATCCAGCTCACCGACGACCGCACCCGGCGCCCCGTCCAGGCGTGGTACAAGTTCAGCCTGCTGGACCACGCCGGCAACACCGCGTACGAGCTCCCGGCCGAGACCGGCTCCTTCACCGGCATCCCCGAACCCGAAGTCGACGACCATTACTACCACCCCTTTTACTCCACCCGCCCGCGCATGCGCGCCTTCAGGAGCCCTGCCGCTGCCGGCGACGAAGAAGGCCCGGGATGCGGCCACGAGGAGTTCATTGGGAGGGAAGAGCTGGAGCATCTGATCCGCGACGACTTCCTCGTGGTCCGGTGCGACGTCGGCCTTAGGGAGATGACGTGCTCGCGTCTGGCAGCGGACGAGATCGACAACTGGGAAGATGATGAAGGTGATGAGGCGGAGGAGGGGTACTTCGGGGCTCCAACTTATTATCGTCCCCATCCCGGACGGGGTCGACGCCGTCGTCAGCCGGACGACGCCGAGTACGTCAAGTGGTGTTTGGCCCAGCGGCCAATATGCATGAGCGGTGACAAGCATGAATTACAACAATAACGTTTTAGGCCGTGATTCCTTCCTTTCCTTACTCCCGTAGTTGATCTTAATAATTCTGTGGGCTATGGCCATCTGATCGCGGCAGCTAGCGCCTAGCGCAATAGTTATCCTACTATACTTTGTATATCGCGCGTGAGAATGCTCCTGATATATTCATGGATGGAAACCAACAATATATACGCCGCCATTTATGCAAAGTCTTTGTCTTCTAGGTTAGCTTCAGTTCAATCAGGGTCTCTCGTCTGTACTGGCCTGTGCAGATCTAGCCCCGACGGCAAGGATTCGTCCGCGGCCGGCAGCGGCTGGGTCTCCGTCTACCTGCAGATCCGGGCTAGCCGCGCCAACGACAACGGCTACACTACTGTCATGGCACGATTCAGCATCTGCTTATCTGCCAAGACAGGCGAGAGGTGCCATCCTACAGCAGACAGTGGGGCCAGATCCGCGCCTTTGCTCCCGGGGACGAACGGGGATACAGCCGCTTCATCGAGGCTGGCGCCTTGCACGGCTACCTGGGAGACCAGGATCGATTCAGAGTCAGAGTCAGGTGCAATTAATATCCTCCTCTACGGCATTTGCGCCGAACCCGCTCTCGCCCCGCGGCCCGTCATCGTGGCACCGTCCGACCTGCACCGGCAGCCCCTTGCCCTCTTGAGGAGCGGACGGGGAGGGGACGTGGCGTTCTCGATGCTCGCCGCTCGGTCCCCGGTCTTCATGGCGGAGCTCTTCGGCCCAATGCAAGCGGAGAACGGTCCTGTAGTGCGGGTAGACGACATGGAGCCGAGTGTCTTCGAGGCCATGCTCGAGTGCATCTACAGCTAGCGACTCGCTGCCGGAGATCAATGGCGGCGAGACGCTGGAGATGGCCCAACATCTCCTCGTGGCGGCCGATAGGTTTGATCTCCAAAGTTTGAAGTCGATCTGCAAGGACATGTTGTGTGGCAACATTGACACGCGCACGACAGCGACCACCCTAACGCTGGCCGAGCAGCATGGTTGTGGCGGGCTGAAGGACGCATGCATATTGTACCTCTCGGCGCGGGCACCTGGAGGCTGTCATGGTGAGCGACGGTTTTCCACACCTGACAGAGAGCTGCCCCGCCCTCCACATGGACATCGTCGACCAGGCCAAGTCCATGTCTCACGTTCTCAAGATTATCGGCTACTCTAAAACCAAAACGCTCGGCGGCTACCACAATTGCCTCACATCCACAGTGTTCGTCGTAGGAGGCCGACGCTGGTGCGTGGAGTACTACCCTGACGGCCACAATTCGAAACACGCGGGCTGGATATCCATCTTTGTCGGGCTTGATAGCTCCGACGCCGCTCCAGCCACCGCCACCAAAGCGCGGTATGGAATCAGTTTGCTCGCCCTCGACGGAAGCCCGGTGGCATTGTGCAGAATCGCTAGCAAGTAACTATGCAAGTTCTCCAGACGCAAAACACAGGGCGGCAAGCTCGTGAAGAGGAAAGGTCCTGGAGGAATCGGGCCACCTTAATGAGGATGGTTTCAGTATCAGATGTGATATCGCCATGGCAAAGTAGCTAGAGAGGTGTTGAGTGGAGAGTGTGGAGACCAGGAAAGTATCAGCAAACAGTACAATCTTGTGTGATGCCTGGTTTGCTGAATAAGAGTGAGTTCCAGCGCTCAATAATTAAGCACTGGTAATGTGAGCGTGGTGATCCAGTTGAAATTAATCAATGAAGTAACCAATACCAGGTACATTTATAGGGCATACAACTAGTCTCGTGTGTCTTTCGAAATTGCTTCATATGCGACCTTCTATGTCAGATTTCCGTCCAATACTGTCATGCATAATCATATTTCCTTCTCACGTTGGACCAGGGTCACGGCTCAGTGTCGATGTCGTACATGTATCGGATGAGAAATCGTCATAAGTATAGCACTTTTAATGTTTAATATATGTGTACTTATGGTATTATACACCCATTGCATATGGAATACATAAACATGAGAGACTGAATTTTCTAATCATTATCAAAAAAAAAAAAACTGCTGCGTAGTGAAAAGTCTCTTAGTTCTCACCAAGTCATTCCGAAAGGGTTGGTAATTGGGTTTTATCTCTAGTTAAGACAAAATATTTGGACTGCAGCTACTACACAATAACAAATGGATAGTCATGTCACACAATTCCCCTATTCAGGAGCTTTAAATAGCCAGTAAGCACTTGTTTCTAATTTCAAGATCCTCCATCCCCAATTCCCCTATTCAGGAGCTTTAAATGGAGTCCTTTGCCTGGTGCAAATAAGGGCCATCTCATTCACTTGATACGCACAGTCATCAAGGACAGATGTTGTAGTGGACTCATAAGGACAGATGTTGTAGTCAGCCAAGGTGCGGCGGCATCCAGCAACTTCCCATTGTAGATGAGGCGCTGCACATGTGGGGCAAGTCCGATTTTGAAATGAATCTTCTCCTTTGGACTGTATATGGTGGTATCTGGAAGCTATGGCTCATCAAAGGGTTGTGCAACTAGCATGGGATGAACACTTCTCCAATGTGATTTTTGCTACAGATTGCCAGTCACTTGCGAATAGGATTAATGCCAACACCCTTGACTGTTCCATCATCGGTACTGTGGTAAATGATATCAAGATTGCTTCGAGGATCTTTGGCTCTGTGGTGTTTTAAGTATGTTTGTCGACAAGTTAATGTAGCCACTCATTTTTTTAGCTAAGTCTTGTAAGAATTTACCTAGTCTTGTTGTTTTCCATTCTGCTCCAGAATGTATCCGGGAGACTTTTGTAACTTTGTTTTAAGTAATCAATAAATCCGACATTTCTCTCCCACAAAAAAAAAACGTATGAAGCATTTTTTTCATGTCGAAATGGAGTACTCCCGATCCTGCAATAACATCCAATTAACTTGCAACAATGAAAAACACATCAGATAGCGAACACAAGACTTATGTATCAAAAACAAATCGAGACAAACACATAAGACCGAACTGTACAGCCAAGGCGAGAGGAGGTGACCGGGGAGTAATGGGATTGCGAGTTCGCTGGTCATGGCGTCGCCGGTTGGATCCATCCGATGGGACGGCGCACCGGCATGGTGGGTCTCTGGGGCACAAGAACGGGGGCTGGTACATGGTAGAGAAGTGAGGGAGCGAGGGCATTGGCTAGTTGCCGGCACGGGAGCACAACGAGGAGGAGCGACAGAGTGGGTTTAGCCGTTTGGGCCAAGTGAGATTTACATGGAAAGAGTTATAGCATCTCTAGCATATTCTGCAACCGCGTGTCCCACAAAACGCGTATAAGGGCTCCCGTAAATTATTTTTATGATGCGGCGAGCGCTCCAGCCGAATAGATCCCGCAAATGTTTTGCAGGATGCGTTTGCGGGATCTGTTCGGCCGGAGTGCTCGCCGCACCGTAATTTCACAATAATTTCAACTGAATGGAATTTAAAATAAATTCAACATACAAATATATAAATGGTCAAGCAACTCACAGTACAATAGTAGTCATCATTACAACAAATGTTCAAATTCAAATAATTATTACAAAACCAAATTGTTCAAAACTCACACGAATAGAAATGGATACAAATGGGGATCTATCTCGCCCCATAGGGCTGCCACCAATGCTCCATAAGATCATGCTGAAGTTGGTTGTGCGAATCACGGTCCTCGATCTTTCGGTAGGTCTCAAGAAATGCAGTGATCTCATCTGCATCCATGGCCGGCTTTGCACGGCTACCAACATTGTCATAGTTGTACTCCAAGTCCAAATCCCTCTCATTCTCGACGATCATATTGTGTACAATTACACAAGCAATCATGATGTTTCGAAGGAATTTTTTATCCCAGAAGCAAGCAGGACCTCGAACATTGGCAAACCGAGCTTGCAACACACCAAATGCCCTCTCAATATCCTTTCGAAAAGCTTCTTGTGCTTCCGCAAAATTTTATGCTTCTTGATTTCGGGGTCATTAATGGTCTTCACAAATGTTGAGCACGAGTCGGCATGAGTTTCACCCGAACATACCTCGCGTGAAGCAAAGTCGCGTCGCGCTGCCCTTTCTTCTCCCGCCGGCCGAGGAGGAGTCGCCCCTTTCTTCTCCACACCGCCCGACGGCGTCGCCCCTTTCTTCTCCCCTCGGCTGAAGCAGTGCCGCGCCACCCTCTTCCCCCGACGCGCGCCGCTCAGAATTGCCGGAACCAACCGGATCCGCAAGGAACGAGCCCGCGTGCCGAGCTCCCGGGCGGATTCATGGCGCCGGTAGCAGCGACGAGCCACGGGCGCAAATGGTCGGTGGAGTGGATGCGGCGGGGGCGGCGGAGCTTTCGGGCGGCGCGGGGTAGCCGGGGGCAGCACCAAGGGGCGGGGATTTGCGGCGGCGGCGGAGAGTGAAAGCGGGAAACAGAAGCGGGCGAAAATGGTTCGCGCCAACGGAAAGGGGAGGCTGTAAAATCGGATGGATTCCCGCACATGTGAAGAAAATAGGCTCGCGGATGCGGGATCCCATAATAAAAAGTTTAAGGCGGCCGGATTTGGAGGATCTGTTCTCACCTAGGATATGGGATGGATCTTGCAAACCGGTGGTTATTTTAGCAGCCGGTTTGCAGGATGCTAGAGATGCCCTTATGGCAGAGGATTTGGCGTGAATGGTGGGATGCACCCTAGGCCACAAGATTTAAATTGAATCCACGGTACGCGACTGGTCTGACGGATGGTTTCCATCAGACGTCTGGTACAAAGTGTTTCTGTTCACAGATACTCATGAATCATGCATGATATCATATCAAACCATTCAAGTCGTCGTGGTTAGGTTATAATATAACTGAAGAAAAAAGCTTTATTAACCATGTGAGTCTATTCGTTTTGTTTTTTGTTGGCGTCGGAATTTTTTTTAGGGAAATGACTGATTTGCCCTCGACTAAACCACCAGTGTTACATGCATCTATCTACACCTGCATACATGCTGAGCTTACCGTAGTAGCAATTTAGTTGGTGCAAATTAATAATGGCCATCTCATTCACGTGATACGCGTGATCAACTCAGAATTACCAGTTCCTTACGTGCAGACACCACGTCCCAGGCGACATACATAAGATCTGTGGGCAGGGACGCGGGCATCAACAAGCTGAACCCTGGCCTCGGATCACTTGCTCGCATTCCTCACGGCCCTGTCAATATCAGCCCCTTGGAAAAGCAACACAAGGGTATCACTTTCACCACTATACATCACATGCGGTACTCAACCAAGGTGCATGCGGGCGTCCTCCATCAACTTACCACCATAGATGAGGCGCGCCCTTTCACGGTGGTGTCTCAAAAGCCAAAAATCAAAAACTGCATCGACTCGACAGTCTTCTTTCTCTTGACAAACATCTGCTTTGCTTCATCTGGACCCCTCCTGCTTATGGGGAGGTGCACCTTGCCTTCAATCTTAGCCTTCACATTGCAAATTGTATCTAATTCGATGAAATCGAGTGGTATGTGACTCCGCGGATTCTAACCTGAAACCGCTTCTCATCTGTCGAACAAAAGCACAAAACATTAATGTCTTAGACAAATGGCTCTCATACAGCAGCAACAATTCCAACAGGCAATTGTGATACATGTTAGCCGCAACCACTCAATAGGTTCGGGTGATACAATTTGTGTTGAGCGGGCAAGTAAGGCATCTTGTTCAGATCAGAACAGCTAGGATATCAGTGATAAACATAAACATCAGGACTATATTTGGCCTATGTTGTCAATCCTTCATAGATGCAGAACAAAAAAAAATTGTTGAGAAAATCAAGTATCTTAGACAATGTTGATAGAGAATGTGATAAAGACACATTGTCAAAGAATCCTACAGATTGGTCCTTTTTCCTTTTAGATATGAATTAACCATGAACAAGTTTGATATTCTTCATCTAACCAGTCCTAACATCTGATAATCTGTAAATTAGATGACTCACTGGCCAGAAACAAGTATGTGGCGGCAATGCTAAGTGCTAACAGGAGCAGGAAGATTTTCAGGCATCGCAATCATAGAAGGTTGATCATGATCACAATTCTCATGAAACCCTAAATCAACTCGGTTCTAGAAAAGATATCACTGGAAAATTGTTTAGCAGCATAGTGACCAAAAATATCAACCTGGTCAACATTCTCTACCGACTATGTATGGTAAGGCAGGTCAATATACAAATACCACGGAAAGAAAACAAGGTCTAGTATGAGCTGGCCATATACTTCAAAATGAAATGCTTAATTTTTACACAGGCAAACTTACGTTTAGGAATCTCAGGCTGCCCAACTTTGAGCTTCTGGATGTCACCCTCAAGAACCGGTATCTTATTTATGGAAGCAGAAGCTTCTGTTTGCAATTTGAGCTTCTGGATGTCACCCTCAAGAACCGGTATCTTATTTATGGAAGCAGAAGCTTCTGTTTGCAATTTGAGCTTCTGGATGTCACCCTCAAGAACCGGTATCTAATTTATGGAAGCAGAAGCTTCTGTTTGCAATTTGAGCTTCTGGATGTCACCCTCAAGAACCGGTATCTTATTTATGGAAGCAGAAGCTTCTGCTTGCAATCTGCCAAACTCATCATCTTTCTTTTGGGTTGCCACTTGCAGCTCCTCTATGCTCTGTTGAAGCTTCTGTGCTACTTCAGTGTTATCCTTATTCGCTCGCTTTAACTTTCTTAGCTCTGGTATTATTTCTGCTGTAGCGTGCTCATGATCAATAGAGCTTCCAACTTCCTCCTGTTTAACCTAAACATTTCAAAAAGACAAGAAAGGATGCAAAACAATGATTAAGAAAATCAATACTATGCACAAGCTGGACTGTATGCTTTTGAGATAATTAAGTACCTTCAGTTCTGAGTTTAATCAGTAGTTTATACAAGGACATGAAGATTTAATCAGTAATTTTTCAAGGCAAATAGCCATCAGCTACTTTCCTTTGTACTTTGCCCAGGCTCCACACATGGGCTAGCTCTGCCACTTATAGTGGATTCTACTAGAGATTGAGACCAACACGAGATTGAGACCAACGCGTGTACTGTGATCTAGAATACCATCCCTTAAATTCATCTTTGGCCAGCAAAGTGTCCGACAATTTGTAAATTACAGTAGATGAGTTACTGGCCAGAAACAAGCATGGGACAATGTCATGTGCTGAACGTGAGCAGGAAGATTTTTCAGGTGTTATAATCATAGAAGGCTGATCATGACCACAATTCTTGTGTACAAGGTCAATTTATCAGTGAGTGTGTCAGTAATGTTGGATTCACTCGGATGACAAAAGGAGAAAGAAACGGACATCTTATAGCAAGGAACATGAATACTTAGGTCAACTCAGTTTCTAGAAATGATGGCACCGCAAAATCAATTAGCATCAAACTAACCAACTTTATTATTGGTTTGTGCTTTCAGAAACAAACGACTCATGTGTGAGCCTATCAAGAATCAGGATGCTTATACCTTTTGTGTAAAAAAAGTTATACAAGTGCGCACAGGAAATATGATTCTTGACCAATAAAGGAAATTAGACTATTTGCCTATGCGTATAAGTAAAAACATATGATCATACATCAAAAGGTGGTCCATTAAATTGTGAGTAGCGAATTTGGATCAAAATTTCATTTAATTATGGTTACACTTGATCTAGGAGGTTTACATATAAACATGATATATATGTATGCATGGCAAGACAAGGTCACTAAACATACAATATGGAAAAGAAACCAGAGTTTAGCATAGGCAGGCCAAATACTTGAAATACTTACTGGCATAGAAGAGGCACATTTGCATTTCAGAGTCTCAGGTCGCCCATTTTTAAGTTTTTGTATTTCATCGTTTTTCTCCTTAACCAAGGAATGCATTTCCTGTAGCTTACCCTCGAGAGTCAGCACCATTTTTCCTGTACTAGCAGCTTCTTCTCGGAATCCATAATTCCTAGCATTCCTATTTTGTACTTCTACTTTGAGCATATCTACAAGGAGCCCCGCATCTACTCGCAATTTGCCAATCTTTTTATCTTTATTTCGGACTGCCTTTTGCAGCTCCCCTACATTCTGCTGAAGTTTTTGTACTGCTTTGTTAGCTTGTGCTGCCTCCACTTCTTTTATCTTAAGGGGCCCAGCTTCTGCTCGCAATCTGCCAATCTCATCATCATTATATCGGACTGCCACTTGCAGCTCCTCTACAGTCCGCTGAAGCTTTTGTGCTGCTTCGTTAGCTTGTTCTGCCTCCACTTCCTTTAACTTAAGGAGCCCTGCGTTTTCCTTGTCCATTCTCAGCAGTTTGTTCAAAAGAAAATCCTCCACTGCAAATGGTGCGGAAATTTCCTTATCCTTGTTTGAGCTAAGTGTCTCGTAAGCTTGCTTCAGTTTTCTTAGGTCTGCTCTTAAATCTCCTGCGATGGCCTCATGATCCGCATTCTCTTGAATATTCTCCACACAATTTCCAGCTTCCTTTGATTGTATCTAGCATTAAAGACACACGAGATGGATACAACAAAATGATTAAGAAAATCAGTGACATGCACAAGCTGGATTGGAAGCTTTTCAGCTATGGAGCTGACGTTGAAGGCAAAGAGTTATGACGTACATGTATATACAAGACACAGAGGGGGAGGGGTGAATAAGGTTGATTTGACAAGCCATCCAAATTAATCCATGGATTGGAAATGGAAAAACTAAAATGCTACCTAACAAATACATCCAAGATCACCTACTATACATAATGTGGACTGTACTAGAGATTGAGACGAACAGTGTCGGTGCACAAAAGTAGGGGTCCTTTTGGTACCCCTTTACTTGTGCGTGGGCAGTTGCAGCCCCACCTGCGGCCACGCTTGGCGGGGAAGAGGAAGCAAGACGCAATATTACCAGAGCAGCACCAAGACCAGAAGCATGAGGAGCGGAAGGGCGAGGTGAACTCCCCCGGCAAGGCCCTTGCCGGGACGGCTTTCACGGCCCCGGCAAGAGCCTTGCCGGGGGGGCTTGCCCAAACACCAACGAAGCCGCCACCCTTGGGCTTGAGAGTTCCGATACCATCGACAACATTGGAACCAAAGCTCGGGAGGCTAGATGAGAACGAGAAGACGAAGATCCCCGGCAAGATTCTTGCCGAGGACGCCCACGAGACCCCCGGCAAGACCCTTGCCGGGGACGCCTACAATGCCACGGCAAGACCCTTGCCGAGGATGTCTATAGGGCCGCAGCCAGGCCCACTTCAAGGCTCCACCGCCGTCCCAGCGCAGCTGCCAGCCCGTCAACTAGGCAGGCACCTGCGTGGCGGCATGCATCTTCCAGGCCAAATCAGCAAACACCTGCGTGGTGGCATGCAGATCTTCGTGAAGACTGTGCCACCGCACCAGCTCAGCAGCCTGCCAGCCAGCGTGGCGCTGCATGCCCCGTCGGCCTGGACGCGTGTCAAAGCGAGGCGAAGCGGTGACAGGTGGGACGAGCTTTCTTGTCGTCCCCGATAAAGCGAGGAGGGCACGTCGGTAGCGCATTAAATACGTTTGTCCTACGGTGCCAAAGGATAGACTCAACTACTGTATAACTTTACACCTCCTGTGTGCCACTGTGACAGCCCATTTTTCTATAAAAGGAGGCCCGCGGCGTACTAAGGATTCGGACTTTTTGGACCCGGCACGCTCTGTAGCTAGTCCAAGAACACCAGATAAACACAAACTAGCAAGAGTAGGGTATTACGCATCGCTTGCGGCCCAAACCTGGATAAACCCCCTGCGTTGATCTTCTCAACCCGCTCTTTCCACAGCCCCGCGCCCGCCAACCGTAGCAGAAGGGATTCCACGTGATCCCATAGGTGTCGTTTCCCCCGACATCTTTGGCGCGCCAGGTAGGGGGCGCAAGCTGTGAAAATCCGGTTTTGAAGCCGACGCATCGACTCCCTCATGGGGATGACTCGCGAGAAGAAGGCAACGACGATCGGCCACGCTCTGGTGCCGTCCACAGCCGCAACAACCATTCGCGCGGCCGCAGAAAGCTAAGTCACGCAAAATTTTGAGTAATTTCGTTTACATAAATCTGTCTTCCTCAAAGGATCTCGTTCCTTGTATGGGAAACCTGCACGCAATGGAACCCTACCGCTATTAGTAACGCCCTTGCTCTGTTTCGAGCCCGCTCAACAGTTCAAGAGGCCGCGCTGAGAGCGGCAAGGTGGCCTACCCGCTATTAGCAACGCCCTTGTCTTGTCTCGAGTCCGCTCGACAGTTCAAGAGGACGCGCTGAGAGCGGCGAGGTGGTTTGCTCGGCAGCAAGCGCCCACCCCGGCAGGCTGCTAGGGATCCGTCCTCAAAGCACCCCAGCATGGGTTTACGCGCCGGCACCCTTATCCAACTATGCGTAGGGTGTGTACATACAAAGATAGATCCAACAGGAAGATAGCATGCTTCGTTTTAAAAGTACTGCAGAGTATATATTACATCAAATAAGTTGCTGCGGTTCTAACTTAAGGTAAATCTGTCTTGGTCATGAACTCACAGCGGCGATAAGAAACAGGGTGCCTAGTCCCGGCGCTGGCCCTCCACCCTCTTGATCCCGTCGACACAGTCGATGATGGGCTTGATACGCTCTTTGAGCGCCGCGAGGTCCGCCTCCTCCGGCAAGCTCTCCAGCGCGTCAGCAAAGTCAACGGTGGGGTTCCAGAACGCCACCTTGGTGAGCACCTTGGTCAAGGCACCCCGGCAAATCTTCCGAGCCTCATTAGCCAGATAAGTCGCCCGATTGGAGCGAAGCTAATCTAGGGCGTCGAGGATGCGTTCGAAGAACAAGGTCAGCCTGGCGTTGGGGCTTATGCTCCTGTCCTCGGAGAGCCTGACATTCGGCATGCCCATGGTGGCTAGCTGGGCGGTGAGCTTCCTCGCGACGTCGAGGAGGCGGCTGACCCAGAGCTCCACGCTAGCCACATAGTCCTCGTGGTTGGCGGCGTCATTCTTCCTCTGCTGCCTCTCGTCCGCCAGGGCCTGGTTCACGGTCTCCTCGCGGGCCTTGGCCTCCGAAAGCGTCCCCTCCAGGCCATCTAGCTTCAGCTTCAGGTCATTGATGGAGTCGTTGGCCTTGGAGAGTAGCTCGGCCTTGCCGAGGACCGAGGCCTGTACTAGAGACTGAGACAAACATGTGTATTGTGATTTAGAATATCATCCCTTAAATTCATCTTTGGCCAGAAAAATGTCAACAATCTATAAATTAGATGAGTCACTGGCTAGAAAAGAAACAAGTACGGGGCAATGTGAAGTGCTGAACAGACACATGAAGATTTGAGGTGTTATAATCATAGACGATTGTGTGCTGTTTCAGTAGCAGTCTCATGAAACCAAAAATCAACTCGGTTCTAGAAAAGATATCACTGGAAAATTGTTTAGCAGTATATTAACCAAAATGTCAACCTGGTGAACATTCTCTACTGACTATGTATGGTACGCCAGGTCACTGCACAAATAGTGCCGAAAGAAAAAAGGTCTAGTATGACCCGACCATATACTTCAAAATGAAATGCTTACAGTTGATAAGGAGGCCAACTTGCGTTTAAGAGTCTTAGATTCCCCAACTTTGAGCTTCTGGATGTCATTCTCCTTATCCGAGGAGTGCATTTCATTTAGCTCACCCTCAAGAACCAGTATCTTATTTGTGGATGCAGAAGCTTCTGCTTGCAATCTTCCAATCTCATCATCCTTCTTACGGGCTGCCACTTGCAGCTCCTCTATGTTTTGTTGAAGCTTCTGCACTGCTTCAGTGGCTTCCTTATCCTTGTTCCAGCATATGGTCTCATAGGTTCGCTTTAACTTTCTTAGATCTGATATTAAATCTCCGGAATTGTGGTCATGATCTGCAGTGTTTTCATTAAGCTCTACACAAGTTCCATCTTCCTTCAGTTGTGCCTAAACATTACAAAAAAGAAAAAGTAAGGACACAAAACAATGATTAAGAAAAAACAGCGACATTCACAAGCTGGACCGAATGCTTTTGGGATAATTAAGTACCAGCAGTTCTGAGTTTTCAGTGTGCAAAAGAGCTTCACAAGTTCTTGAATCCTCCAAATCACTCTCTAGCAGTTCTGCATTGGAGAGAAGGCATCAATAATGACATCAGTAGCAACATTAGGTGCCTTCTTCTACAGGTTATCGTCACCCCAAAGATATAAAACGGCACATCTAATCTTAATAGTCTCTTCTCCATCTAGCCGCGGCAGCGCCGAATGACCAACAGAACTGACATTTAGCAGGCACAGCATTGCAGCTCTTGTAAATCAACACAAATAGCTCCGCTAAATTTAGGCCGAAATATCTATGGACAGAAACGAAAGAGGGGCACAGTGTTTTCTGACCGGCGAGCTTGGGATTATCTCCAGGGAGCAGCTCCCTGCAGGCAGCCTCCCACCTGCTCCTGCTCAGCTCCGCCTTCCGGGATGAGAACACAAGCCGTCAATCAGGCGCAGGAGAAAACCCTAAGCGTAAGAGGACAGGAGCGGTCCGATGAATCAGATTCAGACCTGGTGGAGTCGGGAGTGGTTGATCTTGTCGCGGGCGTCCCAGAACTCGTGCTGGGTCCTGTTGCGCGCCTAAAGCCGCGCGCGGCCGGCGGCGAGTGCCTCGACCCGGTCGTAGATGCGCTGCCACTCGGCCCGCCCGCCGTCCCCCGGCCCCGCGGCGCCGCCAGAGCCGCAGCTCATCGATTCGGACGGCGTGGGTGTTGATTTTTCTCAATCTCGTGTGCGGCAATGCTCTCTGAAGACGGTGGTTAAACCCTGAGCAGCTCACGCCATTGGAGGAAGAGGACGGTGGACTCGTGGAGACTGGAGAGGTGAGGTGAGGCCGCGAGACATTTGGGGAGAAGACCGGACAGTCAGGAGCTGGCTCTTCACTTTTTTAGTCCTTTTCTTTTTGACATCTCGTGTTTATTTTTGGCCCTGGTACCAAAATGGACAAAAATAAACCAAAGGCAAAATAAATTAAAATAATAAACTCTCGGCCAAAGTATTTCACAGAAATAACTCTGTCGGGTAGCTCCCAATGTGTAGGCGCTTTGCGCTGTGTCGTAGCGTCGTATGCACAACATTCCTTAGCAACGTGGTGTTGTGGGGTCAGGTCATGCCCCAACCCGCGCTTAAGTAACGTCGTTCACGTAGGCGCTATACTATGGAGCGTAGAGCATAGCACCTAAGACGGCGCTATGTTCCTGTAATGGTTAGGCCACGAGGGTCGACCCACATCCCAACCCAACCTCATTTTTTCCCATGCGCACAAACGGAGAGGGAAGACTAGCGGCTAGGGTTCATGTCCCCCTCCCAAATCTTCTCCTAAATCGGCCAAATCTGAAGGAATCAGCTTGAGATTTGTTTCTGAAAACATCCCCTAAGGTATTCTTCCCGGGTCCCTTTCTTTTCACCCGAAAATTCCATCATATTTTGTCCTCTTTGTGCAAGTTTCGGTGAAACCCTAAGTCCTATTGGATTTTGAAATTGTTATGGAACAATGACATGATTGTTCGATCTGTGGCATTAGCATTGGTATAGTATTTATTGGGGAAAATTAGGAGGTTAATTTTGCTTAGAACCGAATGTACTATGGTAGTTGGTTTTGTTCAAATTAGAAACACGTGTAGAATTATGTCTATTTGTTTTAATATTTGTTCATATTAGGAAATATGTGTAGAAACCATGTCTCAAATATGTTCCACATGCTCACATAGTGCAATTTCTTATGGATTTCTATGAGATGCTCACATAGTGCAATGTCTTATCGTTTCAAAAATGTAGGATGGTGTCGCTTCTCGATGATTACTATGATGTTGAACACCAGGCCTATTTGATGGTGGAGAAGAAGATGATAATAATAGTACTCTTGGACTTGTATGTTTTCAATTTTGTATTGTTTCAAATGTGTAGGATATGTCGTAATACTCTGCAGAAGCTTGGACCCGTGAAGATTCAGTCTCACGGGGCCTCCTCGAGTGACATATGTCGTACGATGAGCAGTACACACCGTACATCAAGACTCTAGGACTCCTCCCATTCATCCAGCTTGTGAGCTGGTCGACTCCAAACCTGAACGCTGCGGCAATCACCGCGCCGCGCTTGTGGACCGGTGGGGGCCGAAGACGCACACTTTCCACCTCCGGACATGGGAGATGACCGTGACACTTCATTATGTTTCGATGATCCTTAGACTTCCTGTCGAGGGGAAGTCCTTGTGTATGAGCACATATTTTGATGGGTGACACAGATGGAGGCCCTTATTGGTATGGCTCCTGTGAAGGGTGAAGACAAGAGTAAAGAGAGAGTCCCAGCCGGTGCTACTTACATGTGGATCGTATAGAACTTTGCGCATTACCCTGTCCCAGCTATTGATGATGTGATTATGCTCGTGTACATGTTGTATGTTATCTCTAGGACTATATTTTCCAATGACAGTGACAGGACTGCTCAATGAATCTGGCTCAAGGTGTTGACTGTCTTGGACAACAAATTTAGCTGGGGTTCGGCGACACTGACCTACTTGTACTGACAGGTAGTCAATTATTCATTTTAAGTTTTTTTGTACATTACCGCTGCAAACATGTCTTTCTTTTGCGAAAAGGATCGGATCTATTATAAAGATTTACCGGAAGTACAATGTACCTCAAACAAAATAAAAATTATATCAAGGTTCATGGACCACCAAGCGACCATTGTCACCGCGAGAACGAGCCGCTGACGTGCCGTTGTCGCCGCTCCCATACCGAAGGTGACCTGACCTTGTCGATGAGAACCGGCAAGTCTTCGTGCACGTGCTCCTAAGAACCAGCGCCACGGAGCCGCAATAGTCGCCATTGAATTCTTGAATCGATGTGAAGAATCTTACACCAAATATCGCTATTGCGTACGCACGGCAAGAAACCCTAACCTCGCCACTCCAAGGAGTCGGCACGAATCTACGCCGGAGCTTCATTTAATCCGTCCCAACGGACGAACTTGAGAAGGATCGGAGCCCGGAGGACTGATTAGAAGATGGAGCGCCACCATCCGGCCAAACGTCGCTGCTATGAGGACTAAAACCCTATCTATCTACTAGTGGAAGCCAAGACACCAGGATTCTCTTCCCCACCACCGACCGTTGGAGCCGCAGGTGGAGACCACTGCGAACATGTCCTTAACTGAACCTTGTTTCCATTTATGTGCAGATGGACGACGCTTGTCGTAGGCCCTTAGCCACCATCTGAATTGGTGGCCTCGGTATGGAGTTAGGAACGTTTGCCAGTTGGACGTCCGAAAGAGGTATCGTACAAGGATTGAATCGATCGTAACAACCCTTTAAGGCTCCTCGCTTGAGGTCACAAGTGAGACGATGGATTGATAATGAATGTATGTGTACGATCAATGGATCGCATCGATTTAGAGCATCTCCATTTGTTGGCACTCCCAGGAGGCATTGCTTTCGCCGCTTGGGGGCTGCCGGCGAATTTTTTTGCTTGGGGGCGCAAATTTTTTCACTTGTTGCGCCCTTAGGAGCAGTGTTGAGGCTCAAGTAGGCAGCGGCATTTCGTCGAGTAGGTCACAGACGACGCCGTGGGCACGCTCCGGTGCATACAGGGCCTGCTCGCGGCGCAGTCCCTCCGTTTGGAGAGGTCATGGGAGGAGGCGAGGTCGTGCTCCATATACTCGAAGACGAGGTAGATGCTGGCGGAGGAGCGGGAGGTGACGAGGCCGTGGATGCCGATCACGTCCGCGCTGCCCCACGACATGCTGCTGGAGGTCTTCAGGGGGGCCGCCGGTGCGCGGCGGTGTGCCGCCGCTGGCGCTGCGTCGTGTCCCGCGCGCCCAGCCTCCCCGCCCCGCCACTTCGGCTTCTTCCGCAACCACGGCCCGTCCGCGCTGCCGCCGTTCGTCCTCGCCGCGGGCGTCGCGCTCGCGCCCCATCAACGGCGTCGGGTGTGCGCTCTCTGCCTACTGTGCCGCTGCGGGCATCCCCGCCGATTGCATCTCGCTGCAGCAGCTCATCCTCGTCGACTGACGCGGCCACCGCCTCCTCCTACGCGAGCTCTGTGGGAGGAGCAAGAACCAACCAGGGGGAGGAGCAAGAAACAGGGCGAGCACGGCGGCGAGGCTGAGGCTGCCGGGCAGCCGGGCGGCTGGGCGTGGGTGGCCAGGCGAGCACGGCGGCGTCCATCCTGGTGCTGGGTCAACGTCGGGCAGAGATGAGCGTACAGGCGAGCGTTGCAGCTAATAAAAAGGGAGGAGAGAGCAGAGAGACGCTGGCAGGTGGGCCAGCGCCTGCAAATGGCGAGATTAAGCCCTTCAGGTGCCCCCAGCTTTCTGGGTTTGCCTTGAGGAAGCCGGCTCAGTTTTTGGTCGAATCCGGCGAAAATTAAGAGGCTGGGGGTGCGAGTGGGAGGAATTTACTTGCCGGCCGTGAAAAAGTGCCCTGAGGAGGATTCTTGGGGGACTAGTGGAGATGCTTTTAGTGGCAGAGGCAGACCGCAGGCAGCAAGGCTATGGTCGAGGCCCGTCCATCGGCCTCGACCGGTTTGCATTGCGTTGCATGGTCCACACATCAATCGAGAGCTAGCTTGCTTGCTTGTTGCACTGTCAGCCAAGCCAGCGTTGGATTGACGACTATTGCATTTCATTTCAAGCATCCATCTCCAGTCCTCTCCACTCCACCCCACCATTTAATCGTGAGTGAATTCCGGTTTTTACCCCCTATTTTGAAAAATTTGACAGCATTTACCCCATCTAACGTGAATTTATCCGTTTTACCCTATTTAGCGAAATTGTTGTCACAATTTACCCTGTTTAATTTTTTTGTGTGTGTTATCATCAGCGGATCCCAATTATCTGGTCCAGCTAGCACGTCAGATTGACGGTTTTCTCCCTGCTGAACGTGTCCTTGTAGCTTCTCCCGACCGGTCCGGCCTTATATGAGCTCACCAGATCAGGTCGCTCATATCCAATACACAACGCTCGAGTTGGGCCGCACCATGTTGGCCTCCATTATTCATTGCACACATCACTCGTATTAATTCCTTTCAATCACACACACAATCCTGCCCCAAACCACTGCCTCCTTTGCTAGGATGGGGCAGGATGACGTAGCCGACGAACGGCAGGCAATGGGTGGCAGCCGGTATATGACATGTCTTCTCCACTCCCATATGCATGACCGCATTCCCAGTTTCTCACCCTTGGTAGTTAGGTTTGAAGAAGTATTCTGATGAGATGACTGAACTTGATTAGCATGACATGTTACCATTGAATAAATTACAGGAGAAATTGTTAATGATATAATCTGAAATCATGTATGTTTTTCTTCAGTATTATCATATACAACCTTAAGTATGGATGATTCTATGGATCAGATTAAAGTGATGTAAATATATGCATGACTTTGTGGATCAGATTAAAGTGGTGTAAATATACTGATATAATATGAAATCATGTATTTTCGAGCGAGCCTGGCGGGAGCGTGCAGCGGAAGCTTGGACGGGCGATGCATCAATTGGGGGTGAGCAACACAAGCGAGAAGCGACTGGAGGCGAGTGGCTGACTCGAGCGCTGTGTGTTGGACACGACATGAGCGGCCTTCATCGGGCCGGGCCGGTCAGGAGAAGCTGCGCGGCCCGGTTCAGCGGTGAGAAAAATAGCCAGGAAAAACTACTGATGTGGCATGCCAGCTGGACCAGACAATTGTGACACACAAATCAGAACGCTCACAAAATTTTAAACGGAGTAAATTATGGCAACAGTTTTGCTAAATGAGGTAAAACGGATGAAAACTCGCTAAATGGAGTAATTAGTGTCAAAAATGTCAAAATAAGGGGTAAAAGCCGGAATTCACTCTAAAAAATCGTCGATTGCGAGCGAGCCCAGGATTTACTCCTACCTAGCTGTTGGCATTTCAAGGATTTACTCTGAACTGAATCAAACCGAGCATATCTTTCCTGATGCCGATGGTGACGAACCGCGCCATAGGTCTGATGAAATTCACCTGCGACAGTCGCATGTCACTCGGCCCGCCCGCCGCCCCCCGCCGCCGCGCCGCCGCCACAGCCGCAACTCATCGATTCGGACGGCGTGGGTGTTGATTTTCTCAATCTCGTGCGCTATAATGCTCTCTGAAGATGCTAGTGAAACCCTGAGCAGCTCACGCCATTGGAGGAAGAGGACGGTGGACTCGTGGAGACCGGAGAGGCGAGAGTGAGACCGTGAGACATTTGGGTACAAGACAGGTCGTCCCTCTTTGCAGCTCCTTCAATTTTAGTCCTTTTTTATTTGACATCTCGTTTTTTACTTTTGATCCTGGTACCTAAAAGTATAGAAAAGAAATACTGATTGGGTATGCCTCTTTGAATATTACTGTTTTATTAGTAATTTCACCTATATTGACCTTCAATAGAAAAAAAAACTAGGAATTTATTTTTACTTCATATGATGCAATAAAATAAACTTGTTTTCCTGACTCACTTGTGTTTTAAGTTTTATTAAATGAAAATATTATTTGGCGAACGTCTGCCACGAGGCTGCCCACCTGCCTTTTACTTCTTTAGCTAAGTAAATATGCAAGTCCATCCGGAGACAGAGGTGGAGCCCACAATCTCCCCCTCAACCCTGTCGGAGAGCCTTGATGTCGATGGATGATGATCCCGATTTTGCCGTGCAGCTCCTGGAAGCGTACACGGCCAAGAGCCTTCGTCGGGATGTCAGTCTTCTACTCACTAGTCCTGATGAACTCCATGTCCACACACCATGCCCTTCTCGACATAGTTACCGTGCCTTTCTCGATGTGCTTGTTGCGGTCGTGAATCGCTTGTTTTTTGCAGAGGGAAAATGCCAATTTATTCTCAACAAAGATGAGTGCGGGGCAGTGTCTTGGTTCAGCATCTTGCCGAGAAGACTAGCTAGCTACCGTGATGTGTTCTCCATCTCGCACGAAGAAGTGGCGACAACCTTCTACCTCATCGATTGCCAGGTGATGAGACTGCTCCCGAGGAAGAACAACACGTAGAGTTGCACTTGTGGAGTCCACGTCACCAGCGTGGTCGGAGTTGCTGTAGCCGACCAGGTTCTCGTCGTCGCCACGGTGATACACACATCTATGTGTGATTGTGTCCACGATGTACCGAAGCAGTTGACGGCTGCAAGATGACCACTAGTGGTCTGCATGCACCTGCTCAGGAACCCTAGGGTGAATGAGATGTCCGTCTGGGTGTGCACGTGATACCCTAGGCTGCCGATGACGATTCGATAGAAAGTAGCGCCCACCAGCTTCTCCTTGCTCTCCTCGATGAGCTTCCACCGTGCCTCCATCGGGGAGTGCACGGCATGGCAATCTACCATGCCTGCTCGTCCAAACATCTTGGCAGCAAGGCCGCTTGAATGATCGTCGTGCGACCATGCTCCTAGTTCTCGTCCAACTCGAGGTATACTGGAGCAGCCCAGGTTGCTCATTCTGAAGAGCGCTTGATCCCCTCTTCAAGCAGAGCATCTCGACGTGCTCGACACCAGCGATGACGAGGTCCTCGACGTAGATGTCGACGATGAGCAGTGTCTCCCTGGTTCCATGTGTGTACACGCCGTGCTCGGGGGCGCTACAAGTGCAGGCGAGTGAGGCCAAGCTTGCATCTAGCTTGGCGTTCCACGCCCTCATTGTTTGTTGGAAACCGTAGAAGGCCTTGTGAAGCTTGTACATGCCCTGCTCGCATCCTTCGGCAATGAAGCTAGGTGGTTGGGAGACGTAGACCTCCTCCTCATGGTCACCGTTGAGGAACGTTTTACTTGATGTCCATGTGGTGGACCTCCCAGCCTCGATGTGCCGCTAGGGCAAGGATCAATTGACGGACTCGAGTCTTGCCACGGGTGTGAAGGCTTCCTCGAAGGCCACCCCTGCCCGGTGCACATACCCTTTTGCGATGAGTCGGACCTTGTGCTTGACGATGGCACAGTACTGGTCCTTCTTTACCTTGAACACTCACTTGAACCCAATAGCTCGATGTACTATAGGCAGCATGATGAGTATCCATGTAGCGTTGTCGTTGATTAATGATAGCTCGTCCAGTATTGCGCGGCGTCAGCAGTCCTCACTCTCCGCCACGGCGAACGAGGTCTTCTCCTCGCCGGCCATCGGATAAACACCTCATCGGCGTTGAGGCTCTCCGCCAATTGTGGTGGCTCCGTGAGAAGGTCAACGTGCATCGGTATCAGTGTGGGGGTGCCAACACTATCATCGGCGTTGATCATGTCTGACCGCGTTGTCGGTGGAGTTGCAAATTGAACCGACACGATCTCGCTTGGGGTGTCCGGGGTCAATGAGCGCGGGGCTGCTGTGCCTGCGATGCTCGGAGCCACTGGACATGGGGCCGCAGTGCTCGGGGTGGTTGTACCTAGGGTCGTTGAGCTCGGTGTCGTTTTGCCCAGAGTCGCTATCGTCCTCGGGGTTGCTGCTCAAACACCAACACTTGTGCACACCGTGTACTGTACGGTGAATGAGTTGCTCGATGGACCTCTCCCGGCGCCTCCCAGCTCCAACGCGCCTCTTAGTCAATGACAACGTCGCGGGAGATGTGCACGCATTTCGTGACAGGGTCCTATATCGTGTACACCTTGGAACCCGTCTCGTAGCCAGACAATAGCATCAAGGTGCTCCTATCGTCGAGCTTTTTCAGCTGTGATGACCGATGCAAGCGAAGACGCGAAGGAAGCGCGCGTCGGGCTTCCTCCCGTGCCACGCCTCATACGGTGTCATGCCGTTGTTGCTCCATGTCCAGTTTTATTATTGAGAGCATGACATTTTATTATTAATGACATGACATTTTCATTATAAAGAGGATGAAAATTTTAATGTTGAGAGGATTCCTTTTTTTATTGCATGGCATTTCTTTGGGCTTATCCAGCTAAAATGTTTATCTAGAGGAATGCTGTTATGTAAAGTATCACAATTTTTTAAATTATTTTCAAAGCATGGCATTTTTATAAATTTGTGTATATATTTATATAGAGGACAGGGCCGTTTCCAGGAATTCGGGGCCCCGGTGCGAAACACAGAATGGGGCCCTAAAATTTGGGTGCATAGTTGTTATTTCATGCACAATTTGTCCGTTTTACAAACCTAAAATGTAATATAAGTGGCTTCAAGCACTACACGAATTGTAGTTTTACAAAGATAATAAAACAAAACAAGATCAATCCTTGAATTTTAAATGATCGACTATCTTGGAAATCTTGGATGCGTGACAACATGAGCAAACAACAAAACGATGGATGAGCCAATGTGTATGTACACAAAAGATGATAACAATAATTATTATATGTATTAAGAAAAAGAATAAGAACGGAGGGAGGCTCCCCTCTGTCTTATTCTTATAACAATAATAATACTTATAATTATAAGTATTCGATATAGTGTTTACAAGATGAACAGATGTGAAAAAATTATAATTATTCAATATATTGTTTGCCAAAATGGATATGTATCCTAATTAATATAATTATTCAACAGGAAAAAGTAACATAAATTAGATAGGATTTTTAAAAATGAATTAGATAGGGTATTGGCTTAGGTACACCTAATTGATGAAGTAATGGATTAGTCGGTGTTATACACTGGCTCTCCACCAATGGCTGCTTTCTGGTTGGCGCCTCTAGCCGTGAATGAGAAAAGACGCCTACACGCGAAACAAGAGCTCTTGTTTCTCCCGAAAAAATAGAGAGAAAGGAAAAACAGCTCTCCCGGAATTTGTTTTGTTTTTCCCCTTCTCGATTGAGGGGGCTCACGGGGGGTTGTGTACTTGTGTGCCTCGAGCGATCGAACAAGAGAACCTCCAGCGACCAGCCCGAGAAGGCCCCAAACTGGAAGCTTCAGCGACCAGGCCTACAAGGCCGAAAGGAAAAGGCTCAAAATAGTGACTGTACAGCAATATGCGCCCAGAACTGGGGGCCTATAGGATTTGGGGGCCCTGTGCGGTCGCACAGCCCGCACAGGCCTGTGGACGGCCCTGATAGAGGATGACAATTTTAAAGTTTAGCATGAAAAAAAATTCTAGACCACCCAACATTTTTTGTTTTAAAGTTCTAGTGTAGCAATTTTATAAACAAAAAAACACTTGAACAACCAGAAACGGTCGTTGGGAGCTCCTCCCCCTGGCGAACGAATCGTCAGACGGGAGGCTTCAGATGGGTGTGAGCGTTTGGGGTGAGATGAGTGGTATTTACAGGCTTTCGATCGAGAGAGCTTGGCAGTGTTGCTTGCATGGTGACCACGCTGAGCTGAGCACAAGTGTAGTCTACACTGTGTAGACGTGGCTAGCTAGTGCGGAGCAAGCGTGCAACGCAGATTGGCTGAATTCATACAGGGAGTGTTTGGTTGCCGTTGTGAATAGTTCCTGCATCGCATACACTTCTCAACCTAGTCTGATTGAGCAAAATCAGACCCTAATACACCATCTGCTAGTTGTTTGGTTGCCTGTATCTAGTATCCGTGCATTAGGTAATACGCAAATGCACTTTGTTTGGTTGGCTGCATTGACCCAAGCGGCACATGAATACGGCGTTTGGTTGCATACGGCGTACATGTTGTGCTTACCTTGTACCCTAGTTGGTGAGCTTACCCATACCTAGCACACCAACGCCACAACACAGCAATGACGATGAACTGGACGAAGATGATGAAGTTCTTCAGTTTCAGCCCAAACTGACGATCCACCTTAACACCTTCAACCTTGCGACTGTCAACACTGCTGCCGTGCTTTTGCACCCACTCGGAGTAATCTTTTTCTGCTGCCTGCCTAGTCTTGAACCCTCTATGGGTGCTGTTGCTATACGATGCCACTTGTGCACTGGCTTCTTCCCATTAACTATAAACCTCTGGGACCTTACCGATGAACACGGCATACCACTTGCCCAGCCAATGCACAAGAGCAAGAGTTGAAGCAGCAAATCAATGGAGCACACAAGTAAAGCAAAGTAGCACACAAACAACAATGGAGCAAAAGAGAAGTAAAGAATGCATGATCATACGGCATAGCAAGTTCTTCCTAGCACTATCTTGGTGTTAACCTACCACCACATCCAAAAGAGGGTGTCGTCCTACCACCGCAAGTTCACCATCAGCGTGAGGGGTTAGTATATACCACCTCACCAAAATATACAGACCATCAAATAGTTTTCGAGCCCTAGCTACACAAAATGTATGTCGTCATCGTCATCGTCGTCGCCACCGCCATCGCCGTCGGGGATCATGCACGCTCACAGGCAGCACTACTCTAGTAGTAGTGCTTGCCTAGCCAGCTCCTGAGCCACAACACCCTCCGAGCGTCGGCCATGGCAACGAACCCAACACCCTGGGCCTTGTTGCCAAGCAGGTGGCTGAGAGCTGCCATGAGAGCCTCGTCGCTGAAGCCACCCTGGGTCATGACAGCGCCATACAGGTCAGGGTGGACGTCGAGGGGCTTGCACTCCCTGATGGCTGTTGCCACCTCCTTCACCGCCTCAGTCATGCTGCAAAAGATATTGATCTCCTCCTCCATCAGGCCTCCTCTCTTCCTCTTCCTATCATGGACTGGGTCAAATGGCTTGTCGAAGGGCTTCGCAGTGGGCTTGTTAGGGCCATCAAGGACCTCGACGTCCGGGGTCCCAGGGAAGTCTGGCATGGGAGAACCAAGAGGCTCCCCTGAGCCCATGGCATGCTTCCCAGGTGCCAGCCCGAAGGAGAAGATGTGCTGCATCTGGCTGTAGTTCTGGATGGTGTGTTGAGGAACTCAGCGTCCCTTGGGTGGTCCTAAGAATGAAACACAAGTGTTGTTAGTTGCGATTAGGAGTAGGCAATGGTGGACAGTATGAAAAGGAAGAGGGTTGTGAGCTAACCGCGACATGGCTGGCGTAGTGCTCTGGCTTCAGAACTATGGAGCAAGTGTTCTCATCCCATGAGGCGCCACTAAGGTCTCTCAGCTTGGACACTTGGATCCATCGACTTCTCCACTTCCTCAGGTGGTTGTACACCTGGGTGGCAGACACCTCTTGCCCACAGAACTCGAACACCTGCTTCACAACGGTGTTCAAGTGCACCTCCTTGAAGCCCTTGTCAGTCCTAACTCACTAGAGATGAGCTCACACATCTTGTTCAGCACGAACGTGGACATGAACGGCTGCCACTTCATGTTGTTCGACTTACCATCCTTCTTTGCCTTTGCTGCTGCTAGCTTGATTGCAGCGGCAGCAGCAGCAGGAGGAGTTGGCTCAACGAGCACTACTGAGACATAGAGGGAATTAGACGCGAACACCTCTGAATCAGGTGCCATCTCGGACATAGGCCACGAGTCCTCGACAAACGATGGAGCAAACTGTCTGTCGGACAGGACAAGGGCCTGACTAAGATCTTGCGTCTGCGTGGTCATGTCCTACAATCGTAGCACGCATTGACAGTAAGCATAGCACACAACATACCGGACAATCCATGAAAGTAGAAGCATACATGTACATGGTTCATCACTATCATGATTCAACACAAGCATAAGGTTCAACTTCAAACTCTACTACTAATCTAGCCTACCACATGCTTGAATATCTAGCCCTACCATAAATTGCAACCGCACCATAGCAATCAATCTTATCAGTTCACAGATCAGACCACTAATAAACCAAGCATTTAGATCAAACCCTAGCTGCAGCTGAAATCTAGCTAGAAGGAGCAGAGAGAAAGGGGGATTGAACTCACAGAGGCCATGGCTGCAGCTTGAGGACGAGGGAGGACGGTCGTGGAAGATCAACGCCGGCCGGTGAAGGAGCGCCGACGCCATGGACCACCGGCCGATGAAGATGCGCCGCTTACCTGCTCGTCGGTGCCGATGCGCGTCGGCAGGAAAGCTCGAACGGAGGGAGAATGGTGGCGGGAGTTGGGGCGGTAAGGAAGGGGTTAAATAGGGGTGGACTCGGCGGGAGGTGAGCCAAAATCCTCCCGCCGATTTTTCGATGACGCGGGCGAGCTCGCGCCATCTCCCCTGCTCGCACGAGGGGAGAAGCATGTCACCCTCCCCTGCCTCGCCCGAGCCAGGCTCGCGAGCTACCGTCGATTCGGCCGTTTCCCCTGGGTCTGGCCTGGACGTGCTTTGAGTTCCGTGCGATGCGGGCCACACAATAAACGCAGGCAACCAAACGGGTGACTTTCTTCCGTGCAGGTCAGGTTGGGCCTAATGCGGACAACCAAACACGCCCATAGGTGCCATCTTGTCGGGAGCACATCGCGTTTATGGAAGACAGGATGATGAGCAGAAATGGTCCACGCACTGCGCCACTACGCCACTCGATGCAAAACTGAAAGGGGATAATATATAGTGGAAAGTTTTAGTCGCGCTGAAAGCAACTCCAACTAGCATAACAATGCCGCGCGCACTAGATAGCTCTCTGCAGCACCGCAAGTGTCGAAAAATGCAGGTTAGGTAGAGATTTGTTAATTAAGCATCATGAAAAGGTTCCGTTGCTTTGCTACTAGTTAGTCCGGTCGCTTTGCAAGCCAAGCAAACATAAAACATCTGTTGTAATAAAGAGATGAATGTAAGAGTTAGAAATGTAAGTGGTTGGTGATAGAAGGTTCAGGCCTGCATGTCTGGCTCGGTGTATCTTCAGAACACTGGATCAGACGTTTGCCTCTACACATATGGATAGCTTCCATTTGCAGAGTCTATTATGCCACGATTAAGAGTAAAGTATTTGGACAACCATAGTGTTCTTTCTCAGCAAAAAATAAAAATAAAAATAAAAATAGACGTGCCACAAACGCTCCAGAATGATCAGCACTTTCCCAGGTCATCTTGTTCAGGGTTCAGCTAAGCGCGTCACACAAGGTTGTACTTTTTGCTAGTATGTTTCATTTTTTCTGAAAATGAGAATAACCCCCGGTCTTTGCATATCTATCTAATTATCTATGTGTTCATGGCCCCTAATATCGTGGCTCCTAATGAACGAGATCTGGCTCGGCCTAATGAATGATCTGGCTCGGCCATCTTCCTTTGTGTGGTCGCAGGATGCATGGATCCTGATGCAGCCTTCTGCTTAGAGCATCTTACAGGCGAGGACATCAAATCTGGCCTCACAAACATCCGTGGACGCGTCTTGGCGCTCCGCGGGCACACTGACCGGACACTTTTTATTTAAATGCGTTCACACCCATATATCTTAAATTTGGTCCCTCATATTTATGCAACACATGCAACATATAAAAAAACCTACCTAGATCAATGTAACACCACCAGATCTACCAAAATATGCAGTTTCCATCGAACAGTACTTAACACATAAGATAAAACACTAAATTAAACGGGGAACGGTGGAGGAAATCACTATTTCCTCGCCGGCCTGTTCCCTTGCGGTTAGCGGTGCTGCTTTCGCCGTCGGTGTAGGCGTCGGCCGCCGGAGGGTCGTTGTCGTCGGAGCTTGATTCGTCATTAACGTAGTCCGACAGGTCCATCTGCACACCGGCTAGACTCCAGAGGAAGTGCTCCTGCTCCTCGGCGTGCCTTCTCGCCTTCGTTGTCACCTGCGTCGCCGCCTCGTGCTCTGACACCTTGATGACAAGCCGGAGTGCTTTAGCGTTCTTCCGCCCGAGCCGCCACGCATCTGACTCCGCATTTTCAGGGAGTGGCGGAGGACAGACATGATGAGCGCGCATGTCCTTGGGATCAACCGATGCACGCGCGATTGCCCGACGCCTCACCAACGCGTCGCTCGCCACCAGCCTCTCCCCCATGCGTTGCCGCCCGCGCCTCCAACTCGGGCGTCCTCGACCGAGCCGACGTCGGCGAGGCCACAAGCACCCGACGGTGCCCATGGACGCCTTTCGAAGGTAGCTGAGATGTCATCGGGGAGGGGGGGGAGGGGGTGTGGGGGGTACCTAAACTGGGACGGAGCGGGCGGCGCTGCCATCGGTGCTGCATGCCAGATGGGAGGGCCCGACAACATCGCCCGCACTGCGACGGTGGGCGAAGGGGGATGGCGCGTCGCTCTGCGAGCCGCCACCGCTGTTGCCGCCCTGAGCGGCGCAAATGCGATGCGGAGAGTGACCGCATCGACGTCGCTCTCATAGCCACAGGAGCTGGAGCTGATACGATCATCTGTCGTGGGGCAGATCGGGAAAGGAGGTGATGGATTGGGAAGAGGAGTGAACAGAGAGTGGAATTGACTGAGCGGACTGCAGTCTAGGGTTCATCGAAGGGGGTATTTGTGGGTTCGGTGATGAGCCGGGCTGACATGGCGAAAGCGTCCGGACATGCCCGGGCCGTCTCATATCCGCCCTACATTTAAGCTGGATATGAGGGGTGTCGGACGGCCTGGCGTTTGAGGCCGATTTGAGGCGCCTGGATGGGTCGTTCTTTTTTTGACCGATCAGTGACCGGTCGGTTCACCTGGATGTTTGGGGACGGTTTGAGGTGCCTGACTATAGATGCTTTTAGTCTCTCTTGTGAGGGTTGCCCCGCCTGTCTCGTAGGACTGAGATATGAGTGTTGGGCCTTATTTTATTTTTTTGCAGGAAAACTTTCGTTCTATTGCTCTTCAATTATGGGTGTTGGGTCTTGTTTTGTGTTGCTGAGAAAGCTAGCCTGAGGATGCATGCTCTGCGGAGTCGGTCTGTAAACTGCTCTGAGCAATGCTTAATTGCTTAAATCCAATCTTTGAGCATGACTTTTTTTAGCTTATGAATGTTAGTGTCGATTTCACAAGTGGCATGATTTTAAATTTGAAACTCAAGTGAGTCAGGAGAACAAGTTTATTGGAATGCACCATAGGAAAAACAATTTTTTTACAAGAGTTTTGAGTGGGAACTAAATTTTGTAAGGCATGCAGTAAGATTTAATTCGTATTTTTTTATAAGAAGAGTCAATCTTATGAATCAAATGGCCAATATAAGAGAAATTACGTATGTACTAAAATTTGAAGAGGCATACTAATCAGTATTTTCTACCCCATCCGTTTTTAAATATAAGTTTTTTTAGAGATTTCTATGCGAACCACGTACAAATATATAAACACATATTTTAGAGTGGAGATTCACTCATTTTGCTTCTTCGTACGTAGGAGTAGTTCATATTGAAATTTGTAGAAAGCCTTACATTTAGGAATGAAAGGGAGTATACTTTCAGGTATCGGGGCACAAAAGTAGTGGGGAGGTGTAGAAGGGTTACGAGAAGCCCTGTTTTCCTCTCGTCCCTGGCGGAACCCTAGCCGCCGCTCTTCGGCGGCTCCCCTCCGCCGGCGACCTTGGTCGTCGGTGGTGAGGGGGGTCGCCAGATCCATGCGTGTGGATCGTTTTTACTCCCTCGCAGTCTAGGTTTTTAGATTGTTCATCGTCTTAGCTTCGGAGGCGACAATGACAGCGCTGAATAAAGATTTTTCGAATCCTTCCCTGACGTGGCCATCAGTCTTATGGTTGGGGATGGATTTGGAAACTAGTCTGTTCAAGTAAGGATGGCGTGGCGGCGGCGGCATCCTCGTGGTGGACCAGTGTCCTTGGGCTCCGTCGTTGCGACGACGTTTGCTCCAGCGTCGGCGTGGAGCTTGGGAGGTAGTCCAGGAGCGGATACAGATTGTAGTCTGCATCGACGACATCTGGAAGACGGAGCATGTGCTGGGCTTGTGGTTCGTGGATGGCAGGTATGGTTTCCTCCTTTGGCGTTTTAGTCGTGGTGTGGTGCCAGATCTGAAGTTCGATGGCGTGTCCGGGGTGTTGCCCAGGTCTGATTCGTTCAACGGCAAGGGCTTCACTTTTGGTGAGCCACCTTGGAGATCCGCAAAGCTGCATATCAGCGACGGAGCCGCGTCGAGCTCGGGTGAGGAGGTGATTCGTCATTCTCTGCTTTGGTGGCTGTTGTGGTGGTGCCGGAGGCAGGTGACGGACGTTGGTGTCAAGCTCAGAGATGTTCTTTTATTTTTTCAGTTTTGTCATGTCGGTCTTTACGTTACCTGTACTTTGTTCTTTATGATATAAAATAAGACACGTATTATCATGAAAAAAAGCGCAAAAGTAGAAACGAGATGTCAAAAATAAAAAAGAATAAAAGTGAAGAGCCAAGTGACTGGCCTGTTTTCTCCCCAAATGTCTCGCGGCCTCCACGAGTCCACTGCCATCTTCCTGCAACGGCAATGAGCTGCTCAGGGTAATTAGCATCTTCAGAGAGCATTGCAGAACACGAGATTGAGAAAATCAACACCCACGCGATCCGAATCGATGAGTTGCGGCTGTGGCGGTGGCGCGGCGGCGGGGGTCGGCGGGCTGGCCGAGTGGCAGCGCATCTACGACCGGGTCGAGGCGCTCGCCGCCGGCCGCGCGCGGCTGGAGGCGCGCAACAGGATCCAGCACGAGTTCTGGGACGCCCGCCTCCACCAGGTGTGATTCATCGGACCGTTCCTGTCCTCTTCCTCTTAGGGTTTTCTCTTGGGCTTCCCTGCGCCTGATTGATGGCTTACATGTTCTCATCCCGGAAGGCGGAGCTGAGCAGAAGCAGGTGGGAGGCGGCCTGCAGGGAGCTGCTCCCTTCCGATGATCCCAAGCTCGCCGGTCAGGAAACATTGTGCCCCTCTTTCGTTTTAGATCTTTGGGATGATGATAACCTGTAGAAGAAGGCACCTAATGTTGCTACTGATGTCATTGTTGCTGCCTTCTCTGTCCAATGCAGAACTGCTAGAGAGTGATTTGGAGGATTCAAGAACTTGTGAAGCTCTTTTGGACACCGAAAACTCAGAACTGCTGGTACTTAATTATCCCAAAAGCATTCGGTCCAGCTTGTGAATATCACTGTTTTTCTTAATCATTGTTTTGTGTCCTTGCTTTTTCTTTTTTTGTAATGTTTAGGTACAACTGAGGGAAGATGGAGCTTGTGTAGAGCTTAATGAAAACACTGCAGATCACGAGCACACTTCTGGAGATTTAATATCAGAGGTAAGAAAGTTAAAGCGAACCTATGCGACCATATGCTGGAACAAGGATAAGGAAGCCACTGAAGCAGTGCAGAAGCTTCAACAGAAGATAGAGGAGCTGCAAGTGGCAGCCTGTAAGAAGGATGATGAGATTGGAATATTGCAAGCAGAAGCTTCTGCTTGTATAAATAAGTTAATGCTTCTAAAGGGTAAACTAGATGAAATGCGATCTTTGGATAAGGACATTGACATCCAAAAGCTCAAAGTTGGGCAACATGAGACTCTTGAAAGCAAGTTTGCCTCCTTGCCAAATGTAAGCATTTCCTTTTGAAGTATATGGCCGGCTCATACTAGACCGTGTTTTCTTTCTGCAGTATTTGTTTAGTGACCTGCCTGACCATACACAATCAGTAGAGAATGTTGACCAGGTTGATATTTTTGGTTATTATATCGGTAAACAATTTTCCAGTAATATATTTTCTAGAACCGAGTTGATCTACAGTTTCATGAGAATATACTACTACTGAAGCTAGCACCCCAAAATCTTCATGTGCCTGCTTAACACTTAACATTGCCCCATACTTGTTTCTGGCCAGTGAGTTATCTAATTTACAGATTGTAGACACTTTGCTGGCCAAAGATTAATTTAAGGGATGGTATTCTAAATCATGATACGCCTGTTGGTCTCAGTCTCTAGTAGAGTCCACCTTGTGTATAGTAAGTGATCTTGGATTTATTTGTTAGGTAGCCATTTCTTGTATATACTTGCTGTTTTCAACATGTGTTGTATCCGTACTCATGTGTCTTTATAATTCTAGATACAATCCAAGGAAGCTGGAAATATTGTAGATATTATTCAAAAGAATGCGGATCATGGGGCCATCACGGCGGAGCTCAGAAAACTGAAGCAAGCTTATGAGACCCTGAGCTCAAACAAGGATAAGGAAATTTCTAAATTACTTGAAATGAAGGATTTTCTTTTGAACCAACTGATGAGAATGGACAAGGACAATGCTGAGCTCCTTCAGAAAAAGGAAGTGGAGGCAGCACAAGCTAACGAAGCAGCACAAAAGCTTCAGCAGAATGTAGAGGAGCTGCAAGTGTCAGTCCGATATAAGGATGATGAGATTGGCAGATCGCGAGCAGAAGCAGGGCCCCTAAAGATAAAGGAAGTGGAGGTGGCACAAGCTAATGAAGCAGCACAAAAGCTTCAGCAGAATGTAGAGGAGCTGCAAGTGTCAGTCCGATATAAGGATGATGAGATTGGCAGATTGCGAGCAGAAGCAGGGCCCCTAAAGATGAAGGAAGTGGAGGTGGCACAAGCTAACAAAGCAGCACAAAAGCTTCAGCAGAATGTAGAGGAGCTGCAAGCAGCAGTCCGAAATAAAGATGACGAGATTGGGAAATTGCGAGCAGAAGTGGAGTACCTTCAGCAGAATGTAGAGGAACTGCAAGTGGCAGTTCGAAATAAGGATAATAAGATTGGCAGATTGCAAGCAGAAGTGAGGATCCTTAACATAAAACAAGTGGAGCCAGCACAAAAGCTTCAGCAGAATGTAGATGTGCTGCAAATAGAAGTGCGAAATAAGGATGACGAGAATTGTAGATTGCCAGCAGAAGCTGCTAATGCAGAAAAAAAGGTACCGGCTCTTGAGGGTAAGCTACTGGAAATGCATTCCTTGGTTAAGGAGAAAAACGATGAAATACGAAAACTGAAAAATTGGCAACCTGAGAGTCTGAAATGCAAATGTGTTTCTTCTATAGCAGTTGTAAGTATATCATTCCAAGTATTTGGCATGCTCATGCTAAAGTCTGATTTCTTTTCCATATTGTATGTTTAGTGACCTTGTCTTGCCATGCATCCTTGATCAAGTGTAACCATAATTAAATGAAATTTTGATCCAAATTCACTAACAATTTCATTGACCATATGTTGATGTGTGATCATAGTTTTTTATGATAGGCATAGGCAAATTGTCTAATTTTCCTTTATTGGTCAAGAATCATATTTCCCCGTGCTCCGCTGTATAACTTTTTTACTCAGAAGGTATAAGCATCATGATTCTTGCTAGGTTCACACATGAGCCTTGTGTTACTGAAAGCACAAACTAATGGTAAACTTGGTTAGTTTGCTGCTAATCGATTTTGCAGTGCCATCTTTTATAGAAACTGAGTAGACCTAAGTAATCATGTTCCTTAAAATAAGATGTCCGTTTCTTTCTCCTTTTGTCATCCAAGTGAATCCAACTGGTGAATAACCCAAGAATTGTGGTACCAATCATCCGATTATTACACCTGAAAATCTTCCCTGCTCCTCTTTGGCACATAACATTGTCTCGTACTTGTTTGTGGCCAGTAACACATAGCACTGAGCCAAAAACAGCCGAGGCCTCTGCATCAACAAAAGCCTTGGCTGTTGTGGTGGCTGCTTCAGCATCTCCACCCGTCACAAGCTCCAAGCCAGGGGCGGGGATCGACATCGATCTGACCCCTCCCCGGCTTGTCGACGACAGGGAGGCCAGCCCGCCCTTCCCTCCGGGATTCGGGCCGGTGGCCCGATTCAAGGACACAACTACCACCGCTCCGACAGCAACCTTGGCGGTGGTGGTTGCGAAGGAGGACGGCAACCCTGACCAGAGCATCGCTGGTACTACTGATGATGCGGGTGGGCTTGACATTGACACTGCCCCCATGCCCCCTGCAGCAACAACAACCAAGACCAAGAGCAGCATGCTGAAGGGCAAGCCAAGACCAAAGGAGCAGAGCAAGGCTGATAAGGAAGGTACAGAGCTGGACTCGATCCTAGGGAAGAGGATGGAGCGCAACAGGCCAGAGTCTAATGTAGGTCTAGGTGAAAATGAGGAGATGAACAGAGACATGTATAAGAAAATGAGAGGGTCTGTTAGTGGAGAGGCTGAGAGCAACATAGGTGTGTTAGGTGGTAAGGAAGCTACCGGTATAGGGGCTACTGGGGAACTGATGGGCGCAAAGGATGACGCCCGTCAGGAGGAATGACGATACTTAGCTGGAACTGCTGGGGATTGGGCCAGCCCGGGACAGTTCGTGAACTGGTGTGCCTAGTGTGCACTCATGGCCCCTCTGAAACATGGCAGATGGAGGCTAGGCCTCAAGCAATGTATCACCCATGATGGGGGTAGGAAAGGGTGCTGGCATCCCCCTATTTTGTGACAATAGCATTGACATAAAGTTGCTCTCATATGGTTCGAGGTATATTGATGTTCATATCCGTGACGATCCCCATGGCCCTGGATGGCGGGGCACCTTTGTGTCTGGCGAACCCAAGTCACATGAGAGACATCACATGTGGATTCTGCTCAAGAGAATTAAACGAAACTCTGCTGAACTGTGGATGATGATCGGGGATTTCAACGAGACTATGTGGCAAGGGTTGCATTTCTCTGCTGCAAAACGGTCTGAAACGTATAACAGGGAATTTCAGAAAGTGTCTATCTTGGTGTAACCTGTACGTTCTCGGCTACCAAGGGCCGGGTTGGACGTATGAAAATAAACAAGCAGGGCGGGACAAGGTGCATGCAAGGCTTGACAGATGTGTGGCTACTCCGGAATGGAATGACGTGTTTCTGCACGCTCATGTTCAGCATGTTTTTTTTTTTTGAATTGTTTGGATTGCTTACCACATGTTTCATATGGTCATGTTCAGCATGTTGTTATCTCAAGATCAGACCACTTTCCTCTCCTACTGTCAAATGGGAGGGAACGCTCTCGAAAGAACACGGATACCTCGTTCAGGTACGAATTGATGTGGGAAAGAGTGGGGTCACTGGGACCTGCAGTTCAGGCGATATGAGACGGCGAGGGTACGGCACAAAACCTGTCCAAGGTTGCACTAAAGTTGAAAAAGTTCAGAAGTCGTTGGCAGCTTGGCCTAAAAAAGATTTCAGTTCAGTGTCATGGAACATAAAAAAGAAGAGACAGAAGCTTAGAAAACTTATGCAGTCGCAGAGGTCCAGTGCTAATGATGAGCAAATTAAAAGGGTGTCCGGTGAGTTGGATGAACTTCTGATTCGGGAGATGATGTGGCTACAACGGTCGCGCGCCATTGGCTGAGAGAAGGGGACCAAAACATGAAATATTTCCACCGTTTGCCAATGAACGCATATGTTACCAACATTTCAATCCATCACAAACAATTTACTCCCTTCGTTCGGAATTATTTGTCACAGAAATGGATGTATCTACAATACGTCTAGATACATCCATTTCTGTGACAAGTAATTCCGAACGGAGGGAGTAGTTTTGTAAAGCGTTTGCCAATGAACACATGTGTTACCAACATTTCAATCGTGCGCGTTACAACAACAAATCGCACACACAGCTTTAGACTTTGTCGTGTGCCCCGTATGACACATGATCTTCATCCAATAACCGTTCCCGATGGATAGGCCGTCGCACATGTTTCATTTTCTAGCACATGAGATTATTTTTCTACCGTTTGCGATGTCTGCATCACACACAGTTTGGTCGAATGATGTGGGATAGATGCATTCTCTTAGGCCCAATCTGCAGTAGTGACACACACCATTCCACACACACACACTCTCTCTCTCTCTCTCACACACACACACACCGAGAGGGAGGGGAGGGGGGAGGGAGAGAGAGTTAAATTTTTTACGAAAAAGAGACAAAGGATGGGAGATCACTGAACACGTGATGAAAATCCTGAGGAGGATGGCGAGGAAACCCTTGATAAGGGCAAGAGACAAAGGGCCGCAAAGACATTTGATGATGATTTTCTCGTGTACCCCGTGAATGATACTCCCACTGCTATCTCAGAGGCGTATGCCTCTCCAGAAGTTGACCACTGGAGAGATGCGGTCCATAGCGAGATGGATTCCATTATGGCTAACGGGACATGGGAGATCACTGAACGTCCCTATGGTTGCAAACTGTTAGGATGTAAGTAGGTGTTCAAAAAGAAGTTTAGGCCCGATGGTATGATTGAAAAATACAAGGCTAGGCTTGTGGCTAAGGGTTATGTCCAGAAAGAAGAAGATTTCTTCGATACTTATTCACTTGTGGCCAGACTCACCACCATTCGAGTGTTACTCTCGTTGGTGCCTTGCATGGCCTTCTCATCCACCAGATGAATGTTAAGACGGCTTTTCTGAACGGAGAGCTAGACGAGGAAATCTATATGCGACAACCAGATGGCTTTGTGATAGATGGTCAGGAAGCAAAGGTGTGTAAGTTGCTAAAATCTTTATATGGCCTGAGACAAGCATGTAACCAATGGCATGAGAAGTTTAATACAACTCTCACATCTGTTGGCTTCGTTGCTAATGAAGCTGACAAATGTGTGTACTATCGCTATGGTGGGGGCGAAGGAGTTATATTGTGCTTGTATGTTGATGACATACTGATATTTGGAACCAACCTCAAAGTGATTGAGGAGGTTAAGTCGTTTTCATCTCAGAAATTTGAGATGAAGGACCTTGGTGTGACTGATGTTATCTTGAACATCAAGCTACTGAGAGATGATGAGGGTGGGATTACACTTCTGCAATCCCATTATGTTGAGAAGGTGTTGAATCGTTTTGAATATTTGAACTGCAAACCATCTCAAACACCATATGATCCTAGTGTGTGGATTTGAAAGTTCGAAGGCACAACTAATGATCAATTGAGATACTCTCAAATTATAGGTTCACTCATGTATCTAGCAAGTGGAACAAGGCCTGACACCGCGTTTGCTATGAGCAAACTGAGCCGGTTGTTTCCAAACCGGGTGATGTACATTGGCACGCTATTGAAAAAGTTATGTGCTATCTAGAAGGTAATATGAGCTATGGACTTCACTATACCAGATACATGTCGGTACTTGAAGGGTATAGTGATGCAAATTGGGTCTGTGATGCTGATGAGATGAAGGCCACAACTTGGTATATGTTTACGCTTGGAGGTGGTGTTGTTTCGTGGAAGTCTTGCAAGCAAACGATCTTAACGAGATCGATAATGAAAGTAGAATTAACAGTATTGGACACATCTGGTGTCGAAGCAGAATGGCTTCGAGATCTGTTGATGGACTTGTTAGTGGTCGAGAAGTCGGTTTTGGCTATCCTTATGAACCGTGACAATCAGACAGTCATTTCCAAGGTAAAGAGTTCAAAGGACAACATGAAGTCCAACAAACATATAAGAATCAGATTAGAAGTTGTTAGACGTTTGAGAAACTCAGGAGTGATAGCATTGGATTATATCCAAATAGCTAAGAATCCGACAAATCCTTTTACTAAAGGGTTATGGCGTGCTGTGATACATAATGCATCGAGGGAGATGGGTATGAGACCCACATGAGTTGCCATGGCGGTAACCCAACCTATGTGATCGGAGATTCCGTGAAGTAGGACTTGGAAAAACAAGTCAGTGATGAACTGAGGAGAGTAACTTTACTAACTCACTCTGTTGGAGATGCAATACTCTAGGAAACTATATTTTCGGTTGGTGAGTGCGGCGCTTCTGCTCCTGAGCTCATCTGCACCTCCGACGAAAAAAAATCTAAACAAATACTACAAAAATTCAAAAAAAATCCAATTTTTTTGTGTGGTAGAGAATTTTATGCGTGAGGTGAGCTGCAAATTTCAACTCATTTGGACATCTGAGCAACTCATAGCAAAAAAGACAAATTCAGGGTTTGTAAAAAAGTTTAGTGTTCACACACTGTTCTGACCTGGTTTTTTTTTGTTGAGAGCTGCTCAGATGTCCAAATAAGTTGAAATTTGGAGTGAACCTCACACATACAATTATCTATCACAAAAAATTGGATATTTTTGAATTTTTTTAGTATTTGTTTTGATTTTTTTCTGACCGGGTGCAGATGAGCCTAGACACCAAATTGGATTTTCGGTAGGTTGACTACTATCTTAATGTGTTCCAAAGCTTACACAAGCAAGATGCTATCCTACAGAGTGATCTTTGAAGGAACACACCTATATGAGCCCAACTGCTGGTCATAGTCTATGAAATTGGGGTGATCTCTAGCAAACACATGAATAGTCTAGGAGTGTGGCTAATATGCTCTACCCGAGAGGTCAGCCTTTGGCAGTCTAGTACTATTAGGACATGTGGTGAAACCTCTTTACACCAAACTGACAATTCAAGACATAGTCCATTGTTTAGTTGTGAAGGAGTATAGTTACTTGCTCTAGGTGGAGTTCAATCTTAACAAGTCTCCACTGAAATACTGGTATATCAAAACAATGTTGGGAACAAAGGATAAAATGAGCTACACATATGAGGCCTCTGCCAACCCAAGCTTGAGAAGAGAAGTTGCGGGAATGAGCCGAGACGAGCTCACACCTATGCCTTATTTTTGCCGGTCAGGAACAAAGAGTTTTTGACAGCCGGGCCACGATTTGAGACGTCGGATCATGGGTTGTCACCAACTCGAACATGGGTCCAGCCCACGTCTCTCCACGCGATCGCGCCTACACATATGAGGCGTCTGCCAACCCTAGCCGCTGCGTGAAATAGTTTGCATCTGCCGCCTGTGATCCCATTCTGTCCACCGCGTACACGGTCAACGAGAGAGCAGGCCTCTAAAACCCCGTCTCTCTGGATGCTGTACGGGAGAGGAGCATTAGGTTTTTGGGGAGCGTCTCTACGCGACTGCTCGCCGATGTTCACCTGCTTCCTCTACTTCGTCCACCTCCGCTGCATCGTCAACATGTCCTCCGACGCCGAGAGAGCCACCGCCGAGAAGGTTGCTGCTGACCAGAAGGCGGCCAAGGAGGCTGCCGCCACCGCTGCTACTACGGCCAACTGGAGGGTATAACACGGTCATCCCACTCCAGTTTCTTTCTATCTTAGCAGTACTAGCCATGTGCATAGATGTTTCTACTATATGTGTAGTACATGCTTATTTAGTTAGCAATCAATATGTCGTTATTTCCTGGATTAAGTTAATTGAAAATTTGACTTTTTCCTCAAAAATAAGTGCTCGTGTCTATGTAATAATACTGTCAGTGTCTTCCTGTTTGTTTGTCTGTACTTTCTTTTGGACTGCTCCTTTCGTGTATGCATAATATATAATCCGACTAATATGTGTATGAATATCGGCCTATGTGAACTGCTGTAGTGGTATAATTTATGTTTTTTTTCTTTTTATATTTATTGTCTGTGCATCCCTTGCAGCAGCAGGCCCAGGAGAACAGCATCGCTGCTTCGCACAAACCTGGTCTTCAATGCCTCAAATTTTCCTGTAAAAAATTCAAACAGCAAACCTTTACATGTATTGAGAGCCAGCCCCACGTGATAGAGCAAAACACAAATATTTTACCACATCAAGGATTCAGCAATATGATGCTTTATATATAAAGCAGGGAAAACCCTTTATCGTCAAGGACTCAGCAATAAGATAATCAACCAAACTTGCTAGTACAGTTTAACTATGGTTGCATTTGCATGCATACTGAGCTTACCATATATATTCGCAATTGGGTTTAGTTGATGCAAATAAAGGCCATCTCATTCACGTGATGCGCGCAATCAACAATCTACTAGTTGGTCCGAGCCACATACTCATATGTCCCCTATTAATAAGTACGGCGAAATCAACAAAAGTTTAGTCCCCTGTTACGTGCAGACAACACGTCCCAGCCTCCCAGGTGACATACACAATACTTGTGGGCATCGGAACTCTGAAACTCTGAACTGTAGAAGCAGGGAAGCGGACATCAACAAGCTGAACCGTGGCTTCGGCTTCGGATCACTTGCTCGCATTCTTCACGGCCTTGTCAACCTAGAGTTTCCTTTTCTTTTTTATTCGGGGATTGTCAACATTTGGTTTCAAGCTCAACACAACATGAAGGATAGACTCTGGTCGTATGCGGTAGTCAGCAAAGGTGCGGTGGTCCTCCACCTGCTTCCCAGCAAGGAGGAGGCGCTGCTCATCTGGAGCAACTCCGATTTCATTGGCTATCATCTCCTTTAGACTACGTATGGTGGTGCCTGAAAAGTGATGATCAATCCAAAAATTCATCGTCTTGCTGCCAGTTAACGTCCGCACAAAGATCTGGGCTTTGGCTTCACGGGGTCTCACCAAAACATGAAGGATAGACCCATGCTGTATGTAGTAGTCAGCAAAGGTGCGGTCGTCCTCCACCTGCCTCCCAGCATGGATGAGGCGCTGCTCATCTGGGGCAACTCCGATTTCATTGGCTATCTTCTCCTTTAGACTGTATATGGTAGTGTCTGAAAAGTGATCATCAATCAATAACCGAGTTGTTCTGCCAGTCGGTGTCTTCACAAAGATTAGGTTCGGATATCGGACTTCAAATTGGGCCCCCTCCTGGATGTGCAGACCCTTCAGGGCACAGCTGTCCGCCAGCGTCTTACTGCCATACTCTATTACGGCATCGTCTATAAACAAGACCTCCGCCTTCAACTTAGCCTTCACATTGTAAATCAGGTCTGATTCCGCAACCTCAAGAGAGTGGCACCTGCTCATGCCGTTGTGTACCCTGACACTGATCTTCATCTGTTGAACGAAAGCACAAAACATCAACATCTGTTGAACGAAAGCACAAAAAATTAACATCATAGAGAAAAGATCTCATACAACAGCAACAATTCCAACAGATACCAAATTATTGTCATTTTCGAAATGGGAAGGATTCCAGCATTCATTAAGAAGAAAAGTGTTGCTCGGTTAATTAGGGAAAACCGAGCGAAGACTAGATTGCACAGTTAATTATGGAAAACCGGGCAAAAACCATCACAACCATTGAGCGGCACACAAAAGATACCCACGCACACTACTCCAAAGATGGCCTCGCCGAGACAGCATGCAGGCGTCATCGTCATCACTCCCCTAGAAGGAGTCATCGCCATACCTAAACCCTGAGCAAACGACTCCCGCTCGCCGTAGGCGATCATTGACTCAACCCACGCTGTAGAGGTCGTGTGGAGTTGTATGAAAGTCCGCGCCAGAACTCAGCCACCTGCGATCCGACAAAGCAGCTCCAACTCTGACGGAAAACTATGTAGGAGAACTAGGCACGTCTTGCGCCGCAGAAAATCACCGAACGAACCACCTCCTGCCCGTCATCGTACGCCACCGGGACCCGCCGCCGCAGCTTCGACTTCACAGCGACAAACCAGCCGAGGCAATCCCGCGGACATGCCGAGAAGAGTCGACTACCTCAACCAATGTCACGTCTCCGACATCGCTCACCCATCATTTATTGTTGCCACAAAAGTATCGATGCCAACACCAACGCCATCCACTTGTCCCTCTTGTCAGTCCCTCTTGCCAATGCCCAGCTCCAAGAACGAAGCCATCGAGAGGGGAAAGGACGCCAATGCGCCGTCATCATCCAATTGCAAATGATCTAGGGTTTCCCCCGGAGATGAATCCATCCGCTAGGGGTGTGGCAGCAATGCAGCGATGCCTCCAAGAAGGTCTACGACGACGGCAGCCGCCACCGAGACAGGGTCTTCACCCAAGCGCCCAAACACCCAACCTACACCGTCGTCGGCAAGTCCACCAAGCACCACCACTGAACAGCTCGCAGTCGAAGAAGCCCACCGCTGAAGCAGCCAACCGCAACTTGCGGAGGCCGCCAATGGCCACCTACGAGCACCAGCCGACTAATCCGTCTACCGCCGACCGTAAGCTAAGCCACGGGACGCAACATGAACCACCAAGCCTTGCCAAGCACCACGCCGGCAAGAGACAAGAGAAGTGCAGCCCGAGGCCAGGAACCTCCTCGGTTCCCAACCGCAGGCAAGCTCCATATACGCACACGCACCACACACGCCCACCAGACGACCTCCAGGCGACAGATCCGCGCCGCCCGGTGCCTTGCGGACCCGCATCACATCATCAAGAATGCCGGCGTCCATGGCCACCCGACGCCCTTGCGCCGCACCAGTCCGCTACCGAGCCTAGGCGGCAGCTCCTTGACGCCCTTGCCCGGAGCCAAGCTAGCCCCACCTCAGCGCTAGCCACCACACGCGGCCCCCACTGGAGTGTGCCTCCACGCCGGTGCACGTATCCACGACGGCGCCACACCGGTGCCTAGACAGGGCAATTCCGCGCAGCGCGCGCATCCGGTACGGTGTCGTGCCAAGGCACCCCCGTGCCTCTCTGGAGCCTTTGCCTCCCCGCCCTCACACCTCAGCGCCGCCCGAAGCTCGGCCCTCCGTGCCTCCACAGTCATGCGCCCTCATGCCTCCATGCCGTTTAAGGGAGGCTGTAGCTGACCAGATCCCGTTGCCGCCGGCCACTGCCGAGCTTTGCTCGGTGGCGTGAGCCGAAGATGGCAAGGGGGAGGGGGATGGAATGGGGGTGGCGGCGGCGGGAGCTAGGTCTCCGCCCGAGCTGCTCCAGGGAGCGATGCGGGGACAGGAAAAAATGTGGCGAGCCTTTGTACAAATTTCTCTGAGATACCAAATTTTAAAGCACAAAACATTATAATTTCGTAGACAAAAGGCTCTCAAATCAATAGGTTCCACAATGATACCATTTAGTGTTGCAAATGTCAGTAAGACATCTTGTTCAGACCAGAACGACTAGGAAACTGGTGATAAATATAAACATCATGACTATAGTTGGCATATGTTGTCAGTCCATCATAGATGTATAACAATTTTGTTTTTAGAGATTGTGATAAAGACACATTGTATGAGAATCCTACAGATTAGTCCTTTTTTCCTTTTAGATTACCGAAAAATGGTTTCCCCCCGCTTTGTATACAAAGCAACCAACCAAGACAACCAACGATAGGTGCTGGGGTGGAAGCTGCATAGTCACGCCCAAAAGAAAAGAAAGAGAAAATACAAGAGAAACAAATGCCGACAACGGCGGATCGACAAAAAAACGAAGAAGCCTCGTGGCCGCTGCATCCACCGGAGATCGCCCACCAAGCTCCGAGCCTCTGAAGTACCGGTACCAATCAACACCTCCAAGAGGGGACGCGACGATGACGACGCTACTGCCAAGGGTTTCCCCCAGTACGCGGTGAGGAGAGAGAAAGGGTAGCCCCGACGCCCTCCAGGAAGGTCCGGCGGCACCCTCATGCGCCACCACGTCGGTGTCGGCCAAGCTAACAGGGATTTCTCCGGATCCCAACCTTCACCTCAGGCACTCCGGAGCTCGCCACCAAACCGACCCCCACCCTGCGCCAACCCGGTCACGAAGCTTCCCACGCTGTCTTCCCACGGCACCGTGAAGCAAGGCCTGCACAATGAAGAAGAGGAGCCGGGACTAGGGAAGCAGCATCGTCGGCACGCGGGAGGACCCTACCTCCACCGTCTTCGACGGTAGCTGACCGGACGCAATAGCAGGAACATACCAGGCCCGTGGCCGCACAGGCCCGGCCGGGATCTTCGAGACCCGTAAAGTTCTCGCCTTCGCGCTGCAGCCGGCACGCCGTCGGCGCCGCCGCCCCTGTCCAAGCCGCACCACTGCCTCACCACACAGAAGACAACGAAGCCACGCCGGGGACCGACCCGCTAAGACCCAGATGGGGCCCGCAAGGCCCAGATCTGAGCTGGGGACACACCGCCGGCCACCCCGCGCCACCAAGCCACCCCGCCGCCAAGGAGCAGCGCCGCCACCACGTCCGCCGCCGGCCACCCCGCCGGGTCACCGGACCGCCGCCATGCCGAGCGACACCGCCGCCGCCCCCCTGCCCCGGGCCAGGAGGACGCACGTGCGGGGAGAGGAGATCCTGCCGCCGCCGGCACACCCCGGGTCTGAGCCGAGGGCGCCCACCGCCGACGGCAGGGGAGAGGATGAGGGGGCGAAGCCGAGAGCAGAGGCGCGGGGGCCGCCCCGGCCGCCTCCCGGGGAGGCGGCGCGAGGGCGAAAGGAGGGGCGGGGAAGGAAGGGCGGGTGAAGGGGGGCCGGATCCGGGCCGCGCGCCGGCGAGGGCGGCCGGATCCCGCCGGAGACGGGCAGGGGAAGGCGGCGGCGGCGAGGGTTTCGGGGGGGGGGGGGCGGGTGGCTCTCAGAGTTCGGTCTCGAACGTTTTTGGCGGCGAGGGCGGGAGCGAGACTCTTTTCTCTCCCTTTGGCGCGATGGTTCCGGCCTACAACCGTCCTCGCGAGGCGCTGGTTCGATTCCCTTTTTCCTTTTAGATATGAATCAAACATGAAAAGGTTTGATATTCTTCATCCATCCAGTCCTAAGATCTAACAAATCCTATGAGATCAGTCACATATGAAGACAAGTGGTACTACTATATAAAAGCGAGCCAAGGGGGGATGGGAGGTTGAATAGGGATGAGCTGACAACCCTTCTAAATTAATCCACACACACTGTACATACAAAAACTGAGGGCAGGCCTGGCGCAGTGGTGAAGTCCTCCCCACTTGTGCCAAGAGGTCCTGGGTTCGAACCAGCCTCTCTGCATTGCACTTTGGAGGGGTAAGACTAGGTTCTTATAATCCCTCCCCAGACCCCACCTTGTGTGGGAGCTTCTATGCACTGGGTCTGTCCTTTTTACTGTACATACAAAAACTAAAATGCTACCTAAAAAATACATTCAAGATCACCCGCTATACATTGCGTGTAGTGGCGGAGCCAAAGCCCGGCGGCTGACGGGCTCTACATGAACCTTCCTTAGCTTATACAAGAATACGAAGATTTAATCAGTAGCTTTTCTAGGCAAATAGCCATCAGCTACTTCCCTTTGTACTTTGCGCAAGCTCAACGCACGGGCTAGCTCCACCACTGATAGGGTGGACACTACTAGAGATTAAGACCAACAGGTGTATTGTGATCGAAAATATCATCCCATAAATTCATCTTTGGCCAGCAAAGTGTCGACAATTTGTAAATTACATGAGTTACAATGTTATGTGCTGAACAGGAGCAGAAAGATTTTCAGGTGTAATAATCGGCTGATCCGGACCACAATTCTCGTGTACAGGGTTATTCATCAGTGTGTATGTACGCAAAGTTGGATTCACTTGGATGACAAAAGGAGAAAGAAACGGGCATCTTATTGTAAGGAACATTTATACTTAGATCTACTCAGTTTCTACAAAAGATGGCACTGCAAAATCGATTAGCAGCAAACTAACCAATTTACCACTAGTTTGTGCTTTCAGTAACACAAGACTCATGTGTGAGCCTATCAAGAATAATGATGCTTATACCTTCTGAGTAAACAAGTTATACAGCAGCGCACGGCGAAATATGATTCTTGAACAATAAGGGAAAATTAGACTATTTGCCTATGCCTATCAGTAAAAAAAACTATGATCACATATCAACAGGTGGTCAATTAAATTGTTAGTGACTTTGGATTAAAATTGCATTTAATTATAGTTACACTTGATCAAGGATGTTTACATATAAACATGACATTGTACATTGACTATATGTATGCATGGCAAGACAAGGTCACTAAACACACATATGGAAAAGAAACCAGAGTTTAGTATGAGCAGGCCAAATACTTGGAATGATATACTTACAACTGGTATAGAAGAAGCACATTTGCATTTCAGACTCTCAGGTTGCCAAATTTTCAGTTTTTGTATTTCATCGTCCTTCTCCTTAACCAAGGACTGCATTTCCAGTAGCTTACCCTCAAGAGTCAGTACCATTTTTAATGCATTAGCAGCTTCTGCTCGCAATCTACAGTTTTCATCATCCTTATTTCGTACTTCTACTTGCAGCACATCTACATTCTGCTGAAACTTTTTTACTGCCTCCACTTCTTTTATGTTAAGGATCCCCGCTTCTGCTTGCAATCTGCCAATCTCAATATCCTTATTTCGGACTGCCACTTGCAGTTCCTCTACATTTTGCTGAAGCTTTTGTGCTGACTCCACTTGTTTTATCTTAAGGTGCCCCACTTCTGCTCCCAATTTGCCAATCTCATCATCTTTATTTCTGACTGCCACTTGCACCTCCTCTACATTCTGCAGAAGCATTTGCACAGCTTTGTTAGCTTGTGCTGCCTCCACTTCCTTTATCTTAAGGGGCCCCGCTTCTGCTCGCAATCTGCCAATCTCGTCAGCCTTATATCGGACTGCCACTTGCAGCTCCTCTACAATCTGTTGAAGCTTTTGTGCTGCTTCGTTAGCTTGTGCTGCCTCCACTTCCTTTATCTTGAGGAGCCCTGCGCTGTCCTTGTCCATTCTCAGCAGTTTGTTCAAAAGAAAATCCTCCACTGCAAGTGCTGCAGAAATTTCCTTATCCTTGTTTGAGCTAAGGGTCTCATAAGCTTGCTTCAGTTTTCTTAGCTCTGCTCTTAAATCTCCTGCGATGGCCCCATGATCTGCATTCTCTTGAATAATCTCTACACTATTTCCAGCTTCCTTGGATTGTATCTAGCATTATTAAGATACAGGAGTATGGATACAGCACAATGATTAAGAAAATTAGCGACATGCACAAACTGGACCGAAAGCTTTTCAGCTATGGAATTGATGTTGGAGACAAGAGGTACAACTACAAGTATATACAAGACACGGAAGGGGAGGGGGGTGAATAAGGTTGAGTTGACAACCCATCCAAATTAATCCACGTATTGTAAATAAAAATACAAGAATGCTACAGAACAATGAATCCAAGATCATCTGCTCTACATAGGGTGAACTAGAGATTGAGACCAACAAGTGTATTGTAATTTAGAATATCATCCCTTAAGTTCATCTTTGGCCAGCAAACTGCTGACAATCTGTAAATTAGATGGCTCACTGGCCAGGAACAATTATGGGGCAATGTTAAGTGCTGAACAAGCGAACGAAGGTTTCATGTGTTAAAATCATAGAAGGTTGATCTTGACAACAATTCTTGTGAAACTCTAGATCTACTCGGTTCTAGAAAAGATATCATGGAAAATTATTTAGCAGCGCATTAATCATAATATCAACCTGGTCAACATTCACTACTGACTATGTATGGTAACTTTGGAGGCAGGTCAATAAGAAATACCACGGAAAGGAAACAAGGTATAGTATGAGCCAGAAATATACTCCAAAATGAAATGCTTACAGTTGATAAGAAGGCAAGCTTGTGTTTATGAGTCACAGGTTGCCCAACTTTGAGGCTCTGGATGTCATTCGCCTTATCCAAGGAGTGCATCTCATTTAGCTTGTCCTCAAGAACCAGTGTCTTATTTGTGGATGCAGGAGCTTCTGCCTGCAATCTTCCAATCTCATCATCCTTCTTACAGGCTGCCACGTGCAGCTCCTCTAACTTCTGTTGAAACTTCTGCACTGCTTCAGTAGCTTCCTTATCCTTATTCGAGCATATGGACTCATAGACCTGCTTTAACTTTCTTCGCTCTGATATTAAATCTCCGGAATTGTGCTCATGATCCGCAGTGTTTTCATTAAGCAGTACACAAGTTCCAACTTCCTTCAGCTGTACCTAAACATTACAAAAAGACAAGCACGGATGCAAATCCATGATCAAGAAAATCAGTGGCATTCACAAGCTGAACCAAATGCTTTTGGGATAATTAATAAGTACCAGCAGTTCTGAGTTTTCGGTGTCCAAGAGAGCTTCACAAGTTCTTGAATCCTCCAAATCACTCTCTAGCATTTCTGCATTGGACAGAGCAGGCAGCAACAGTGGCATCAGTAGCAACATTAGGTGCCTCATTGTACAGGTTATCTTCATCGAAAAGATATAAAATGGAAATGCTATTCAGTTAATCTTAATAACCCTAAGGTCTTGTCCATCTGGCTGCGGCGAAGCGGAATGACCAACAAAACTGACATTTAGCAGGCACATCATGAAAACTCTCATAAATCAACAAAAAAAAGGTATGCCAAATTTAGGGGCACAATGTTTTCTGACCGGCGAGCTTGGGATCATCGGAAGGGAGCAGCTCCCTGCAGGCCGCCTCCCACCTGCTTCTGCTCAGCTCCGCCTTCCAGGATGAGAACATGTAAGCCATCAATCAGGCGCAGGGAAGCCCAAGAGAAAACCCTAAGAGGAAGAGGACAGGAACGGTCCGATGAATCACACCTGGTGGAGGCGGGCGTCCCAGAACTCGTGCTGGATCCTGTTGCGCGCCTCCAGCCGCGCGCGGCCGGCGGCGAGCGCCTCGACCCGGTCGTAGATGCGCTGCCACTCGGCCCGCCCGCCGTCCCCCGCGTCGTCGCCGCCGCCGCCGCTGCTCATCGATTCGGACGGCGTGGGTGCTGATTTTTCTCAATCTCGTGTGTTGCAATGCTCTCGGAGAAGATGCTACGGAGTTAAACGCTGAGCAGCTCATCGCCATTGGAGGAAGACGGCGGTGGACTCGTGGAGACTGGAGAGGTGAGGCCGCGAGACATTTGGGGAGAAGACAAGTCAGTCACTTCGTGGCTCCTTCACTTTTTTGTCCTTTTATTATTTTTGACATCTCGTTTTTAATTTTGATCCTGGTACCTAATAAAAGTATAGAAAAGAAATACTGATTCAGTATTTCTCTTTGAATTCAGTAATTTCTCCTATTATATTGGCCATTTTATTCGTAAGCATTGCCTAATCTGGGTCTCTATACGACTGTGGACGCGCCCACGGACAACGGCCGAGGCAGATCTCAAGTTTTGCCAATTACAATCACAAACCTTATTTTCGAGAAACCAAATACATGCAAACACATGCACATTGATCATTTTGGTCAAACATAGTTCAATGCACAAAAATACAAGTTGTTCGTACTTAAAATTTTTAGTGTGAATGAAGCATCCGTGTTGGGCCTTCGGGTTAAGGTTTAGTCCCATCGTGCCGTGCGAGAAGCAACACGATCGACTTAAATAACCGTCGTTGTACAAAAGTGGGCGCATCCAGGCCGTCGATGCACCCCACTTTTCTTTTGAAGTTAAATCATTTTGTCATTTACCCTTTGTTTCTCATGTCCTACCCAAAGCGATCATATTTGGGACGAATGTGAGCAAATTGTCGCGGGCCCTAACGGTCAGTCTGACATGGCGGACGCATCCGGATGTCTTCATATCCATTATTCATTTATCCGTCTCATATTTGGGCTAAATATGGGGAGTGCCAGTCAGTCCGAACGTTTGGGCTGGTTGTGGGAAGCCCGATTGGGTGCTACTTTTTCGCCAGGTCAGTGACCTAGCAGTCCGCCATGGCGTTTGCAGCGGATATGGGGTCTGTTTGTAGATGCTCTAAGATTGACTCCTATAAAAAAACTATAAATTGATTTTTACCACATTCTTTAGAAAACTTAGTACCCGCTCAAAACTCTTGTAAAAAAATATTTTTTCTATGATGCAATCTTTTTTCTAAAATACGTACAAGCATGTGTATCATATATTCATAGAAGGAGTAGTCAAGATGGCCGATGCAACGCCTTTCGATACCCACACCCACCACGACTACACTAGCACACACTCGCCTTGACCAAACTCAAGCCATGAATGGCAAAGAGGTTGAACACAGAGCACATAGGTTGTGTCACAACCGTAACGAACACCTCAAAGCACGACAAAAACACAAAACCAAACTAGATCAACGCACCCTCCACTCATGGCATCTAGGAGAGAGGCAAGTGGACACCAGGAGCTAGCCTGGCTCGAGGAAGACATCGTAAATGAGGCGTCGTTGATAGAGTACATAGCGCCCCGGATGCTCATGCCCGCGGCAACACCGAATACATGACAACCCGACGTCCCAAGGCTCACTGATGTGGCAAATCACACCAGCTACTCCTTTGGAAGACACTCTAAGCACCCAGACAACGCCTCCAAGAAGGGGATGGCGTCGTGGCATCGCCGCTGCCTGGCCGACGAACCGAGCCTCGGGGTTCCCCCGGTGCTAGAACGGGGGATGGACAAGGCCATGGCAACACCATAACATCATATGAATTTCTCCTCGGTCATGTCTGTCGCGTCTCTGAAGCAAAGTAAACTGGGAAGGGGGAAAGCAAAATTGTCATCTTGGGCCATCACCATGAAGAGGGGAAGTCGCATCCGCCGTTGGGTTGTCTATGATGCAATCAAATAAACTTGTTCTATTGACTGACTTCAGTTTAAAGTTTTAAAAGCATGCCACTTGTGAAATCGACACTGACATGCATACTTTCAAAAAAGGAAGTCATGCTCAACTGCTTGGATTTAAGCTTAGTTTTTCTCAGAGGTGTTGCATTTGTGGTAGAATCAATGCCGCGTCGGAATAAGATGACTCTTCTTCTTCCCCACCCTAGTGATGCTTCAATTAGCAACGCCGGGAAGCAAGTAGCCCCTGTGTCTCGTCAGACTTTGGTTTTGACGATGTTAGGTTGTGGTGGCTGGTGCTTGGTGTCTTCTCGGACGACAGCGTCAGCTGGTCCAGAGTATGCGGATGTCTTGGAGTGTGGTGTGCAGATGGCGGCTTGCGGCGGCGCTCTTCTTCTCCGATCACGTTGGATGAAGACGACATTGTCAAGATCTGGCAGACTTGGGGATGATCCCTGACCGACGTGTCACAAAGACTCGGTTCCGTCGCCTTTGACTGACCGTTTAATCAGTTCACAAAATAGTGTGGTCTACAATGGAGTTCTTCCATATCTGGATGTGGAGGCTACTGGCGTTTTTCTCCGGCGGTGCCATGGTGGTGGCGGTGATCGACGACGGGTGATGATTAGGTTGGGCATATGGATCTCCCAAAGTAAAGTTGTAATTTTTTTGAGCCCTTTGTGCAAATCTCCAAGACACTAGGCACTTTGTTTGTCTCATGGAGTGGCCACATATGTACTCATTGTAATTTGTCTGTTTAATGGACAATGTGGTAATTCCTCTCTCTCAAGAGAAAGCTTGGATTTAAGCAATTCAGCATTGGTTAGAGCAGTTTACATTGCAACTACGCAGTGCATCCTCAAACCAGCTTTCCCTGCCACATGAAACAAGGCCCAACTCATAACTTACTCCTACAAGAGAGACTAAGATCACAATTTGTTACGCCCTCGATGCGGCTATATCTCCCACGTGTCGAAGCACGACGTCTTAGAGGCATAACCGCATTGAAAGCAATGTCACAAATGAGGTAATCTTCACACAATCCATGTAATATAATTAAAGGGAAAAGGATACATAGCTGGCTTACAATCGCCACTTCACACAAATACATGAATAAAGCATTACATCATCCAAATACAATCAAGGCCCGACTACGGAACCAAAATAAAAGAAGACTACCCAAAATGCTACACAGATCCCCGATCGTCCCGACTGGGCTCCACTACTGATCAACTGGAAACGGAAAACAACACAACGAACAAAGTCTTCATCGAGCTCCTCCATGAGCTTGGTTGCGTCATCTGCACGGTTCAACGACACCTGCAAGCTGGTTTGGAAGTATCTGTGAGTCACGGGGACTCAGCAATCTCCCACCCTCGCGATCAAGACTATTTAAGCTTATGGGTAAGGTAAAAGGTATCAGGTGGAGCTGCAGCAAGCGACTAGCATATATGGTGGCTAACATACGCAAAAGAGAGCGAGAGGAGAAGGCAAAGCACGGTCGAGAATCTATGATCAAGAAGTGATCCTAGAACAACCTACGTCAAGCATAACTCCAACACCGTATTCACTTCCCGGACTCCGCCGGAAAGAGACCATCACAGTTACACACGTGGTTGATGCATTTTAATTAAGGTCAACTTCAGGTTTTCTACAACCGGACATTAACAAATTCCCATCTGCCCATAACCGCGGGCACGGCTTTGGAAAGTTCATAACCCTGCAGGGGAGTCCCAACTTAGCCCATGACAAGCTCTCACGGTCAATGAAGGATATACCTTCTCCCGAGACATTCCGATCAGACTCGGCATCCTGGTTCTACAAGACACTTCGACAAGTTAAAACAAATCCAGCAACACCGCCCGAATGTGCCGACAAATCCTGATAGGAGCTGCACATATCTCGTTCTCAGGGCACACTCAGATTGTCCAAGGTACGGGTAGGCCAGCCCAGAGTTGCCTCTGGTGGCCACCGGCAGCTGACAGGTTGGACCAACACTCAGAGGAGCACTGGCCCGGGGGGTTTAAAATAATGATGACCCTTGAGTCTGCAGAACCCAAGGGAAAGAAAAGGCTAGGTGGCGAATGGTAAAACCAATGTTGGGCATTGCTGGAAGAGTTTTACTCAAGGCAAACTGTCAAGGGGTTCCCATTATTACCCAACCGCGTAAGGAACGCAAAATCCGGGAACATAACACCGATATGACGGAAACTAGGGCGGCAAGAGTGGAACAAAACACCAGGCATAAGTCCAAGCCTTCCACCCTTTACCAAGTATATAGATGCATTAATTAAATAAGATATATTGTGTTATCCCAACAAGGAACAACATCTCCATGTTCCAACAAGGAACAAACTTCAATCTTCACCTGCAACTAACAACGCTATAAGAGGGGCTGAGCAAAGCGGTAACATAGCCAAACAATGGTTTGCTAGGACAAGGTGGGTTAGAGGCTTGGTTCAATAATATGGGAGGCATGATAAGCAAGTGGTAGGTATCGCAACATAGGCATAGCAAAAGAGCGAGCAACCAACAAGCAAAGATAGAAGTGATTTCGAGGGTATGGTCATCTTGCCGGAAATCCCGCAAGGAAGAAGAACGAGTCCATGAAGAAGACCAACGGATGTAGACGAACGGGTCCTCACAAACGCGATGTTATCGGAACCAACCCGAAGAAGCAACACCGGAAAGAAGCACACAACATAGTAAACAACTATCACACGATCATGGCATGATGCACAACAAGTATGATGCATGTCCGGTTTAAAGAGGCATGGCATGGCAAAATGCACAAGCAATCCTACAACTTAAGTGGAGCTCAATATGCAACGAGTTGCATATTGACGGAACACCACATCAATTATTTAGTTCACTCTCGGTTAGGTACTCAACAAATTTAAATGTTGTTAAACATGGCAAGAGGGTGAAGCAAAGTAAACTACCTATCTAGTCAAGTTTAAATGAGGCCGGAAGTAACGAACAACAATTCCGGTAAAACCCCATGAGCATATTATAGATTTGGTACTGTTCTTCCCTAAGCCATATTTTAGAGTTGTTAAACATTCAAGATGATGCCACCATGTTAAACTAGGCAAAATTCTACCCCATTTACATATAAAGTTTATTAAAACCCGAGTTACGGTTATTTAGTTAGGAATTAAAGCATTTTAGCATGGCATAGGAGCAAACTAAAGCAAACATCATTTTAAGCATTTTAAACATGGATGGAAATGGCATATAATTAACCTACACATAATTCTAAGCATTTTTCATATATAAAGGTTTTACATATGATGCATGGTCTGAGAGTTATTATATGCATGAAGTATAGGGTCCAATCTGTAAAACAGTAAATCTTTGGATAATTGGACAAATCACAGAACCAGGAAAAAGAACATATACGGGCCGAATCTGCTAGCCCAACAGCGGGGGAAAGGAAAAAAACAACATGAGGCGCTGGGGCTTCTCACCCATGGGCTTTGGCCCGGTGGGTGGAGGAGGAAGCTGGCAGGCTGGGCTTGGTGCGGCAGTGCTGGGCCTGCTGGATCTGGGAGCCTAGCTCGATCGGTCAACGGGCGAGGGGTCGGGCGAGCTGCTCTTCTTGTCCTGGAAGCAGAGGACGCCGGCGGCGGGAGCGATGACGGCGAACTTGGCGCGTGAAGAACTCAGGCGGGCGCAGGAGGTCTCCGGCGAGGTCAGCAGGGCGAGGACGACAGCGAGGAACTTGGCGTGGCTGTGGAGCCTCAGGCGACGGACGGGCGACAAGGATGTCGTCCATGGCGACGGGAACCTGCGGGGTTCTCTATAGGCGCTCGGGCGATGAGGAGGTCAGGGCGCCGGCGGACGGTGTGGTGGGGCTTGCTCCGGTGATAAAACGAGGTGGAAGCAGGGTCGGGCGACGCTCGGGACTGCTGCTGCTTCGGTGGCCGGCGGCCATGGCTCCCTGCGAGGAACAACGGGACGGGGAGAGCGATTCAGAGAGAGAGAGAGCAGCGGGGAAGGAGGAGAAGGAGGGCATGGCCTGGTGATGCAGTCCGGTTGCCTGCTCCGGCGAGGAGCTATAGGCGCGGGCGACGAGGAGGAGGCAGGAGCCTCGGGTGCTCTCGGACGAGGGCGACGATGAGGCCAATCCATGGCGAAGCAGAGGTGCGGGGACGAGGAGGACAGCCTTGTGCGTTCCCTCGGGGCACGCGGGCCAAGCTCGGGATGGCCATGGCGCTGGAACTTGTAGGATCGAAGTATGTCTAGAGGGGGGGGGGTGATTAGACTACTTTACCAAATAAAAACTTAACCTTTTCCCAATTTTAGTTCTTGGCAGATTTTAGCTATTTTAGGATAAGTCAAGCAATCATCACACAATTCAAGCAAGCATGCAAAGAGTATATTGGCAGCGGAAAGTAAGGCATGCAACTTGCAAGAATGTAAAGGGAAGGGTTTGGAGAATTCAAACGCTATTGGAGACATGGATGTTTTTCCCGTGGTTCGGATAGGTGGTGCTATCCTACATCCACGTTGATGGAGACTTCAACCCACGAAGGGTAACGGTTGCGCGAGTCCACACAGGGCTCCACCCAAGGGCAACGGTTGCGCGAGTCCACACAGGGCTCCACCCACGAAGGGTCCACGAAGAAGCAACCACCCACAAAGGGTCCACGAAGAAGCAACCTTGTCTATCCCACCATGGCCATCGCCCACGAAGGGACTTGCCTCACTAGCGGTAGATATTCACGAAGTAGGCGATCTCCTTGCCCTTACAAACTCCTTGGTTCAACTCCACAATCTTGTCGGAGGCTCCCAAGTGACACCTAGCCAATCTAGGAGACACCACTCTCCAAGAAGTAACAAATGGTGTGTAGGTAATGAACTCCTTGCTCTTGTGCTTCAAATGATAGTATCCCCAACACTCAACTCTCTCTCATAGGATTTGGATGTGGTGGAAAGAAGATTTGAGTGGAAGGCAACTTGGGAAGGCTAGAGATCAAGATTCATATGGTAGGAATGGAATGTCTTGATCTCAACACATGAGTAGGTGGTTTTCTCTCAGAACATATGAGTAGGAATGGTGTGTGTGTTCTGATGGCTCTCTCATCGAATGAGAAGGAGGTGGAGGGGTATATATAGCCTCCACACAAAATCCAACAGTTACACACAATTTACCAATCTCGGTGGGACCGAATCAGAAAACTCGGTCTGACCGAAGTAGTAAGCCTAGTGACCGTTAGGAATTTCGGTGGGACTGACATGCAACTCGGTAGGACCGATTCGGTTAGGGTTTGGGCATAACGTAATCTCGGTGAGACCGATTACACAAACTCGGTGAGACCGAATTTGGTAATTAGCTAACCAGAGAGTTGGTCAGGCAAACTCGGTGGGACCGATTTGCTCTTTCGGTGAGACCGAGTGGAACTCGGTGAGACCGAAAAGTTACAAAGGGGAAACACTGAGTTTACATTGCAATCTCGGTGGGACCGATTCGCTCTTTCGGTGGGACCAAAAAGTTACAAAAGGGAAACAGAGAGTTTGCAACCCCATCTCGGTGGGACCGAGATCCTTATCGGTAGAACCGAATTGCTAGGGTTTGGCAGTGGCTAATGACAAGTGAAACTCGGTGGCGCCGGATAGGAAGAATCGGTAGGACCGAGTTTGGCTTAGAGTTTAGGTCATATGTGGATATGGGAAAGTAGTTGAGGGTTTTGGAGCATATCATTAAGCACATGAAGCAAGAGGTTCATTAAGCAACACCTCATCCCTCCTTAATAGTATTGGCTTTTCCTATGGACTCAATGTGATCTTGGATCACTAAAATATAAAATGAAGAGTCTTGAGCTTTTGAGCTTGAGCCAATCCTTTGTCCTTAGCATTTTGAGGGTTCCACTTTCACATCCATGACATGCCAATCATTGAGCTTTCCTGGAATAATCACCTTGGAATAGCATTAGCTCAATGAGCTATATGTTGTTATGAATTACCAAAACCACCTAAGGATAGTTGCACTTTCAATCTCCCCCTTTTTGGTAATTGATGACAACATATAGATCAAAGCTTCAACAAATGATAATAAGCATGAAGTATATCGTCGCTTTGAGAAGTATGTGATAAGTAAGAGCTCCCCCTAAATTTGTGCATATTTAAAATTTGCTTTGGACTGCAAATGCACAAAGAGTTAGAGTCATGGGTTACTCTTCCATGTCACATACATCTTGGTGGAGCGCTCAAAATGATAAGAATGAAATACATGCACTCATCACCAAGAATAGTGAATGATCACAAACGATAGATAGAATGATAATATTTAAGCAAGCATTAAGCAAACATTAAGTGTAGCTTATGATCAAACACATGATCATCGATGTCTCACAAATAATGACGTAGTATCAAGCACTCAAAAGCAGAAAAAAAACCACCAAATAAAGCAAGAGAGAAAAGCAACACTCTCTCTCTCTCGAAGCCTATGATCTATACATCTTCTCCCCCTTTGGCAACAAGTTACCAAAAAGTTCCTAGAAAATGCATAGCACTAGATCGACGCTCAGGCTTGATCTTCAGGTGGTGGTGGAGTCCGGATCACTCCAAGGACGAAGGCTTCTGTAGATGTTGAAGTAGTCGCTGGAGTTTGAGCTGAAGTAGACGCTGGAGCTGAGGCTGTAGCTGGTGCTGAAGTAGTGGCTCTGGTGTCAGCAACTGGCACGGCAGACGACCTCGGGCCTCGTGGCACTCTAGAAAAAGCATGAGTCGTGGTCCTGCCTCTCCTCTCATTCATGTCCTCCTGGAGCTGCTCCACTGCAGACTGAACTTCCGTTACTTTGACATCCAAGTCATAGAACTTCTGTTCCATGATCCTCTCTAGGCTCTGCTGATTCTTAGTGAGGTTGGCCAGACTTTGCTCAATTCTCAGCGTGGATGCAATCAAGTAACCAAGCTGCTCTTGTTTGGTCTTCAAGAAGTATCAGATGCCTCCGCTTGAGTAGGCATCCTGGCAGCTTTTTCCTTTCGCCTTCTCCTTCTTTGCAAATGCTTGGGCAGATGATGGCTCGTTCTCAGTCATAACAACTTCATTGTCCTCGAAATCTGGACGGATGGGCAGGTGTTCCTTATCCAACAAATATACGCCCGTGCCCATCTTGGAGTTGATGAGCTCCTGAATCTGAGGGGCATATCCACAGCTCCTCTTCTGATCTGCCGCAGTCCTTTTGATCGTTTCCACTATGAGGCTCATGACTTTGAATTTTTGAGGCACGTCAAAAACATGAAGCAAATTGATCGCGTGACCTCTGATCATCTTGTGATCTCCAGACTTGGGCAGAAGGGTGTGCCTAAGGATCCAGTTGATCGTAGGCAATCCTGATAGCAGATAATGCACTGAGCCAAACTTGAACGTGTCAAGTGCTTCATTCGGAATCTCCTTGTACATGTTGGACATGGAGTTGTGGTCCATCTTTTTCTTGGCATAAATGTCCAAGTCATCTGCTTGCTCCTCTGGGGCATTGATTAGCTTCGCCCATTCCTCAACAGTAGAGTGGTACCTTGTACCTCTGACATCCATGTGATCCTGCCATCCGGATAAAAGTGAGCTGTGGAGTAGAACTGCATGATAAGTTCCTCGTTCCACTTTGTGAGCTTCTGCCCAACAAAGTCAGCTACTCCACAAGCTATGAAGCTGTCTTGCACTCCAGGATAGTGCTCCTCATTCCTTGATATATGTCCAATCAACCCATCGCATATCACAGACAATGGGCTTCTTATCTAGCAGCACAGTCTCATAGAAATCCTGCTGCTCCTTGGTATGAAACCTGTAGTCCACTGCAGTCCTTCTCCTAGAAGCGTATGGATCTGCTTCTCTCCATTTCCTGAGCCCTGAGTCTCTCCTGAGCTTCATATCCTCAGCCACAGGATGAGCATCGTTGTGGTCTGGGATCTTGGGCTTGAGCTTCCGAAGGACATTCTCTTCCTCATCCTCAGCAACAGTCTCAGGCACTGGGGCCTTGTTCTTCTCAGTGGCTGGGATGCTTCTTGTGTTTCTCTTTGGTGCACTCTTAGGCTTAGATGTAGCCTTAGGTGCTTCCTTGGGCTTGGATGCAGCTCCCCCTGACCTTATGGCATCTCCCATAAGTTTGGCTGCCTTGGGCGTTGGTGCAGCTGCCTCTTCTTCCTCATCCTCTTCTACCATGATGGAGGCCTTCCCAAGCACTCTAGCCATAGCCTTCTTCACTCTTTCTTTCCTTTTCTTGCCCTCAGCTGCAGCTGGCTCTTGGGAAGTGGGCTTCTCAGTTGAGGCTCTAGCCTTTGACATGGGCTGCCTGCCTGCTGGCCTTTTGATTTTCAGGCCTGGCTTTGAGCCTTGAGCTGGCTCAACTCTCTTGGAAGTGGCCTCTTCCTCTGCCACATAGTCCTCATCTTCAGAATCTGAGGTTCTCTTCTTCCTTTGTCTAGTGGCAGCTTTAGGCAGGTTGTTGGGTGTGCTCCTGCTGCCATCATCTGAGGAACTTGAGGGGCTAGTGCCCTCACTCAACTGCACTTGCTGCTCTGATAAGTTTTGGCTGTCACTCTGGTCTGACATGATGCAAACTGACTGCTGACCATGTGAATAGATTATAGAGGAGATAGAGTGGATGAGCATCACAAAATGCAGAGATTTTTGCAAAAAGAATGATCCAAAAACTTAGTTTTAGTTTCCCACTGAAATCATCTCGGATCTACCGATTTTCAAACTCGGTGATACCGAAGCAGTTTTGGAACCTAAACTAGTGAACTCGGTAGGACCGAGTCACAGTTCGGTGGCACCGAGACTGCTAGGGTTTCACTGAGTTCAAAAATCGGTCACACCGATAAGTAATTCTCGGTCAGACCGAGTCTCACTTGTGCACTGGCATAAGCCAAATCGGTGGGACCGAGTTTTTCAACTCGGTGGGTCCGAGATGGTTTCTGCGGAAACCTAAACCTAGAATTTTTGAATCAAACCTAATCTATGAGCTTTTTGACTGGATAGAAGTTTATCAAACGTGGCTAGAAACAGTATGATCACAATGTGCTAGGAATCAGATCGAGGAATAGCGTCCATACCCTAGTTCGGCGGGGACTTGCTACGGCGGCAACGACGGGGCAGAATTCCCATTGACGGCGGCGGAGACCAGCGACAGGAGGCTGCTGGCGGCGAGAAGACGATCCGGAGACCTCGAGGGCAGAGCAGGCTATCGCGCGGGCGAAGGGGTTCGGAGAAATTTCCAAATTTTGCCCATGATATATAGCCCGACCCTGTCGGTGTGACCGAGTGGAACAACTCGGTGGCACCGAGATTCATAACTGCGTGCAGTTACTGAAACTCGGTGTGACCGAAAGGTTCAAATCGGTTGCACCGAGATCGAAAACCTAGATCAACTTAATGATCTCGGTAGGACCGAAAGTGGAGTATCGGTCAGACCAAGAATCATAAAGAGGTTTTGGAAGTTTAAGTCTATGACGAATCGGGGACTCCGAGCGCTCCTCACACAGAGTGGTTCGAATCTGACTTGATCAAATTTTGTGATGCAGCATGAATAGAGTTTGAGACGAGAAAAGCATAGATAGCTAGAGGAGGTTCTTAGGCATTCTTGTCCATCCACTTGGCAAAAGAGGATAAGCCAAACAGTCAAAACAACAAGTGGATGTCCTTGAATGAGTAAAATATGCAATCAGCATGCTCACACAATAAGATGGCAAATGAAATATGTGGCAAGGCATGCACAACCAATTCTAGCATCTATCAAGCAATATGCGATGACTAGGTCATCTATATATGAGTATATTGACTTAGGAGTCAAGTGAGAACACTTGATCGTAGGTCATACTCATCGTTTAAGCTCAAGTGGGGTTACCACTTTTACATAAAGCATTGTTTTGTTCACATCTTTAGAGTTGCTTTAGCTCAAGTCTTAGAGTAAAGCTCCCCCTAGATGTGATATCCCCCCTAAGAGGGATGAACTAACCTTGGGTTTTGTCGATGATGACTTCATGTAGATATTGAAGATGTGGATGCTCAATGTTGATGTAGATCTCTTGGAGCTATCCATTTGAGTGAATTGCACTTTCAATACCTACATGGGTTAGTCCCACAAGGAACAAACAAGGATATCCATAGACATAGAGTGATGCACACAAAAGATGATGTCCATGAAAACTTTTAGGTTACCTTGTCCCTTGTCTTACCAACAAGAGGGTTTGTGACTCCTTGAACTAGTGCAAGATGTCTTGGAGCTATCCATTTGAGTGAATTGCACTTTCAATACCTACATGGGTTAGTCCCACAAGGAACAAACAAGGATATCCATAGACATAGAGTGATGCACACAAAAGATGATGTCCATGAAAACTTTTAGGTTACCTTGTCCCTTGTCTTACCAACAAGAGGGTTTGTGACTCCTTGAACTAGTGCAAGATGTGGAAGTTGATTGCACTTGTTCTTGCCAAAATGATAAGAGTGAAGTATGTTGGCGGAGTCACCCTCAAGAACTCTCTAGTTCTTCTTCTTTTGGATCCACATCATCTTGATGGGAATCCTTGGAGTTGTAGTCGTACTTGATGAAGTGGAACTTGAAGTAGTCTTGGGAATCCACTTGACTAAGGTCTTTGGAGCTTCTTCAAATGCATCAATTTCCTCTTGAAGCTTGTCCTTGCCTTTTTGCTCGTAGTCTTGTGGTGGAAGATCATCTTGAGCTTGTGTCCCCTTGAAAGAAGTATACTTCTCTTGTTGAGGGACAAACTTCGTCTTGGGGTATTGATCTTCTTCCCATTCAACTCCATTGGCATTGAACTTTCGTTCAAAACCAACACCTTGATTCTTCCGGTGCATTCCTTGCTTGCGCACAATTTCCTCGAATTGCTTACTCCCGGCAAGGCTCTTGTACACTCCTTTCTCTATAATTCCCTTCAATAAGCTATTTTCTTGCTCAAGTGTAACTTGGCTAAGAGAATCATTAGTGGAATCAAGAGAACTACTAGAAGCAACAATATTGGATTTAGCATGATCATTGTTACTACTAGAGGAAGAATCTTTCTTGTTACTAGACTTGACTTGAGGCATGTAAGTGGATAAGAGTAAACGCTTGGCAATGTAAGAAGAACTTTTCTTGCGGAGATCATCATTGATTGCCTTTAAGAACTCATGCTCTTGCTCAAGATTGAGCTTTTCAAAGCGTAGTTTCTCATGAGCTCTTAAAAGTTCTAGGTGATCTTCGAAGATAGTGTCATGAGCTAACTTAAGAGTTTTTAGTGAAGGAAATATGCCCTAGAGGCAATAATAAAGTTATTATTTATTTCCTTATAATCATGATAAATGTTTATTATTCATGCTAGAATTGTATTAACCGGAAACATAATACATGTGTGAATACATAGACAAACAAAGTGTCACTAGTATGCCTCTACTTGACTAGCTCGTTAATCAAAGATGGTTATGTTTCCTAACCATGAACAAAGTGTTGTTATTTGATTAACGAGGTCACATCATTAGTTGAATGATCTGATTGACATGACCCATTCCATTAGCTTAGCACCCGATCGTTTAGTATGTTGCTATTGCTTTCTTCATGACTTATACATGTTCCTATGACTATGAGATTATGCAACTCCCGTTTGCCGGAGGAACACTTTGGGTGCTACCAAACGTCACAACGTAACTGGGTGATTATAAAGGAGCATTACAGGTGTCTCCAAAGGTAGATGTTGGGTTGGCGTATTTCGAGATTAGGATTTGTCACTCCGATTGTCGGAGAGGTATCTCTGGGCCCTCTCGGTAATACACATCACATAAGCCTTGCAAGCATTACAACTAATATGTTAGTTGTGAGATGATGTATTACGGAACGAGTAAAGAGACTTGCCGGTAACGAGATTGAACTAGGTATTGGATACTGACGATCGAATCTCGGGCAAGTAACATACCGATGACAAAGGGAACAACGTATGTTGTTATGCGGTCTGACCGATAAAGATCTTCGTAGAATATGTAGGAGCCAATATGGGCATCCAGGTCCCGCTATTGGTTATTGACCGGAGACGTGTCTCGGTCATGTCTACATTGTTCTCGAACCCGTAGGGTCCGCACGCTTAAGGTTACGATGACAGTTATATTATGAGTTTATGCATTTTGATGTACCGAAGGTTGTTCGGAGTCCCGGATGTGATCACGGACATGACGAGGAGTCTCGAAATGGTCGAGACGTAAAGATTGATATATTGGAAGCCTATGTTTGGACATCGGAAGTGTTCCGGGTGAAATCGGGATTTTACCGGAGTACCGGGAGGGTTACCGGAACCCCGCGGGAGCTATATGGGCCATAGTGGGCCTTAGTGGAAAAGAGAAGGGGCTGCCCTAGATGGGCTGCACGCCTCCCCCTTCCCCTAGTCCTATTAGGACTAGGAGAGGTGGCCGGCCCCCTCCTCCTCTTTTCCCCCTCCGCGAATCCTATTCCAACTAGGATTGGGGGGGGGAATCCTACTCCCAGAGGGAGTAGGACTCTCCTGGCGCACCAAGCTTGGCCGGCCAGCCTCCCCCCTCTACTCCTTTATATACTGAGGCAGAGGCACCCCAGAAACACACAAGTTGATCCACGTGATCTATTCCTTAGCCGTGTGCGGTGCCCCCTGCCACCATATTCCTTGATAATACTGTAGCAGAGTTTAGGCGAAGCCCTGCTGCTGTAGTTCATCAAGATCGTCACCACGCCGTCGTGCTGACGGAACTCTTCCCCGACACTTTGTTGGATCGGAGTCCGGGGATCGTCATCGAGCTGAACGTGTGCTCGAACTCGGAGGTGCCGTAGTTTCGGTGCTTGATCGGTTGGATCGTGAAGACGTACGACTACTTCCTCTACGTCGTGTCAGCGCTTCCGCAGTCGGTCTGCGTTGGGTACGTAGACAACACTCTCCCCCTCGTTGCTATGCATCACATGATCTTGCGTGTGCGTAGGAATTTTTTTGAAATTACTACGAAACCCAAAAGTGGCATCCGAGCCTAGGTTATTTATGTTGATGTTATATGCACGAGTAGAACACAAGTGAGTTGTGGACGATACAAGTCATACTGCCTACCAGCATGTCATACTTTGGTTTGGCGGCATTGTTGGACGAGACGACCCGGACCAACCTTACGTGTACGCTTACGCGAGACCGGTTCCCTCGACGTGCTTTGCACATAGATGGCTTGCGGGCGACTGTCTCTCCAACTTTAGTTGAACCAAGTATGGCTACGCCCGGTCCTTGCGAAGGTTAAAACGGAGTCTATTTGACAAACTATCGTTGTGGTTTTGATGCGTAGGTGAGATTAGTTCTTACTTAAGCCCGTAGCAGCCACGTAAAACTTGCAACAACAAAGTAGAGGACGTCTAACTTGTTTTTGCAGGGCATGTTGTGATGTGATATGGTCAAGGCATGATGCTGAATTTTATTGTATGAGATGATCATGTTTTGTAACCAAGTTATCGGCAACTGGCAGGAGCCATATGGTTGTCGCTTTATTGTATGCAATGCAATCGCGATGTAATGCTTTACTTTATTACTAAACGGTAGTGATAGTCGTGGAAGCATAAGATTGGCGAGACGACAACGATGCTACGATGGAGATCAAGGTGTCGCGCCGGTGACGATGGTGATCATGACGGTGCTTCGAAGATGGAGATCACAAGCACAAGATGATGATGGCCATATCATATCACTTATATTGATTGCATGTGATGTTTATCTTTTATGCATCTTATCTTGCTTTGATTGACGGTAGCATTATAAGATGATCTCTCACTAAATTATCAAGAAGTGTTCTCCCTGAGTATGCACCATCGCCAAAGTTCGTCGTGCCCAGACACCACGTGATGATCGGGTGTAATAAGCTCTACGTCCATCTACAACGGGTGCAAGCCAGTTTTTGCACACGCAGAATACTCAGGTTCAACTTGACGAGCCTAGCATATGCAGATATGGCCTCGGGACACGGAGACCAAAAGGTCGAGCGTGAATCATATAGTAGATATGATCAACATAACGATGTTCACCATTGAAAACTACTCCATCTCACGTGATGATCGGTTATGGTTTAGTTGATTTGGATCACGTAATCACTTAGAAGATTAGAGGGATGTCTATCTAAGTGGGAGTTCTTAAGTAATTTGATTAATTGAACTTAAACTTATCATGAACTTAGTCCCTGATAGTATCTTTCTTGTTTATGTTGATTGTAGATAGATGGCTCGTGCTGTTGTTCCGTTGAATTTTAATGCGTTCCTTGAGAAAGCAAAGTTGAAAGATGATGGTAGCAATTACACGGACTGGGTCCGTAACTTGAGGATTATCCTCATTGTTGCTCAGAAGAATTACGTCCTGGAAGCACCGCTGGGTGCCAGGCCTGCTGCTGGAGCAACACCAGATGTTATGAACGTCTGGCAGAGCAAAGCTGATGACTACTCGATAGTTCAGTGTGCCATGCTTTACGGCTTAGAATCGGGACTTCAACGACGTTTTGAACGTCATGGAGCATATGAGATGTTCCAGGAGTTGAAGTTAATATTTCAAGCAAATGCCCGGATTGAGAGATATGAAGTCTCCAATAAATTCTATAGCTGCAAGATGGAGGAGAACAGTTCTGTCAGTGAGCATATACTCAAAATGTCTGGGTATAATAATCACTTGATTCAGATGGGAGTTAATCTTCCAGATGATTGCGTCATTGACAGAATTCTCCAATCACTGCCACCAAGCTACAAGAGCTTCGTGATGAACTATAATATGCAAGGGATGAACAAGACTATTCCCGAGCTCTTCGCGATGCTGAAAGCTGCGGAGGTAGAAATCAAGAAGGAGCATCAAGTGTTGATGGTTAACAAGACCACTAGTTTCAAGAAAAAGGGCAAAGGGAAGAAGAAGGGGAACTTCAAGAAGAACGGCAAGCAAGTTGCTGCTTAGGAGAAGAAACCCAAGTCTGGACCTAAGCCTGAAACTGAGTGCTTCTACTGCAAGCAGACTGGTCACTGGAAGCGGAACAGCCCCAAGTATTTGGCGGATAAGAAGGATGGCAAGGTGAACAAAGGTATATGTGATATACATGTTATTGATGTGTACCTTACTAGAGCTCGCAGTAGCACCTGGGTATTTGATACTGGTTCTATTGCTAATATTTGCAACTCGAAACAGGGACTACAGAATAAGCGGACACTAGCAAAGGACGAGGTGACGATGCGAGTGGGAAACGGTTCCAAAGTCGATGTAATCGCGGTCGGCACGCTACCTCTACATCTACCTTCGGGATTAATATTAGACCTAAATAATTGTTATTTGGTGCCAGCGTTGAGCATGAACATTATATCTGGATCTTGTTTAATGCGAGACGGTTATTCATTTAAATCAGAGAATAATGGTTGTTCTATTTATATGAGTAATATCTTTTATGGTCATGCACCCTTGAAGAGTGGTCTATTTTTATTGAATCTCGATAGTAGTAATACACATATTCATAATATTGAAGCCAAAAGATGCAGAGTTGATAATGAAAGAGCAACAGATTTGTTGGAAATCAAACATACCGATGTATGTGGTCCGATGAATATTGAGGCTCGTGGCGGATATCGTTATTTTCTCACCTTCACAGATGACTTAAGCAGATATGGATATATCTACTTAATGAAACATAAGTCTGAAACATTTGAAAAGTTCAAAGAATTTCAGAGTGAAGTGGAAAATCATCGTAACAAGAAAATAAAGTTTCTACGATCTGATCGTGGAGGAGAATATTTGAGTTACGAGTTTGGTGTACATTTGAAAAACTATGGAATAGTTTCGCAACTCACGCCACCCGAAACACCACAGCGTAATGGTGTGTCCGAATGTCGTAATCGTACTTTACTAGATATGGTGCGATCTATGATGTCTCTTACTGATTTACCGCTATCATTTTGGGGTTATGCTCTAGAGACAGCTCATTCACGTTAAATAGGGCACCATCAAAATCCATTGAGACGACGCCTTATGAACTATGATTTGGCAAGAAACCAAAGTTGTCGTTTCTTAAAGTTTGGGGCTGCGATGCTTACGTGAAAAAGCTTCAACCTGATAAGCTCGAACCCAAATCAGAGAAATGTATCTTCATAGGATACCCAAAGGAAACTGTTGGGTACACCTTCTATCACAAATCCGAAGGCAAGACATTCGTTGCTAAGAATGGATCCTTTCTAGAGAAGGAGTTTCTCTCGAAAGAAGTGAGTGGGAGGAAAGTAGAACTTGACGAGGTAACTGTACCTGCTCCCTTACTGGAAAATAGTACATCACAGAAAACTATTTCAGCGACACCTACACCAATTAGTGAAGAAGCCAATGATAATGATCATGAAACTTCAGATCAAGATACTACTGAACCTCGTAGATCAACCAGAGCAAGATCCGCACCAGAGTGGTACGGTAATCCTGTTCTGGAAATCATGCTACTAGATCATGATGAACCTACGAACTATGAAGAAGCGATGGTGAGCCCAGATTCCGCAAAATGGCTTGAAGCCATGAAATCTGAGATGGGATCCATGTATGAGAACAAAGTATGGACTTTGGTTGACTTGCCCGATGATCGACAAGCAATTGAGAATAAATGGATCTTCAAGAAGAAGACTGACGCTGATGGTAATGTTAATGTCTACAAAGCTCAACTTGTCGCAAAAGGTTTTCGACAAGTTCAAGGGATTGACTACGATGAGACCTTCTCACCCGTAGCGATGCTTAAGTCCGTCCGAATCATGTTAGCAATAGCCGCATTTTATGATTATGAAATTTGGCAGATGGATGTCAAAACTGCATTCCTGAATGGATTTCTAAAAGAAGAGTTGTATATGATGCAACCAGAAGGTTTTGTCGATCCAAAGGGAGCTAACAAAGTGTGCAAACTCCAGCGATCCATTTATGGACTGGTGCAAGCCCCTCGGAGTTGGAATAAACGCTTTGATAGTGTGATCAAAGCATTTGGTTTTATACAGACTTTCAGAGAAGCCTGTATTTACAAGAAAGTGAGTGGGAGCTCTGTAGCATTTCTGATATTATATGTGGATGACATATTGCTGATTGGAAATGATATAGAATTTCTGGATAGCATAAAGGGATACTTGAATAAGAATTTTTCAATGAAAGACCTCGGTGAAGCTGCTTACATATTAGGCATAAAAATCTATAGAGATAGATCAAGATGCTTAATTGGAATTTCACAAAGCACATACCTTGACAAAATTTTGAAGAAGTTCAAAATGGATCAAGCAAAGAAAGGGTTCTTGCCTGTGTTACAAGGTGTGAAGTTGAGTAAGACTCAATGCCCGACCACTGCAGAAGATAGAGAGAATATGAAAGATGTTCCCTATGCATCAGCCATAGGATCTATCATGTATGCAATGCTGTGTACCAGACCTGATGTGTGCCTTGCTATAAGTTTAGTAGGGAGGTACCAAAGTAATCCAGGAGTGGATCACTGGACAGCGGTCAAGAACATCCTGAAATACCTGAAAAGGGCTAAGGATATGTTTCTCGTATATGGAGGTGACAAAGAGCTCACCGTAAAAGGTTACGTTGATGCAAGCTTTGACACTGATCCGGACGATTCTAAATCGCAAACCGGATACGTGTTTACATTAAACGGTGGAGCTGTCAGTTGGTGCAGTTCTAAACAAAGCGTCGTAGCGGGATCTACATGTGAAGCGGAGTACATAGCTGCTTCGGAAGCAGCGAACGAAGGAGTCTGGATGAAGGAGTTCATATCCGATCTAGGTGTCATACCTAATGCATCGGGTCCAATGAAAATCTTTTGTGACAATACTGGTGCAATTGCCTTGGCAAAGGAATCCAGATTTCACAAAAGGACCAAACACATCAAGAGACGCTTCAACTCCATCCGGGATCTAGTCCAGGTGGGAGACATAGAGATTTGCAAGATACATACGGATCTGAATGTTGCAGACCCGTTGACTAAGCCTCTTCCACGAGCAAAACATGATCAGCACCAAGGCTCCATGGGTGTTAGAATCATTACAATGTAATCTAGATTATTGACTCTAGTGCAAGTGGGAGACTGAAGGAAATATGCCCTAGAGGCAATAATAAAGTTATTATTTATTTCCTTATTTCATGATAAATGTTTATTATTCATGCTAGAATTGTATTAATCGGAAACATAATACATGTGTGAATACATAGACAAACAGAGTGTCACTACTATGCCTCTACTTGACTAGCTCGTTAATCAAAGATGGTTATGTTTCCTAACCATGAACAAAGTGTTGTTATTTGATTAACGAGGTCACATCATTCGTTGAATGATCTGATTGACATGACCCATTCCATTAGCTTAGCACCCGATCGTTTAGTATGTTGCTATTGCTTCCTTCATGACTTATACATGTTCCTATGACTATGAGATTATGCAACTCCCGTTTGCCGGAGGAACACTTTGGGTGCTACCAAACGTCACAACGTAACTGGGTGATTATAAAGGAGCATTACAGGTGTCTCCAAAGGTAGATGTTGGGTTGGCGTATTTCGAGATTAGGATTTGTCACTCCGATTGTCGGAGAGGTATCTCTGGGCCCTCTCGGTAATACACATCACATAAGCCTTGCAAGCATTACAACTAATATGTTAGTTGTGAGATGATGTATTACGGAACGAGTAAAGAGACTTGCCGGTAACGAGATTGAACTAGGTATTGGATACCGACGATCGAATCTCAGGCAAGTAACATACCGATGACAAAGGGAACAACGTATGTTGTTATGCGGTCTGACCGATAAAGATCTTCGTAGAATATGTAGGAGCCAATATGGGCATCCAGGTCCCGCTATTGGTTATTGACCGGAGACATATCTCGGTCATGTCTACATTGTTCTCGAACCCGTAGGGTCCGCACGCTTAAGGTTACGATGACAGTTATATTATGAGTTTATGCATTTTGATGTACCGAAGGTTGTTCGGAGTCCCGGATGTGATCACGGACATGACGAGGAGTCTCGAAATGGTCGAGACGTAAAGATTGATATATTGGAAGCCTATGTTTGGACATCGGAAGTGTTCCGGGTGAAATCGGGATTTTACCGGAGTACCGGGAGGGTTACCGGAACCCCGCGGGAGCTATATGGGCCATAGTGGGCCTTAGTGGAAAAGAGAAGGGGCTGCCCTAGATGGGCTGCACGCCTCCCCCTTCCCCTAGTCCTATTAGGACTAGGAGAGGTGGCCGGCCCCCTCCTCCTCTTTTCCCCCTCCGCGAATCCTATTCCAACTAGGATTGGGGGGGGGAATCCTACTCCCAGAGGGAGTAGGACTCTCCTGGCGCACCAAGCTTGGCCGGCCAGCCTCCCCCCTGTACTCCTTTATATACTGAGGCAGAGGCACCCTAGAAACACACAAGTTGATCCACGTGATCTATTCCTTAGCCGTGTGCGGTGCCCCCTGCCACCATATTCCTTGATAATACTGTAGCAGAGTTTAGGCGAAGCCCTGCTGCTGTAGTTCATCAAGATCGTCACCACGCCATCTTGCTGACGGAACTCTTCCCCGACACTTTGCTGGATCGGAGTCCGGGGATCGTCATCGAGCTGAACGTGTGCTCGAACTCGGAGGTGCCGTAGTTTCGGTGCTTGATCGGTTGGATCGTGAAGACGTACGACTACTTCCTCTACGTCGTGTCAGCGCTTCCGCACTCGGTCTGCGTTGGGTACGTAGACAACACTCTCCCCCTCGTTGCTATGCATCACATGATCTTGCGTGTGCGTAGGAAATTTTTTGAAATTACTACGAAACCCAACATTTAGTTCTTTAGTTAGAGCCTCAATCTTCTCCTTATCATTGTCACTCGTTTTATCTTGATTAGCATGATTAATTGGTCTTTCATCATAGTATTCATCACTAGAGTTGTCACCAAGCAAATCATCACCTAACAAGTCATCTTCATCACTATTGAAATCAACATACTCGGGGTGTGTTACCTTAGGACCTTTGGCCATGAAGCATCTTCCAATTCCTTCATTTGGTGAGTCAAATATGTCGTAGGAGTTGGTTGACACAAGTGCTAGACCGGCAACACCTTCATCTTGAGTATCTTCGGAGTCGGAGTGATAACTTCTCTCGGAGTGGCTGTCGGAGTCGGAGCCGGATACCCATTCACCAACATGAGCTTGATGTCTTCGTCTTGTATAGCTCCTTGATGATTTTTCCTTCCTTTCCGAATCCTTGCTTCTCCGTGAGTATCTTCGTTCATAACGATCATCTCTACTCCTTCTCTCTCTTGGTGGTGATCCTTTGCTTCTTCTTTTTGGAGAATCTTCTCTTCTCTTGTAGGGAGCCGTACACTCATTGGAATAGTGTCCGGGTCTTCCACAGTTGTAACAGTTTCGTTCTCAACTAGAAGATCTTTTGTCATTGTAGGACCTTGACTTGGAGCTTCTATCTTTGCTTCTACTCTTGTAGAACTTGTTGAAGTTCTTCACCATTAAGCTCAATTCTTCATTGAAGTCTTGTTTCTCACTTGCTGATGTAGGGGCTTCACATGAGGCTTTATAGGCACCACTTGATTTGTTGTGAAGTTCCTCTTTATCCTTAAGTGACATCTCATGAGCAACAATTCTTCCAATCACCTCCGTTGGCTTGAGATCTTTGTAATTGGGCATCATTTGGATCAATGTGCACACGGTATCATATTTTCCATCCAAGGCTCTTAGGATCTTCTTGATGATGAATCTATCGGTCATCTCTTCACTTCCTAAGCCGGCAATCTCATTTGTGATGAGAGCAAGCCTAGAGTACATTTCAGCGACACCTTCACCATCCTTCATCTTGAACTTGTCAAGTTGGCTTTGAAGCACATCCAACTTGGATTCCTTGACGGAGTCGGTACCTTCGTGCATATCAATCAAAGTGTCCCAAATTTCCTTTACATTCTCAAGGCGGCTGATTTTGTTGAATTCTTTGGGGCACAATCCGTTGAAGAGAATATCACAAGCTTGAGCATTGTATTGCAACATCTTCAACTCATCCGCGGTAGCTTCACGGTTTGGTTCTCTCCCATCAAAGAAGTCACCTTGCAAACCAACACACACAATAGCCCAAACGGCGGGGTTATGTCCAAGAATATGCATTTTCATTTTATGCTTCCAACTAGCAAAATTAGTACCATCAAAGTAAGGACCTCTACGGTGATAATTTCCCTCGCTAGACGCCATACTCTCCTAGGTTGTGAAACCAAGGCTATGACCACCAAAAGCTATGGAGATCAAGCAAATGGATACCAAGGCTCTGATGCCACTTGTAGGATCGAAGTATGTCTAGAGGGGGGGGGTGATTAGACTACTTTACCAAATAAAAACTTAACCTTTTCCCAATTTTAGTTCTTGGCAGATTTTAGCTATTTTAGGATAAGTCAAGCCATCATCACACAATTCAAGCAAGCATGCAAAGAGTATATTGGCAGCGGAAAGTAAGGCATGCAACTTGCAAGAATGTAAAGGGAAGGGTTTGGAGAATTCAAACGCTATTGGAGACACGGATGTTTTTCCCGTGGTTCGGATAGGTGGTGCTATCCTACATCCACGTTGATGGAGACTTCAACCCACGAAGGGTAACGGTTGCGCGAGTCCACACAAGGCTCCACCCAAGGGCAACGGTTGCGCGAGTCCACACAGGGCTTCACCCACGAAGGGTCCACGAAGAAGCAACCACCCACAAAGGGTCCACGAAGAAGCAACCTTGTCTATCCCACCATGGCCATCGCCCACGAAGGACTTGCCTCACTAGCGGTAGATATTCACGAAGTAGGCGATCTCCTTGCCCTTACAAACTCCTTGGTTCAACTCCACAATCTTGTCGGAGGCTCCCAAGGTGACACCTAGCCAATCTAGGAGACACCACTCTCCAAGAAGTAACAAATGGTGTGTAGGTAATGAACTCCTTGCTCTTGTGCTTCAAATGATAGTCTCCCCAACACTCAACTCTCTCTCATAGGATTTGGATTTGGTGGAAAGAAGATTTGAGTGGAAAGCAACTTGGGAAGGCTAGAGATCAAGATTCATATGGTAGGAATGGAATGTCTTGATCTCAACACATGAGTAGGTGGTTTTCTCTCAGAACATATGAGTAGGAATGGTGTGTGTGTTCTGATGGCTCTCTCATCGAATGAGAAGGAGGTGGAGGGGTATATATAGCCTCCACACAAAATCCAACCGTTACACACAATTTACCAATCTCGGTGGGACCGAATCAGAAAACTCGGTCTGACCGAAGTAGTAAACCTAGTGACCGTTAGGAATTTCGGTGGGACTGACATGCAACTCGGTATGGGTTTCGAGTAATTTCAAAATTTCTACGCACACGCAAGATCATGTGATGCATAGCAACGAGAGGGGAGAGTGTTGTCTACGTACCCAACGCAGACCGACTTGCGGAAGCGATGACACGACGTAGAGGAAGTAGTCGTACGTCTTCACGATCCAACCGATCAAGCACCGAAACTACGGCACCTCCGAGTTCGAGCACACGTTCAGCTCGATGACGATCCCCGGACTCCGATCCAGCAAAGTGTCGGGGAAGAGTTCCGTCAGCACGACGGCGTGGTGACGATCTTGATGTACTACAGCAGCAGGGCTTCGCCTAAACTCCGCTACAGTATTATCGAGGAATATGGTGGCAGGGGGCACCGCACACGGCTAAGGAATAGATCACGTGGATCAACTTGTGTGTCTAGAGGTGCCCCCTGCCCCCGTATATAAAGGATCCAAGGGGGAGGGGCTGGCCGGCCAAGGAGGAGGGCGCAGGAGAGTCCTACTCCCTCTGGGAGTAGGATTCCCCCCCCCCAATCCTAGTCGGAATAGGATTCGCGGAGGGGGAAAAGAGGAGGAGGGGGCCGGCCACCTCTCCTAGTCCTAATAGGACTAGGGGAAGGGGGAGGCGCACAGCCCATCTAGGGCAGCCCCTTCTCTTTTCCACTAAGGCCCACTATGGCCCATATAGCTCCCGGGGGGTTCCGGTAACCCTCCCGGTATTCCGGTAAAATCCCGATTTCACCCGGAACACTTCCGATATCCAAACATAGGCTTCCAATATATCAATATTTACGTCTCGACCATTTCGAGACTCCTCGTCATGTCCGTGATCACATCCGGGACTCCGAACAACCTTCGGTACATCAAAATGCATAAACTCATAATATAACTGTCATCGTAACCTTAAGCGTGCGGACCCTACGGGTTCGAGAACAATGTAGACATGACCGAGACATGTCTCCGGTCAATAACCAATAGCGGGACCTGGATGCCCATATTGGCTCCTACATATTCTACGAAGATTTTATCGGTCAGACCGCATAACAACATACGTTGTTCCCTTTGTCATCGGTATGTTACTTGCCCGAGATTCGATCGTCGGTATCCAATACCTAGTTCAATCTCGTTACCGGCAAGTCTCTTTACTCGTTCCGTAATACATCATCTCACAACTACATATTAGTTGTAATGCTTGCAAGGCTTATGTGATGTGCATTACCGAGAGGGCCCAGAGATACCTCTCCGACAATCGGAGTGACAAATCCTAATCTCGAAATACGCCAACCCAACATCTACCTTTGGAGACACCTGTATGCTCCTTTATAATCACCAGTTACGTTGTGACGTTTGGTAGCACCCAAAGTGTTCCTCCGGCAAACGGGAGTTGCATAATCTCATAGTCATAGGAACATGTATAAGTCATGAAGAAAGCAATAGCAACATACTAAACGATCGGGTGCTAAGCTAATGGAATGGGTCATGTCAATCAGATCATTCAACTAATGATGTGACCTCGTTAATCAAATAACAACTCTTTGTTCATGGTTAGGAAACATAACCATCTTTGATTAACGAGCTAGTCAAGTAGAGGCATACTAGTGACACTCTGTTTGTCTATGTATTCACACATGTATTATGTTTCCGATTAATACAATTCTAGCATGAATAATAAACATTTATCATGAAATAAGGAAATAAATAATAACTTTATTATTGCCTCTAGGGCATATTTCCTTCAGTCTCCCACTTGCACTAGAGTCAATAATCTACATCACATCACCATGTGATTAACATCGATAGTTCACATCATCATGTGATTAACACCCATAGTTCACATCGCTATGTGACCAACACCCAAAGGGTTTACTAGATTCAGTAATCTAGTTCACATCGCTATGTGATTAACACCCAAGGAGTACTAAGGTGTGATCATGTTTTGCTTGTGAGAGAATCTTAGTCAACGGGTCTGCCACATTCAGATCCGCATGTATTTTGCAAATTTCTATGTCAACAATGCTCTGCATGGAGCTACTCTAGCTAATTGCTCCCACTTTCAATATGTATCTTGACCGAGACTTAGAGTCATCTAGATTAGTGTCAAACTTGCATCGGTGAGACCGAAAAGTTACAAAGGGGAAACACTGAGTTTACATTGCAATCTCGGTGGGACCGATTCGCTCTTTCGGTGGGACCGAAAAGTTACGAAAGGGAAACAGATAGTTTGCAACCCCATCTCGATGGGACCGAGATCCTTATCGGTAGAACCGAATTGCTAGGGTTTGGCAGTGGCTAATGACAAGTGAAACTCGGTGGCGCCGGATAGGAAGAATCGGTAGGACCGAGTTTGGCTTAGAGTTTAGGTCATATGTGGATATGGGGAAGTAGTTGAGGGTTTTGGAGCATATCATTAAGCACATGAAGCAAGAGGTTCATTAAGCAACACCTCATCCCTCCTTAATAGTATTGGCTTTTCCTATGGACTCAATGTGATCTTGGATCACTAAAATATAAAATGAAGAGTCTTGAGCTTTTGAGCTTGAGCCAATCCTTTGTCCTTAGCATTTTGAGGGTTCCACTTTCACATCCATGCCATGCCAATCATTGAGCTTTCCTGGAATAATCACCTTGGAATAGCATTAGCTCAATGAGCTATATGTTGTTATGAATTACCAAAACCACCTAGGGATAGTTGCACTTTCAGAACTCCTGGAGGTGGTCATCGGCAGCGGCGCCGGTCGTCGAGGTGAGCTGGTGGAGCGGTGGATGGATGGATCTATGGAATTGGCTGGATTTGGATGACTGGTGTGAAATCGAGGAGGGGATGGATTTGGATCTGGGAAGATCCTGAGGTGGAAGGAGAGACTGGATGGAGTGGCGGCGGGGTGATGGAATGGATGAGACATCTCCCTAGATTTTAGGGTCTGGTCTGGTTATATAGCAGGTAGGTGGGTTAGACTTAGGGGTATATCGTCCCTCCGATCGCAATCAAACGATCGCGAATAAAATAGCTAGGAAGTCCAAATAAGAAAACGTGACGTTTTGTAGACGTTTGGGGATGATCCGGACACAACGGTGGCGACAGCCCAGGTCGGGTCCGGGACAACTTCGGATGCGCACGTGAGGGGTTCGATGCACTGTGCAGAGAGGGTTTCAGACCGTGCGGTCGCATCGGACAACTCCGGAAGCAAAGAGGGGAAGGAGGATGGACTAGGTGGGCTATGTAGACGGTCTCGAGCTGAGAGGAGAGAAGAGGGGGAGGCCCGGCGACTGTTTCCGGAGACCGAAAACGTCCGACGTTAGACCGGCTATACTGTCGCTATAGTTATCCGTTGGGGCGTCAAACGAACTCCAAATGCGATGAAACTTGGGAGGTGGTCTATCTACACTATAATAAGACCACACGTCAACTCTCATCCCATTCCGAGAACAATTCCCGGCCACTTATAAAATACTATTTCAGACATGCCGCGGGCGCGTGCAAGTGTGTCTGGGCTCAGAACGGACAACGGAGAGAACTCGGAGAACCCGAACGAATGCAAGTTTTGAAAACATGATGATGCAATGCACATGATGACATGACAAGATGCAACATGCAAGCGAAAGACATGGCAACGACGGTGAATAGCTGGAAGACACCTGGCACATCAGTCTCGGGGCGTCACAACACTCCACCACTACGAGAGGATCTCGTCCCGAGATCTAGAATGGCACCGGAGGGAAAAACGGAAGAGCAAGAGAAGAGGTAAAACTAAGTTGCCTCTTTGACAAACGAGTGAGACCAAAGAACCTTGAAAAGGTTAAACCATAGAAAAAAAATACAACGGAGATGAACAAAGTTGAAAGCACTCCGTCTGAGAAGAGTAACGAGGAAGAACAAATTCGAGCAGCACTCCGATTGGCAAGATATGCACGGCTTGATAACTAAAGAACTTGAGCAAAATGGCACCACACTGCGGTTAAATGGATAAGCATGAAAAGAACAAGGTCCTGACAAAATAAGAAGAAGGGGCGAAGAGAGCAACATCACAATGCCTCCGAAACAAAAGTAAGATTGGAATGGAGTGAACGAAGGGAAACACGATCTCGAGGGAGCACGCTTACAACAACAGCTAGAACGGAGTTGTTGGAAAACCAACAACGAAAATAATAAGCTTGATATGGTCTTATGGAATACATCTCAAATTATGAGGTGACAACCTGCCACTCACGGAAAAAGTATTGGATTGGAATGAACAAGGAGACGAGAAACTTATCACCGGAAGGATACATGAAGAACTTGGGTCATTTATGAGCACCATATAACAACAATCCTTAGGGAAGGCTTTAGGTGAAATATAACCCAAGGTAACTCCAATGACGAGATGATGGATTTAAAATATCTCATCCTTAACAGCATGTGAATCATGAAACATGAACTCAAGTTATCAAGAATGACATAATACCACCTCGAATGATACGGAAGAAAGAATTGCACTCCGGATAGCAAGATGAAAAAACTTAAGCTCCTTAGAAAAGAATCTCAATGAACACTTCGAGAATGAATTAAATCGTAGATGGACCATCATGTAGAACCTCCGTGAAGAACTCCGGTAACAAAAGGATAACGAGAAGAAAAGGGAAGTAGAAAACACAAGGTGAAACCTTGTAATGCTTTAGGTGCTCCGTGATGATATAAATGCGAGAGCTTGGAACTCCGGAAAAGAAAGATAAAGCATCTCAAACCGAGAATGTGATATGATTAACCATGCTGGAAAGCAGGAAATTAGATCACTAGAATGAAACAAGAATAAGAATTATGTTATGCATATCCTTCATCAATTTAAGTTGATGACAAGCAACGGATTGCAAACAACTTATTCCCGTTGGAAGGTTTTAGAGAGATATGGCACAAACTTGAGAAAGTCTTCAACGATCCACCGGTAGAATTTGAAGAGCACGAATGCATAGATATGATACACGAAGGAAGAAGACTCTTGAACGAACTACCGTAAAAATTGAAAAAGAACGAATAAAACATGAAGAACACCAGGAAGGATTAGCAAATACACGAAGATGCTTGAGAGAATTTAGATCCATGAGAACGACGAGATTACGAGCTGATTAGAGAATCCTTGATTTAAGCACCGGTATGATTTGGAGAATGAGAGCTGAAAGCTGAGAATGAGTACTCCTGAGGTGATGGGCTCCGGATGATCAAACTGAACAGAATCTTGAATTGCTCCGGATGGGTGAAAAGAATTCTCACGATCAAAACAATTATGAGAGGATGGCATCACTCTAGAACCATGAATCTTTGAGAGAATAGATAAGATATGGAGGAAAAACTCTTCTTCGGTCTTCAAAATCCGAGAATGACGAGGAGAAACACCACCAAGAATTGTTGAGATACTCCGGGAGAATGAAAAGCGAAGAGGTAGAGCCAACAATGAAAAGAATTTGAAAACGATCTTGGAGAAAGGCACTTGACTGATGATGAATCATCCTAACGCCAAACATCGAAAAGAATTTAGGATAGCTCCAGGAAAATTAGAAGAGTCAGGTAAGATCCTGGGAAAAGACCTGTGGGTTAGGGCCCACTCAAAAGATACACCGTAGAACGATTTGAAGGAGAGATTGCACCGGTTGAATAAAAAGTCTTGAATGAGAGAACATCCTCGAAGATATGTTTGAACGGATCTTGAATGAAAAGACGAGCCTTCAGAGATATCTTCAGCACTCCGGATCAATTGAATAGTGAGAAGTGGATGATTAAGAGGTGCACCGGCATGAGACAACATTTAAAACGAGGAAAGGAATATGATCAACAAAGCTTGAATTGAATCCACCGGAGAAGAAAAGAATGACGAATGATGAACTTGAAGCTCCGTTAGGATCTTCAAGAGAATAACCGGATAAGAACATTCAAAGACAAAAATGAAGAGTCTTCACATGAATAAAATGGATACTTTATTAAGAAATCCAAGTCCTTGAAGAAAAAGGGTGGGTGGGTGGGAAAACAAAGGCAGCTTGGAACGAATGAAATAAACACCGTTGAGAAGAAATGATAATTGATCTTGCGGATGTTGACGTGATCGGATCCACTTGAAGAGAGACACACCGGTTGAAAATGATTGACAAAACAATCTTGATGATTAAGAAGGATTGGTATTCACATCGGAGTATGAGGACACCGTTTAGAGAAGGTATGGAATCAACATTTGACTTCGAAGCAACTCGAATACCACAACTCAAAACAAAAACAAAGGATTGGCTTGCAAAATAAGCCAGAACAAACATATGATAGAGATTTCGTCCGAAGTTGTTGTGGTGGGGCCTACACGGGCTCGACCGTACAACACCATCATGTACAAGGCAGTGCACATGACATACGAAGCGTCCCCGAGTCGGCATAGCCAAGGGCTCTTTAAGACACAACGATACCACTGTAAAACCAACCGTGGATAGGCGGACCACTAGACGTCGAACCCCAATTTCATATCATACATCTGTCGGAAAGATATCCTAAGAGCTACTTGAATTCCCACTTATAAACTCCCGAAATTTTCCGGTTATGCAATCAGGTGTTGGGGATACAGGGGAAGCATAATATCTCACCCAAAACTAGCAAATCCTACATCCAGCTATATCCATCCTTCAACACATAACCAAGAAACCTTCGGAAATCATCTACCTCAACCTTCGAAAAGCATCCGTTATACGAGTTATGGCAATACTCCCGAACTCCCGCCCCAGTACTGGGTGGCGTCGCGGTTATCTCACCAACAACTGCATAAAAGAGATTTTCGATGTCGGCGAAACTAACCTCAGGTATTCCAGAACTGCAACGATAAAATTGTGACAACAACACCTCGGAGCTCAACTCCCCGGGACACTGCCACAACCCCTAAAGACAGGAGGCACCAAGAACAATGTTCTCGTCACAAATCGATCGAAACGATTCCAAGATACCTGCGTGATCCTAAAAAAAGATTAGCGAAATTTGAGAAGAGAAGAGTCAAAACACTACGCCAGGATGCCTTACCAGAGCGATGAGGGGACTGGGGAGTAAAAAGAATTCCTAAACTCTCTGATATATAATTCCTAAAAGACTCAAAACATTTTTTTCTAGACTCAACAACGGCTGCTAAAAACGATCAAGCAGTGGGGGCTCCTAAGGTCGGGGAAGGCTCTGATACCAACTTGTTACGCCCTCGATGCGGCTATATCTCCCACGTGTCGAAGCACGACTTAGAGGCATAACCGCATTGAAAGCAATGTCGCAAATGAGGTAATCTTCACACAACCCATGTAATATAATTAAAGGGGAAAGGATACATAGCTGGCTTACAATCGCCACTTCACACAAATACATGAATAAAGCATTACATCATCCAAATACAATCAAGGCCCGACTACGGAACCAAAATAAAACAAGACTACCCCAAATGCTACACAGATCCCCGATCGTCCCGACTGGGCTCCACTACTGATCAACTGGAAACGGAAAACAACACAACGAACAAAGTCTTCATCGAGCTCCTCCTTGAGCTTGGTTGCGTCATCTGCACGGTTCAACAGCACCTGCAAGCTGGTTTGGAAGTATCTGTGAGTCACGGGGACTCAGCAATCTCACACCCTCGTGATCAAGACTATTTAAGCTTATGGGTAAGGTATAAGGTATGAGGTGGAGCTGCAGCAAGCGACTAGCATATATGGTGGCTAACATACGCAAAAGAGAGCGAGAAGAGAAGGCAAAGCACGGTCGAGAATCTATGATCAAGAAGTGATCCTAGAACAACCTATGTCAAGCATAACTCCAACACCGTGTTCACTTCCCGGACTCCGCCAGAAAGAGACCATCACGGTTACACGCGCGGTTGATGCATTTTAATTAAGGTCAACTTCAGGTTTTCTACAACCGAACATTAACAAATTCCCATCTGCCCATAACCGCGGGCACAACTTTCGAAAATTCATAACCCTGCAGGGGAGTCCCCACTTAGCCCATGACAAGCTCTCACGGTCAACGAAGGATATACCTTCTCCCGAGACATTCCGATCAGACTCGGCATCCCGGTTCTACAAGACACTTCGACAAGTTAAAACAAATCTAGGAACACCGCCCGAATGTGCCGATAAATCGCGATAGGAGCTGCACATATCTCGTTCTCAGGGCACAGTCAGATTGTCCAAGGTACGGGTAGGCCAGCCCAGAGTTGCCCCTGGTGGGCACCGGCAGCTGACAGGTTGGACCAACACTCAAAGGAGCACTGGCCCGGGGGGGTTAAAATAATGATGACCCTTGAGTCTGCAGAACCCAAGGGAAAGAAAAGGCTAGGTGGCGAATGGTAAAACCAATGTTGGGCATTGCTGGAAGAGTTTTACTCAAGGCGAACTGTCAAGGGGTTCCCATTATTACCCAACCGCGTAAGGAACGCAAAATCCGGGAACATAACACCGATATGATGGAAACTAGGGCGGCAAGAGTGGAACAAAACACCAGGCATAAGTCCAAGCCTTCCACCCTTTACCAAGTATATAGATGCATTAATTAAATAAGATATATTGTGTTATCCCAACAAGTAAACATGTTCCAACAAGGAACAACATCTCCATGTTCCAACAAGGAACAAACTTCAATCTTCACCTGCAACTAACAACGCTATAAGAGGGGCTGAGCAAAGCGGTAACATAGCCAAACAATGGTTTGCTAGGACAAGGTGGGTTAGAGGCTTGGTTCAATAATATGGGAGGCATGATAAGCAAGTGGTAGGTATCGCAGCATAGGCATAGCAAAAGAGCGAGCAACCAGCAAGCAAAGATAGAAGTGATTTCGAGGGTATGGTCATCTTGTCGGAAATCCCGCAAGGAAGAAGAACGAGTCCATGAAGAAGACAAACGGACGTAGACGAACGGGTCCTCACAAACGCGACGTTATCAGAACCAACCCGAAGAAGCAACCGGAAAGAAGCACACAACATAGTAAACAACTATCACACGATCATGGCATGATGCACAACAAGTATGATGCATGTCCGGTTTAAAGAGGCATGGCATGGCAAAATGCACAAGCAATCCTACAACTTAAGTGGAGCTCAATATGCAACGAGTTGCATATTGACGGAACACCACATCAATTATTTAGTTCACTCTCGGTTAGGTACTCAACAAATTTAAATGTTGTTAAACATGGCAAGAGGGTGAAGCAAAGTAAAACTACCTATCTAGTCAAGTTTAAATGAGGCCGGAAGTAACGAACAACAATTCCGGTAAAACCTCATGAGCATATTATAGATTTGGTACTGTTCTTCCCTAAGCCATATTTTAGAGTTTTTAAACATGCAAGATGATGCCACCATGTTAAACTAGGAAAAATTCTACCCCATTTACATATAAAGTTTATTAAAACCCGAGTTACGGTTATTTAGTTATGAATTAAAGCATTTTAGCATGGCATAGGAGCAAACTAAAGCAAACATCATTTTAAGCATTTTAAACATGGATGGAAATGACATATAATTAACCTACACATAATTCTAAGCAATTTTCATATATAAAGGTTTTACATATGATGCATGGTCTGAGAGTTATTATATGCATGAAGTATAGGGTCCAATCTGTAAAACAGTAAATCTCTGGATAATTGGACAAATCACAGAACTAGGAAAAAGAACATATACGGGCCGAATCTGCTAGCCCAACAGCGGGGGAAAGGAAAAAAACAACATGAGGCGCTGGGGCTTCTCACCCATGGGCTTTGGCCCGGTGGGTGGAGGAGGAAGCTGGCAGGCTGGGCTTGGTGCGGCAGTGCTGGGCCTGCTGGATCTGGGAGCCTAGCTCGATCGGTCAACGGGCGAGGGGTCGGGCGAGCTGCTCTGCTCGTCCTGGAAGCAGAGGACGCCGGCGGCGGGAGCGATGACGGCGAACTTGGCGCGCGAAGAACTCAGGCGGGCGCAGGAGGTCTCCGGCGAGGTCAACAGGGCGAGGACGACAGCGAGGAACTTGGCGCGGCTGCGGAGCCTCAGGCGATGGACGGGCGACGAGGAGGTCGTCCATGGCGACGGGAACCTGCGGGGTTCTCTGTAGGTGCTCGGGCGATGAGGAGGTCAGGGTGCCGGCGGACGGTGTGGTGGGGCTTGCTCCGGTGAGAAAACAAGGTGGAAGCAGGGTCGGGCGACGCTCGGGACTGCTGCTGCTTCGGTGGCCGGCGGCCAAGGCTCCCTGTGAGGAACAACGGGACGGGGAGAGCGATTCAGAGAGAGAGAGAGCAGCGGGGAAGGAGGAGAAGGAGGGCACGGCCTGGTGACGCAGTCCGGTTGCCTTCTCCGGCGAGGAGCTATAGGCGCGGGCGACGAGGAGGAGGCAGGAGCCTCGGGTGCTCTCGGACAAGGGCGACGATGAGGCCAATCCATGGCGAAGCAGAGGTGCGGGGACGAGGAGGACAGCCTTGTGCGTTCCCTCGGGGCACGCGGGCCGAGCTCGGGATGGCCTTGGCGCTGGAACTTTGTAGGATCGAAGTATGTCTAGAGGGGGGGGGGTGATTAGACTACTTTACCAAATAAAAACTTAACCTTTTCCCAATTTTAGTTCTTGGCAGATTTTAGCTATTTTAGGATAAGTCAAGCAATCATCACACAATTCAAGCAAGCATGCAAAGAGTATATTGGCAGCGGAAAGTAAGGCATGCAACTTGCAAGAATGTAAAGGGAAGGGTTTGGAGAATTCAAACGCTATTGGAGACATGGATGTTTTTCCCGTGGTTCGGATAGGTGGTGCTATCCTACATCCACGTTGATGGAGACTTCAACCCACGAAGGGTAACGGTTGCGCGAGTCCACACCAGGGCTCCACCCAAGGGCAACGGTTGCGCGAGTCCACACAGGGCTCCACCCACGAAGGGTCCACGAAGAAGCAACCACCCACAAAGGGTCCACGAAGAAGCAACCTTGTCTATCCCACCATGGCCATCGCCCGACACAGGACTTGCCTCACTAGCGGTAGATCTTCACGAAGTAGGCGATCTCCTTGCCCTTACAAACTCCTTGGTTCAACTCCACAATCTTGTCGGAGGCTCCCAAGTGACACCTAGCCAATCTAGGAGACACCACTCTCCAAGAAGTAACAAATGGTGTGTAGGTAATGAACTCCTTGCTCTTGTGCTTCAAATGATAGTCTCCCCAACACTCAACTCTCTCTCATAGGATTTGGATGTGGTGGAAAGAAGATTTGAGTGGAAAGCAACTTGGGAAGGCTAGAGATCAAGATTCATATGGTAGGAATGGAATGTCTTGATCTCAACACATGAGTAGGTGGTTTTCTCTCAGAACATATGAGTAGGAATGGTGTGTGTGTTCTGATGGCTCTCTCATCGAATGAGAAGGAGGTGGAGGGGTATATATAGCCTCCACACAAAATCCAACAGTTACACACAATTTACCAATCTCGGTGGGACCGAATCAGAAAACTCGGTCTGACCGAAGTAGTAAGCCTAGTGACCGTTAGGAATTTCGGTGGGACTGACATGCAACTCGGTAGGACCGATTCGGTTAGGGTTTGGGCATAACGTAATCTCGGTGAGACCGATTACACAAACTCGGTGAGACCGAATTTGGTAATTAGCTAACCAGAGAGTTGGTCAGGCAAACTCGGTGGGACCGATTTGCTCTTTCGGTGAGACCGAGTGGAACTCGGTGAGACCGAAAAGTTACAAAGGGGAAACACTGAGTTTACATTGCAATCTCGGTGGGACCGATTCGCTCTTTCGGTGGGACCAAAAAGTTACAAAAGGGAAACAGAGAGTTTGCAACCCCATCTCGGTGGGACCGAGATCCTTATCGGTAGAACCGAATTGCTAGGGTTTGGCAGTGGCTAATGACAAGTGAAACTCGGTGGCGCCGGATAGGAAGAATCGGTAGGACCGAGTTTGGCTTAGAGTTTAGGTCATATGTGGATATGGGAAAGTAGTTGAGGGTTTTGGAGCATATCATTAAGCACATGAAGCAAGAGGTTCATTAAGCAACACCTCATCCCTCCTTAATAGTATTGGCTTTTCCTATGGACTCAATGTGATCTTGGATCACTAAAATATAAAATGAAGAGTCTTGAGCTTTTGAGCTTGAGCCAATCCTTTGTCCTTAGCATTTTGAGGGTTCCACTTTCACATCCATGACATGCCAATCATTGAGCTTTCCTGGAATAATCACCTTGGAATAGCATTAGCTCAATGAGCTATATGTTGTTATGAATTACCAAAACCACCTAAGGATAGTTGCACTTTCAATCTCCCCCTTTTTGGTAATTGATGACAACATATAGATCAAAGCTTCAACAAATGATAATAAGCATGAAGTATATCGTCGCTTTGAGAAGTATGTGATAAGTAAGAGCTCCCCCTAAATTTGTGCATATTTAAAATTTGCTTTGGACTGCAAATGCACAAAGAGTTAGAGTCATGGGTTACTCTTCCATGTCACATACATCTTGGTGGAGCGCTCAAAATGATAAGAATGAAATACATGCACTCATCACCAAGAATAGTGAATGATCACAAACGATAGATAGAATGATAATATTTAAGCAAGCATTAAGCAAACATTAAGTGTAGCTTATGATCAAACACATGATCATCGATGTCTCACAAATAATGACGTAGTATCAAGCACTCAAAAGCAGAAAAAAAACACCAAATAAAGCAAGAGAGAAAAGCAACACTCTCTCCTCTCGAAGCCTATGATCTATACATCTTCTCCCCCTTTGGCAACAAGTTACCAAAAAGTTCCTAGAAAATGCATAGCACTAGATCGACGCTCAGGCTTGATCTTCAGGTGGTGGTGGAGTCCGGATCACTCCAAGGACGAAGGCTTCTGTAGATGTTGAAGTAGTCGCTGGAGTTTGAGCTGAAGTAGACGCTGGAGCTGAGGCTGTAGCTGGTGCTGAAGTAGTGGCTCTGGTGTCAGCAACTGGCACGGCAGACGACCTCGGGCCTCGTGGCACTCTAGAAAAAGCATGAGTCGTGGTCCTGCCTCTCCTCTCATTCATGTCTTCCTAGAGCTGCTCCACTGCAGACTGAATTTCCGTTACTTTGACATCCAAGTCATAGAACTTCTGTTCCATGATCCTCTCTAGGCTCTGCTGATTCTTAGTGAGGTTGGCCAGACTTTGCTCAATTCTCAGCGTGGATGCAATCAAGTAACCAAGCTGCTCTTGTTTGGTCTTCAAGAAGTAATCAGATGCCTCCGCTTGAGTAGGCATCCTGGCAGCTTTTTCCTTCTTCGCCTTCTCCTTCTTTGCAAATGCTTGGGCAGATGATGGCTCGTTCTCAGTCATAACAACTTCATTGTCCTCGAAATCTGGACGGATGGGCAGGTGTTCCTTATCCAACAAATATACGCCCGTGCCCATCTTGGAGTTGATGAGCTCCTGAATCTGAGGGGCATATCCACAGCTCCTCTTCTGATCTGCCGCAGTCCTTTTGATCGTTTCCACTATGAGGCTCATGACTTTGAATTTTTGAGGCACGTCAAAAACATGAAGCAAATTGATCGCGTGACCTCTGATCATCTTGTGATCTCCAGACTTGGGCAGAAGGGTGTGCCTAAGGATCCAGTTGATCGTAGGCAATCCTGATAGCAGATAATGCACTGAGCCAAACTTGAACGTGTCGAGTGCTTCATTCGGAATCTCCTTGTACATGTTGGACATGGAGTTATGGTCCATCTTCTTCTTGGCATAGATATCCAAGTCATCTGCTTGCTCCTCTGGGGCATTGATTAGCTTCGCCCATTCCTCAACAGTAGAGTGGTACCTTGTACCTTCTGACATCCATGTGATCCTGCCATCCGGATAAAAGTGAGCTATGGAGTAGAACTGCATGATAAGTTCCTCGTTCCACTTTGTGAGCTTCTGCCCAACAAAGTCAGCTACTCCACAAGCTATGAAGCTGTCTTGCACTCCAGGATAGTGCTCCTCATTCTCCTTGATATATGTCCAATCAACCCATCGCATATCACAGACAATGGGCTTCTTATCTAGCAGCACAGTCTCATAGAAATCCTGCTGCTCCTTGGTATGAAACCTGTAGTCCACTGCAGTCCTTCTCCTAGAAGCGTATGGATCTGCTTCTCTCCATTTCCTGAGCCCTGAGTCTCTCCTGAGCTTCATATCCTCAGCCACAGGATGAGCATCGTTGTGGTCTGGGATCTTGGGCTTGAGCTTCCGAAGGACATTCTCTTCCTCATCCTCAGCAACAGTCTCAGGCACTGGGGCCTTGTTCTTCTCAGTGGCTGGGATGCTTCTTGTGTTTCTCTTTGGTGCACTCTTAGGCTTAGATGCAGCCTTAGGTGCTTCCTTGGGCTTGGATGCAGCTCCCCCTGACCTTATGGCATCTCCCATAAGTTTGGCTGCCTTGGGCGTTGGTGCAGCTGCCTCTTCTTCCTCATCCTCTTCTACCATGATGGAGGCCTTCCCAAGCACTCTAGCCATAGCCTTCTTCACTCTTTCTTTCCTTTTCTTGCCCTCAGCTGCAGCTGGCTCTTGGGAAGTGGGCTTCTCAGTTGAGGCTCTAGCCTTTGACATGGGCTGCCTGCCTGCTGGCCTTTTGATTTTCAGGCCTGGCTTTGAGCCTTGAGCTGGCTCAACTCTCTTGGAAGTGGCCTCTTCCTCTGCCACATAGTCCTCATCTTCAGAATCTGAGGTTCTCTTCTTCCTTTGTCTAGTGGCAGCTTTAGGCAGGTTGTTGGGTGTGCTCCTGCTGCCATCATCTGAGGAACTTGAGGGGCTAGTGCCCTCACTCAACTGCACTTGCTGCTCTGACAAGTTTTGGCTGTCACTCTGGTCTGACATGATGCAAACTGACTGCTGACCATGTGAATAGAATATAGAGGAGATAGAGTGGATGAGCATCACAAAATGCAGAGATTTTTGCAAAAAGAATGATCCAAAAACTTAGTTTTAGTTTCCCACTGAAATCATCTCGGATCTACCGATTTTCAAACTCGGTGATACCGAAGCAGTTTTGGAACCTAAACTAGTGAACTCGGTAGGACCGAGTCACAGTTCGGTGGCACCGAGACTGCTAGGGTTTCACTGAGTTCAAAAATCGGTCACACCGATAAGTAATTCTCGGTCAGACCGAGTCTCACTTGTGCACTGGCATAAGCCAAATCGGTGGGACCGAGTTTTTCAACTCGGTGGGTCCGAGATGGTTTCTGCGGAAACCTAAACCTAGAATTTTTGAATCAAACCTAATCTATGAGCTTTTTGACTGGATAGAAGTTTATCAAACGTGGCTAGAAACAGTATGATCACAATGTGCTAGGAATCAGATCGAGGAATAGCGTCCATACCCTAGTTCGGCGGGGACTTGCTACGGCGGCAACGACGGGGCAGAATTCCCATTGACGGCGGCGGAGACCAGCGACAGGAGGCTGCTGGCGGCGAGAAGACGATCCGGAGACCTCGAGGGCAGAGCAGGCTATCGCGCGGGCGAAGGGGTTCGGAGAAATTTCCAAATTTTGCCCATGATATATAGCCCGACCCTGTCGGTGTGACCGAGTGGAACAACTCGGTGGCACCGAGATTCATAACTGCGTGCAGTTACTGAAACTCGGTGTGACCGAAAGGTTCAAATCGGTTGCACCGAGATCGAAAACCTAGATCAACTTAATGATCTCGGTAGGACCGAAAGTGGAGTATCGGTCAGACCAAGAATCATAAAGAGGTTTTGGAAGTTTAAGTCTATGACGAATCGGGGACTCCGAGCGCTCCTCACACAGAGTGGTTCGAATCTGACTTGATCAAATTTTGTGATGCAGCATGAATAGAGTTTGAGACGAGAAAAGCATAGATAGCTAGAGGAGGTTCTTAGGCATTCTTGTCCATCCACTTGGCAAAAGAGGATAAGCCAAACAGTCAAAACAACAAGTGGATGTCCTTGAATGAGTAAAATATGCAATCAGCATGCTCACACAATAAGATGGCAAATGAAATATGTGGCAAGGCATGCACAACCAATTCTAGCATCTATCAAGCAATATGCGATGACTAGGTCATCTATATATGAGTATATTGACTTAGGAGTCAAGTGAGAACACTTGATCGTAGGTCATACTCATCGTTTAAGCTCAAGTGGGGTTACCACTTTTACATAAAGCATTGTTTTGTTCACATCTTTAGAGTTGCTTTAGCTCAAGTCTTAGAGTAAAGCTCCCCCTAGATGTGATATCCCCCCTAAGAGGGATGAACTAACCTTGGGTTTTGTCGATGATGACTTCATGTAGATATTGAAGATGTGGATGCTCAATGTTGATGTAGATCTCTTGGAGCTATCCATTTGAGTGAATTGCACTTTCAATACCTACATGGGTTAGTCCCACAAGGAACAAACAAGGATATCCATAGACCATAGAGTGATGCACACAAAAGATGATGTCCATGAAAACTTTTAGGTTACCTTGTCCCTTGTCTTACCAACAAGAGGGTTTGTGACTCCTTGAACTAGTGCAAGATGTGGAAGTTGATTGCACTTGTTCTTGCCAAAATGATAAGAGTGAAGTATGTTGGCGGAGTCACCCTCAAGAACTCTCTAGTTCTTCTTCTTTTGGATCCACATCATCTTGATGGGAATCCTTGGAGTTGTAGTCGTACTTGATGAAGTGGAACTTGAAGTAGTCTTGGGAATCCACTTGACTAAGGTCTTTGGAGCTTCTTCAAATGCATCAATTTCCTCTTGAAGCTTGTCCTTGCCTTTTTGCTCGTAGTCTTGTGGTGGAAGATCATCTTGAGCTTGTGTCCCCTTGAAAGAAGTATACTTCTCTTGTTGAGGGACAAACTTCGTCTTGGGGTATTGATCTTCTTCCCATTCAACTCCATTGGCATTGAACTTTCGTTCAAAACCAACACCTTGATTCTTCCGGTGCATTCCTTGCTTGCGCACAATTTCCTCGAATTGCTTACTCCCGGCAAGGCTTTTGTACACTCCTTTCTCTATAATTCCCTTCAATAAGCTATTTTCTTGCTCAAGTGTAACTTGGCTAAGAGAATCATTAGTGGAATCAAGAGAACTACTAGAAGCAACAATATTGGATTTAGCATGATCATTGTTACTACTAGAGGAAGAATCTTTCTTGTTACTAGACTTGACTTGAGGCATGTAAGTGGATAGAGTAAACGCTTGGCAATGTAAGAAGAACTTTTCTTGCGGAGATCATCATTGATTGCCTTTAAGAACTCATGCTCTTGCTCAAGATTGAGCTTTTCAAAGCGTAGTTCATGTTTAAATCTAGCTTCGAAGATGAGCTACTAGTTAGTGAAGGAAATATGCCCTAGAGGCAATAATAAAGTTATTATTTATTTCCTTATATCATGATAAATGTTTATTATTCATGCTAGAATTGTATTAACCGGAAACATAATACATGTGTGAATACATAGACAAAGTGTCACTAGTATGCCTCTACTTGACTAGCTCGTTAATCAAAGATGGTTATGTTTCCTAACCATGAACAATAGTTGTTATTTGATTAACGAGGTCACATCATTAGTTGAATGATCTGATTGACATGACCCATTCCATTAGCTTAGCACCCGATCGTTTAGTATGTTGCTATTGCTTTCTTCATGACTTATACATGTTCCTATGACTATGAGCTTATGCAACTCCCGTTTACCGGAGGAACACTTTGGTGCTACCAAACGTCACAACGTAACTGGGTGATTATAAAGGAGCTCTACAGGTGTCTCCAAAGGTACATGTTGGGTTGGCGTATTTCGAGATTAGGATTTGTCACTCCGATTGTCGGAGAGGTATCTCTGGGCCCTCTCGGTAATGCACATCACATAAGCCTTGCAAGCATTGCAACTAATGAGTTAGTTGTGAGATGATGTATTACGAACGAGTAAAGAGACTTGCCGGTAACGAGATTGAAGTAGGTATTGGATACCGACGATCGAATCTCGGGCAAGTAACATACCGATGACAAAGGGAACAACGTATGTTGTTATGCGGTCTGACCGATAAAGATCTTCGTAGAATATGTAGGAGCCAATATGGGCATCCAGGTCCCGCTATTGGTTATTGACCGGAGACGTGTCTCGGTCATGTCTACATTGTTCTCGAACCCGTAGGGTCCGCACGCTTAAGGTTACGATGACAGTTATATTATGAGTTTATGCATTTTGATGTACCGAAGGTTGTTCGGAGTCCCGGATGTGATCACGGACATGACGAGGAGTCTCGAAATGGTCGAGACGTAAAGATTGATATATTGGAAGCCTATGTTTGGACATCGGAAGTGTTCCGGGTGAAATCGGGATTTTACCGGAGTACCGGGAGGGTTACCGGAACCCCCCGGGAGCTATATGGGCCATAGTGGGCCTTAGTGGAAAAGAGAAGGGGCTGCCCTAGATGGGCTGCGCGCTCCCCTTCCCCTAGTCCTATTAGGACTAGGAGAGGTGGCCGGCCCCCTCCTCTTTTCCCCCTCCGCGAATCCTATTCCACTAGGATTGGGGGGGAATCCTACTCCCAGAGGGAGTAGGACTCTCCTGGCCCCCTTGGCCGGCCAGCCTCCCCCTCTAGTCCTTTATATACTGAGGCAGGGCACCCTAGAACACACAAGTTGATCCACGTGATCTATTCCTTAGCCGTGTGCGGTGCCCCTGCCACCATATTCCTCGATAATACTGTAGCGGAGTTTAGGCGAAGCCCTGCTGCTGTAGTTATCAAGATCGTCACCACGCCGTCGTGCTGACGGAACTCTTCCCCGACACTTTGCTGGATCGGAGTCCGGGGATCGTCATCGAGCTGAACGTGTGCTCGAACTCGGAGGTGCCGTAGTTTCGGTGCTTGATCGGTTGGATCGTGAAGACGTACGACTACTTCCTCTACGTCGTGTCACGCTTCCGCAGTCGGTCTGCGTTGGGTACGTAGACAACACTCTCCCCTCTCGTTGCTATGCATCACATGATCTTGCGTGTGCGTAGGAAAATTTTTTGAAATTACTACGAAACCCAAAAGTGGCATCCGAGCCTAGGTTATTTATGTTGATGTTATATGCACGAGTAGAACACAAGTGAGTTGTGGACGATAAGTCATACTGCCTACCAGCATGTCATACTTTGGTTCGGCGGTATTGTTGGACGAGACGACCCGGACCAACCTTACGCGTACGCTTACGCGAGACCGGTTCCCGACGTGCTTTGCACATGATGGCTTGCGGGCGACTGTCTCTCCAACTTTAGTTGAACCGAGTGTGGCTACGCCCGGTCCTTGCGAAGGTTAAAACAGTCTATTTGACAAACTATCGTTGTGGTTTTGATGCGTAGGTGAAGATTGCTTGCTAAGCCCGTAGCAGCCACGTAAAACTTGCAACAACAAAGTAGAGGACGTCTAACTTGTTTTTGCAGGGCATGTTGTGATGTGATATGGTCAAGCATGATGCTAAATTTTATTGTATGAGATGATCATGTTTTGTAACCGAGTTATCGGCAACTGGCAGGAGCCATATGGTTGTCGCTTTATTGTATGCAATGCAATCGCGCTGTAATGCTTTACTTTATCACTAAGCGGTAGTGATAGTCGTGGAAGCATAAGATTGGCGAGACGACAACGATGCTACGATGGAGATCAAGGTGTCGCGCCGGTGACGATGGTGATCATGACGGTGCTTCGAAGATGGAGATCACAAGCACAAGATGATGATGGCCATATCATATCACTTATATTGATTGCATGTGATGTTTATCTTTTATGCATCTTATCTTGCTTTGATTGACGGTAGCATTATAAGATGATCTCTCACTAAATTTCAAGAGTGTTCTCCCTGAGTATGCACCGTGCCAAAGTTCGTCGTGCCCAGACACCACGTGATGATCGGGTGTGATAAGCTCTACGTCCATCTACAACGGGTGCAAGCCAGTTTTGCACACGCAGAATACTCAGGTTAAACTTGACGAGCCTAGCATATGCAGATATGGCCTCGGAACACGGAGACCGAAAGGTCGAGCGTGAATCATATAGTAGATATGATCAACATAACGATGTTCACCATTGAAAACTACTCCATCTCACGTGATGATCGGTTATGGTTTAGTTGATTTGGATCACGTGATCACTTAGAGATTAGAGGGATGTCTATCTAAGTGGGAGTTCTTAAGTAATTTGATTAATTGAACTTAAACTTATCATGAACTTAGTCCTGATAGTATCTTGCTTGTTTATGTTGATTGTAGATAGATGGCTCGTGCTGTTGTTCCGTTGAATTTTAATGCGTTCCTTGAGAAAGCAAAGTTGAAAGATGATGGTAGCAATTACACGGACTGGGTCCGTAACTTGAGGATTATCCTCATTGCTGCACAGAAGAATTACGTCCTGGAAGCACCGCTGGTGCCAGGCCTGCTGCTGGAGCAACACCAGATGTTATGAACGTCTGGCAGAGCAAAGCTGATGACTACTCGATAGTTCAGTGTGCCATGCTTTACGGCTTAGAATCGGGACTTCAACGACGTTTTGAACGTCATGGAGCATATGAGATGTTCCAGGAGTTGAAGTTAATATTTCAAGCAAATGCCCGGATTGAGAGATATGAAGTCTCCAATAAGTTCTATAGCTGCAAGATGGAGGAGAACAGTTCTGTCAGTGAGCATATACTCAAAATGTCTGGGTATAATAATCACTTGATTCAATTGGGAGTTAATCTTTCGGATGATTGCGTCATTGACAGAATTCTCCAATCACTGCCACCAAGCTACAAGAGCTTCGTGATGAACTATAATATGCAAGGGATGAACAAGACTATTCCCGAGCTCTTCGCGATGCTGAAAGCTGCGGAGGTAGAAATCAAGAAGGAGCATCAAGTGTTGATGGTTAACAAGACCACTAGTTTCAAGAAAAAGGGCAAAGGGAAGAAGAAGGGGAACTTCAAGAAGAACGGCAAGCAAGTTGCTGCTTAGGAGAAGAAACCCAAGTCTGGACCTAAGCCTGAAACTGAGTGCTTCTACTGCAAGCAGACTGGTCACTGGAAGCGGAACTGCCCCAAGTATTTGGCGGATAAGAAGGATGGCAAGGTGAACAAAGGTATATGTGATATACATGTTATTGATGTGTACCTTACTAGAGCTCGCAGTAGCACCTGTGTATTTTATACTGGTTCTATTGCTAATATTTGCAACTCGAAACAGGGACTACGGAATAAGCGGGCACTGGCAAAGGACGAGGTGACGATGCGCGTGGGAAACGGTTCCAAAGTCGATGTGATCGCGGTCGGCACGCTACCTCTACATCTACCTTCGGGATTAATATTAGACCTAAATAATTGTTATTTGGTGCCAGCGTTGAGCATGAACATTATATCTGGATCTTGTTTAATGCGAGACGGTTATTCATTTAAATCAGAGAATAATGGTTGTTCTATTTATATGAGTAATATCTTTTATGGTCATGCACCCTTGAAGAGTGGTCTATTTTTATTGAATCTCGATAGTAGTAATACACATATTCATAATATTGAAGCCAAAAGATGCAGAGTTGATAATGAAAGAGCAACAGATTTGTTGGAAATCAAACATACTGATGTATGTGGTCCAATGAATGTTGAGGCTCGCGGCGGGTATCGTTATTTTCTCACCTTCACAGATGATTTAAGCAGATATGGGTATATCTACTTAATGAAACATAAGTCTAAAACATTTGAAAAGTTCAAAGAATTTCAGAGTGAATTTGAAAATCATCGTAACAAGAAAATAAAGTTTCTACGATCTGATCGTGGAGGAGAATATTTGAGTTACGAGTTTGGTCTACATTTGAAACAATGCGGAATAGTTTCGCAACTCACGCCACCTGGAACACCACATCGTAATGGTGTGTCCGAACGTCGTAATCGTACTTTACTAGATATGGTGCGATCTATGATGTCTCTTACTGATTTACCGCTATCATTTGGGGGTTATGCTTTAGAGACGGCCGCATTCATGTTAAATAGGGCACCATCAAAATCCGTTGAGACGACACCTTATGAACTATGGTTTGGCAAGAAACCAAAGTTGTCGTTTCTTAAAGTTTGGGCTGCGATGCTTATGTGAAAAAGCTTCAACCTGATAAGCTCGAACCCAAATCGGAGAAATGTGTCTTCATAGGATACCCAAAGGAAACTGTTGGGTACACCTTCTATCACAGATCCGAGGGCAGGACATTCGTTGCTAAGAATGGATCCTTTCTAGAGAAGGAGTTTCTCTCGAAAGAAGTGAGTGGGAGGAAAGTAGAACTTGATGAGGTAACAGTACCTACTCCCTTATTGGAAAGTAGTTCATCACAGAAACCGGTTCCTGTGACGTCTACACCAATTAGTGAGGAAGTTAATGAAGTTGATCATGAAACTTCAGATCAAGTTGTTACCGAACCTCGCAGGTCAACCAGAGTAAGATCCGCACCAGAGTGGTACGGTAATCCTGTTCTGGAGGTTATGTTGCTAGACCATGACAAACCTACGAACTATGAAGAAGCGATGGTGAGCCCAAATTTCGCAAAATGGCTTGAAGTCATGAAATCTGAGATGGGATCCATGTATGAGAACAAAGTGTGGACTTTGGTTGACTTGCCCGTTGATCGGCAAGCCATCGAGAATAAATGGATCTTCAAGAAGAAGACTGTCACTGATGGTAATATTACTGTCTATAAAGCTCGACTTGTTGCAAAAGGTTTTCGACAAGTTCAATGGATTGACTACGATGAGACCTTCTCACCCGTAGCGATGCTTAAGTTTGTTCGAATCATGTTAGCAATTGCCACATTTTATGATTATGAAATTTTCCAAATGGATTTCAAAACTGCATTCCTGAATGGATTTCTAGAAGAGTTGTATATGATGCAACCGGAAGGTTTTGTCGATCCAAAGGGAGCTAACAAAGTGTGCAAGCTCCAGCGATCCATTTATGGACTGGTGCAAGCCTCTCGGAGTTGGAATAAACGTTTTGATAGTGTGATCAAAGCATATGGTATTATACAGACTTTTGGAGAAGCCTGTATTTACAAGAAAGTGAGTGGGAGCTCTGTAGCATTTCTGATATTATATGTGGATGACATATTGTTGATTGGAAATGATATAGAATTTCTGGATAGCATAAAAGGATATTTGAATAAGAGTTTTTCATTGAAAGACCTCGGTGAAGCTGCTTATATATTGGGCATCAAGATCTATAGAGATAGATCGAGATGCTTAATTGGACTTTCACAAAGCACATACCTTGACAAAGTTTTGAAGAAGTTCAAAATGGATGAAGCAAAGAAAGGGTTCTTGTCTGTGTTACAAGGTGTGAAGTTGAGTAAGACTCAATGCCCGACCACTGCAGAAGATAGAGAGAAAATGAAAGATGTTCCCTATGCTTCAGCCATAGGCTCTATCATGTATGCAATGCTGTGTACCAGACCTGATGTGTGCCTTGCTATTAGTTTAGCAGGGAGGTACCAAAGTAATCCAGGAGTGGATCACTGGACAACGGCCAAGAACATCCTGAAATACCTGAAAAGGACGAAGGATATGTTTCTCGTTTATGGAGGTGACAAAGAGCTCGTCGTAAATGGTTACGTCGATGCAAGCTTTGACACTGATCCGGACGATTCTAAATCGCAAACCGGATACGTGTTTTTATTAAACGGTGGAGCTGTCAGTTGGTGCATTTCTAAACAAAGCGTCGTAGCGGGATCTACATGTGAAGCGGAGTACATAGCTGCTTCGGAAGCAACAAATGAAGGAGTCTGGATGAAGGAGTTCATATCCGATCTAGATGTCATACCTAGTGCATCAGGTCCAATGAAAATCTTTTGTGACAATACTGGTGCATTTGCTTTGGCAAAGGAATCCAGATTTCACAAGAGAACCAAGCACATCAAGAGACGCTTCGATCAAGTCCAGGTGGGAGACATAGAGATTTGCAAGATACATACGGATCTGAATGTTGCAGACCCATTGACTAAGCCTCTTCCACGAGCAAAACATGATCAACACCAATGCTCCATGGGTGTTAGAATCATTACTGTGTAATCTAGATTATTGACTCTAGTGCAAGTGGGAGACTGAAGGAAATATGCCCTAGAGGCAATAATAAAGTTATTATTTATTTCCTTATATCATGATAAATGTTTATTATTCATGCTAGAATTGTAT